>NC_138823.1:159381612-159716253 GCF_965183815.1 Platalea leucorodia
CATACCATGTCTCACCCTAGTGTTGGATTAATCTCCCATAAATTACGTCTCTAAAAGTTAAGCATCTCATCTAAAGAATGGATCTCAGCTGCCCCTGGGGTCAGTGGAAAGAGTGAGAAACCTCCACAAAGCAAGCGACCGTGTCCTGAGCTGGGTGCCTTTCGTGAGGAGGCTGCCTTGCACTCTGACAGGGCTGAACTCCCCTTCGGGTTGCAAGCGAGGTGGTTCGCTTGGGTTAGACACGTGTCTTTTTGGTGGCTAGTGTTAGATGTGATGAATCCCATCCTTAGAGCCAGATCTTCAAATGTCTCCAGGTCCTTCCAGTGTGAACAGGCAGAGGGATTTTCAGAGATTTCTAGATGCCCAACTCCTACACAGCTCATCAGGAACAGGGCACCTCAGGAGTTTTTAAAGAAGTTCTGCAAACACCCGTCTGCATGGTTAAGGGCATATAATCATAAATATCCACAGAAAAACAGGAATGACAATCAATTCAAAACCACAGCTACATCACAGAGGCATTGGGGGAACAAATATTTGTGCTGGTCAAGGACGACAGTCCAGTTTGAAATTAATTTTGGGTTTTTGAAATATATCCCCTTTCTCAGCAGGAAAAATGTGATCAGATAACTTGAAATGTTGTAATGTAATGAAAATATTTATTTTTAATCTCTCTGATTTTTAGGTGCTACCAACAAAAAAAAAAATCCAAATTATAAGTAATTTTAAAATTTTTAAAAATCAGTTGTTTTTCCAAATGCCAGAAGGGATGCTGGCAAAACACCTCAACTCTGCAGCAGTTTTCTTCTGAATCTTCATTTAAATAATTTCATTTTTCCCATGTGTTTCAGTGTTTGCAGAATTACAGCTACCATTTCTTAGGCCATTTATGAGTTATATTGAAGAAAAACACATTGTGATCTCTGTGTTAATGCTGTTACGTAGCTAGTAAGTGTATGTGCAACTATGTGGTTCACAACACACAGTCGTAAGGACAAATCCTGAACGTGAAAGCCAGTAATGCTCCCTCTCTGTGGTTTTACACTGGTACCAGAATAGGAAATGTCCAGCTTCTAACAGATGTTCTCATGGCCGCTGCTGGATTTCATGAAACTACCTTGGGCAATGTGCAAAATTGCCTAAATGCTCTGCTGCTATTTCTTAACTTAAACTTTTTTTTTTTTTTAATTTTACAAACTTTACACATTATAATTATGTATAAGCTACCATGTTATTATGTCCCTATAAAAACTCATTATGCACCTGGGAATAAAGAAAGATTGGAAAAGAAGTATTATTCCAGCATCAGAGTATTTCCAAATTGGAAACGATGTAGCGCAGCATAGCAGAAGTATTATCTGAGCACAACACCTGTAAGAAATACTCTGTGAAGCACTATCACTTGTCATTGTGATTGGAGCCACAGTGCTGGATACGCGACTCAAACTCTCGCAATCAGCCCAGAACGGCAGTTCAATGATTTTGCTTTACATGAGGCCTTAATGGCAACACCACACAAAGCCAGAAAAATTTAAGGCTCAGGTTAATGCTGATTTTTCACAGCCACCTGTTAATAAAAGGCCCTGAGCTTTTCTAGGCACTGTCATCCCTAACAATCACTGCCCTTGCTGGCACCGACTAACAGACACAAGGAGGAGCAAGAGTCGCTATTAGGAACTGAACCATTTTCTGCCCTACAGTACTGTCTGCACCCCGTGTCACGGATGCAGCAGGAGGCCTGGCCGGCTCGCTCCCTGCACTGCCCTGCACTTGCGGGGTCAAGGGAGAACCACTTAGGCTGACACGAAGGGAAGGGAAGAGATCCCCTTTCTGAAGGTATTGGATCTGGCTTTCATCTTGGCCAGTGATCAGACACACGGGGACGTGGACAGCACTATGATCAAGGAAGGGTGAATGAGCACTGAGTGCCAGGTACACCCTGCGCCAGCCGCTCTTTCTAATGAACCCCCAACATGCTGAGGGGCAAGAGAATTGAGTCTTGGATAATTTTTACATCTGACCTGTGAAATGCAGGTCACTCAGCAAGGATGAAACATAATACTTCCTAAGACCCAGACAGAAGAAAGGTTATTCCTACTGTGTCATAGCAGCTAAGCCACAGGAAGCTGTTGAAACACTCTGCCAGCTTTCCTGAAATAAAACAGTTTTAGTTTCATGCATGTAGTGAATTTTTACCTTACACTTCTGAATTTGAGACACAATTATCTTATCTGCAGGGTGATTAAACAGCCTGTTCTCTTCCCTCCTTTTCTACTCTGTAGCCCAGGAGGGTTCTCAATGCCCGGGGGCATCCTGCGTTTCCTCACCACTGGTGGCTTTGCACACGTGTGATGGACTGGAGCATGTTTGGGAGAGGTTGCTGTTTGGGCAGGGACCCCGTCCAGGTGCTGAGTTTTCATTGATAGCATCATCACCCAAACTTGCTGGTTTACACCCTAGGTTATGTTCTTCTGTGGATTTACTTCCTCCACATTTATACTAACTTTACTTCATGGTGCTATTTTTGAAATCACACTAGATCAAATTCTCCACTCAGTTCCTCTTGCATAATCACTGTGGGGCAGTGTGCGTATAAATGAGGGCACGGTTTAGCACACTGTGTATAAATTAATGTGAACTTAGATATTAAGCACAGGTGACTTGCAGTTTCCCTCTCATATAGGCAGACTCTGCTCTGAAGTGACAGTGAAATAATTACCTTTAGGGTAGTGCAGAACTCAGCAGTTTTCCCACCTGCTAGTGCAAGCGAGTAACTCCTTTTTATGTCACCTTTACTGTTGCCATCAATGGTCGACATAGCAGAAGACAATGATGGTGTGGACACAGGGTTTACCCACTTGCTAAAAGGAAAACCGTTCCTGTAGATATAAGAAAACTGTTGTAATGAGTGTATTTTAGAGATATTTTTTTTAGCCATTCCTTTCTGACACACCTTTATGGTGGCTTGTTGGGCTGAAAATAGTAACTCAGGAAAACTAAACCAGAGCCAGCTAACCCCGAGTGTATACACATGCATTCCCTGTGTGATTAACATCTGTGTGTAACCAGTTTGGGTCTTGGGTAGACAGGGACTGCTGGCGAGTAGGACTTTTTCGTCTTCTTGCACTGAGCCAATCGATCTTTCCTGTAGCCTCAGACTGCACCAAAGGAGCCGTCAGTCCATCACCGGGTTAGTTACTTCCTTGCTCTCAAGTTATCCTCCTGCCAGGCTGTGGCTTCGTCTGTTATGATGCAGCAAAGGGATCCTTTCAGGATCCTTTCTAGATCCGTTTGTCTTCCTTAAGCCCTGAAGTCATCAAAACATGGATTATGTAGGGAGTGTTTTATCCTGTATTTCCAAAACACAGCAGAAGCATGGCTACTTTCTCATCTGTGCTGTTTAAAAGCTGTGGGTGACTCTGCCAGCTCAGAGACTGCTGTAGTCTGCTTTGTAACATCAGAAAGAACATGAGAGTGTAGCATCCCCTTACTGCTCCCTGAAATACAAAACTCATCTGATATTTGAACTTTAAACTTACTAGCCCCGAAATAAAACACATAACGTAAAACATAACTTGCAGCTCGAGGCCTGGATACATTAACATTGAGAAGACGGACAACCCTGTGGCTGCTGCTTCTTACAACCAGATCTACAGCTGGGAAATGACCTGTTGCTCCTTTGGCCCCATCAGAAGCTTCATTAACAGCGCTTCATATCTCTGAAAAAGCCAATGTTATTATACATCATTACCCATATCTAATACAAACTATGCATGAGCAACACTATCTTTGCTGGCTGGTATATCTGCCTTGACCAGATTCTCCTACAGGACCAAGACTATATGAAGATTTTGCAAGGTATACACCTGATCACTAAAAATTACCCCAAGACTACCTGGACTCAAGTCTACCTTTGATATCAAGGAAATTGCTCTACAACTACATCAGCTAGACACTGAGGGAGCCAGTGGTGCCCTGTTTTAAGTCATTTAAACCCTTGTAACGTGGCATAAAATGTTGTCTCTCTGGTCTGAGAGTGATCCAAACCCACGTGCACTACACAAGATGTGATCCAGTGATGAATCAGATCAACATTCCTCCACTCAGATGCATGAGATACACAAGAAAAGTTCTGCCTATGAAAACTGTAAATGCTAGCTATTTGGCTGGTAGAGCTAAAGAAGTCAGAACATCAAGAAATCAGAACCACAAATTCAAGCTCTCTGGCGTTTGGAACTACTTCACACAAAGCTATATTCTCACCGCCCACTCTCCAAACACACTCAGGTGCTGGCATTTTCACCCAGACTAATTAACAAATAGTGTGGCAATTAAATCACATGGCCTCACCATTGAGTTCAGAAAACTCCCTTACATCGCCGCAGAGTATAGCAACATAACTCATAAAATTATTTTATAACAACAATTTAAGTGAAGCAAATATCATGAAAATACAACACAAATGTGATAATTATTCTAATTTATGTGATAACAATGTTACATGTAAACTAAATCGTCTTCCCAAGTCCATCCAACTTTGAACAGTTCCCTGCTCCACAAATGGGCCTGGAGTATCCAGCAGCGTGTGCAGAGTGGCATAGGGTGACTCTTCTAAATCTGACTTTGCAAAGCCTCCAGTGGCAGTCTATGGGGCAACAGCCTCTTTAGAATATCTTCCAAGAAGAAGAGATTTAGCTACCAAAAGGGCTGTCCCATCTGCCCAAAGAGCTAGGAAGCGTGAAATCAAGGTGGTCTTGAAAAGTACTATTTTTCCCTTCCCAGCTGGTCCAGATGCCCCAGTAATTTTGGCACTGCCAGACTTAGTGGTCTGCTTCTCCATGTTGAGTTAATTGGTAAGAGCCAGAAGGGACAGATCAAGGCCAGGATGTTGTCAAGAGCAGCTCTCATGTGGTTCACAGCCCCAGAGCCCTGAATGTAAGGGGTGTCTGCTATATTTGGTCAATGAGACGTCTGCCTTCCTGTTCCTCAGATCTTGACTCTTGGACAGCTGCAACGAAGATAAGAAAAGCCTCAGGAAACTAGAAGATGCTCATTTGGAGAAGGTATCTAGAGGGGGAGGTTAATACACAAACAGAGAGAAGGAAAGCAGTAAATGAGAAAGGCTTGGGGTCATTTTTTTTTCTTATTTTTAAGGTAGGGTTAGTTAGTGGTGGAGCGATATCATTTCTATGAAGGGAAAATTAAAAAGTCCATTAATTACATACTATACGAACATGAGTAAGCCCAGCATTTTCTGAGTCACAACAAGCAGTTATAGAGTGACAGGGAAATCTTTTTAAGTGATGATTCAAAAATAAAAAAGGCATTTGGAGTCATTGAGCGTGCAGAGTTAGCCCAGGTAACCACATGATCTTATCATTACTACCCTTCATCTGTCTGCCGCCCTCTTCCCACCTAGCGTTTGATACACTCACTTGTTGCATCTTGTCTTGCAAGTGGCATGACTTCAATTGCACTAATTGTGTGCATAAAGTTAACCATGCATGTAAATGTTTGCAAGATTGGAACCTCAGATTATAAACACTGGGAGAGGGCTCATCTCCTCCAGTGTAATCATAGAGTGCTAGATGCAAGGGGGACTCAGACATAAGAAGAATTCTTGAATATAGAAGAGAAATTACATCTTTATTATGCTTTAGGTTTTTTTTTTTGATTCCTTTTGTCTTTAGTTATTTAGTTCACATCCTCGCTTCCTTTCTGTGTTCCTTCTTTTCTTTAAAAAACACGGTGGCAGAAAAGGAGCTGTAGGCATTTAGACAATTCCATTTGATTTCAGATGGAAGGATTATTATTGTGTATTCTCTTATCTGAATATAGTTCTCCCAAGGTAGCTACCGTGCTAATATTATACAAAATTACGTAGGTGTTGCATGAGGCTGTAATTTGCACTAGGGGTTTAAAGGTTGTTATTATTTATTACCTGCATTACAGCAGTATCTCAGAGACTGGTGGGGAACCAGTGTGCTGTTCTGCACAAACACAGAGCAGAAGGAAAGTCCCTGACCTAATACCAACCATGAGCTCCACAAGCAGATCAGAGAGCATCCAGGTGGGGCCCAGGGCAGCGAGCCAGAGTGGACTGGGCCGCCCTTTTGCAGGATACTGGGGATGTTGGGGTCCGAGTCTGTTCAGGGAGAGGAGAAGTAGCCACCTGCCAAAACAGGCTCGGACAGTAAACTTCCCAGGAAAGGGGGTATCAATGGCAAGGAGTGAAACTTACTGAAAGCAATTTTTACCAGCAGATTCTCACTGCCCAAAGCAAATTTGTCCCTAGAATAGCCCGGTCCCTGACCCACAGAGCTTGCACCAGAGGACTACAGGCAGCACATGAATGCAGGTAGAGGGAAGGGTGCAGGAGGCGACAGGACAAGACCGGCCAGCTGCACAGACATGGTGAAGGCCACACTATAAGACATTGTAAAAGAGACCCCTCTGCCTTAAATTTACAAAATGACTCACTAACCTATAATAACATTACCTAAAACTCATAGTGAGCTCTTCATCTTCAAAGCACTTTACAAAGATTAACTAATTAATTTCACTGTCAAATCTTTTGCAGATCTAGTAATGGTATTTGGCTCTACCTCAGAGAGCAATTTTTTCCAGGTACTGGCAGGGTAAACATTCATAATGATATAACCAGTGGGAAGAACGTTTTTAGCACTTGAACGATATTTTAATGAGAGACAAAGGTTAGAGATTGACCCTAGACCAAAGGGCTTCACTGGGCCACTCACTTTGAAACTGGGGCTCCCTCTTGTTCCTAGGCTGGTGCCACTGCTACAGCTGATGTGGCTTGTGCATACTGTATTTTAGGAAAACGCAACTAAAATGCCAGTTATTTACAGATGTATACACGGGTAAGGCTGTTCTTCTCAGGTTTCTACCTTGTGTTCTCATACATTTTCCCTCCTGAGGACTCGCTACCTCTGTCTGTCACTGCTCTGCCCACCATGGATCCAGCCTGGACCCTCTGCCAGCCTCATGCTGCGCCACTGGAAATGAAAATGTGGTAAGAGTCCGGCTCCCACGGATGAGTTTCACTTTCAGTCTCCTGGCTGCCTTGCAAAGAGGCAGAGCAACTCCCAAAGGCATCTCCTGCCGCCCCATCCAGATGCTCAGCGAACACAGGCTCAGCACGCACTGATTTATGGAGGCTGGGCCTGGCTGACAATGTTCTTCCAGAACAGCTATATTGGTTTCAGTATGAAAAATTCACATCATTAGCAGCCAAAATTAGGCTGAAAAAAATCTTCCATGTGGACACTGACAGGAGAGAGATTTTATCAGTGTAGATTATGTTGCCCAAAGACGCGTGTATCTACAACAGTAGAAAATCTCCTGCTACATGCTGCATCAGTATTGTGAGGACCTGCTGGCACTGCTGTGGGGACAGACACCTTCCGGTAGAAACCAGGACAGACACAGGTATAAAAACTGGTGACTTTTGGTGTGTTAAACCAGATTGTCAGTGTTTGCCACAGACTGAGAGCTGCCCTTCTAAAAGAATACAGGGTTTTTCTTGTCTTCCTTTATTTAAAATAATGCTTGTCGAAAAGTCTCAAAAATTATGAAAAGTCAATGCTAGATCATGCATTTCTAGCCATTATTTAACGAACTGTTAGGTATGTACAAGAACCCTCTGATTGTTTCTCCTAGAGTCACAATTAACAGAGAAAATAAAAAAGTTACTGATGCAAAAAACTATACAGTGATAGGTCTGGAAAGGAACTGAAAAATTATCATCTATCCCATTTTTCTGCAGGGAAGAACTAACAGACTACAGCTACAGGTAACTTGGATATGAGATCTTTGATTTCTAGTGATGCAAATGGGTAAGGAGAGATGTCACCGCTGTCACGGTCATTCCATCTGAGATGACAGTGTTTGTATGTTGGGACTGAAGAGAAACTTCACAGGCGGCTTGTAAAAGTTCGACACTTGGGGAAAAAAAAGCCTGAAAGTTGATGACAACTCCTCAGATCGAGTGTATGTCAACTATTTGCACTTCACATCTCAGACTTAACAAGATAAAAATGTTACAGGAGGTAAAATATCTTGTCAAAACACCTTGATCTCTCCTTTTGCACCTAAATCTCAGTATTCTCTTTATTATTCGTGGCCAAGTACAGACCTCAGTTACAACTGTGAATCTCATTCGATGAGTTAATATAAACAAAATCCAGGGCAGAATTTCGCACAGCTTAAGGTGTATATTGCTAATAGTTCTCACCTTCATTTTCCCAGTTGCTCCAGAGGGTAAGGTGTTTCTGGAACAATTTAGCGCAGATGTCATTACATACCATATTTTAAGCTTGCTGCCAGCTTTTCCTTAGTCTAGCAGTGGTACAAACAGGCCATTAGCAATCACAAAATCAAAGCACCCAGTGTGAATTCAAGACCCCAAGTGAGCTCAGTGAGAGTTTTCAGTGCCAAGAAGGGACAACTTTGGATGCAGAATATTTGACTGCAATTGTCTATGTCTTCATGAGTTACCCAGGAAAAAAGAGCAAATGACAGCCAGTTTGAGCTACAGAAGGAAAAACTCTGTAGGGCATTTCCAGACTCTGAATACCTCTTTACTGCAATGAATGAGGTTGTGCTGCTGGCCGAGGAGCTGTTGACCCTTGCGTGTCCTCTGTTACCGGTGCTATCTTGGAATGCAGGCAGACTCCAAAATAAGAGTCTAGTGTTTCTCGGTGGCCAAGAGAACAAAACTTTCAGCTTCAGGAATGTGAAGCGTGGTTGGAGAAAGCCATCAAGTAGCGATAGTAACAAAAACACCAATGGCATCTGTTATGGATTGTAGCAAAGAAGATCCAGCTAAAACACACAGGATCATTCTTTCAGTCAAGACAACGAAGACACAACTGCACATGCCTCTGAAAGCTAAATGAAAAAGCACTGGTAGTGTTATACAGGGAGTTACAGCAGGGCATCTGCAAACATACCTTTGTTCTAGTCTACGTAATGTCTGTGTGGCGATTCATATCTAAAGCATAGCCTCTGCACCCCTAAACTCGCCTGCCAGATCCCTCAAAGGAGCAAAATCTGAAGTGGAGGCATCAACTTTTAGTTTGTTTAAGAGCTAGTAGCCAGCGCATGCTAATGCCTTTGAGCGTTCAGCCCCCTGAGCCCCCCTCCTTCTCTTGCCTTTCCGTGTGCATTCTGCACTTCCCTGCTTCAAAAGGACTTCAGTTTTGTGCTGTTTGATGCCCAGACTGTCAGCCTTGGTGCCACTGCTTAAGAATTGTCAAACAGATGAAGACAGCCACAAACCCTGGGAGAAAAGCCATCACTGTCTCCCTGTTCTCGCAGCCCTAGTTGAGCAAGCCACATAAATACAGACATCGCCCATATGGGCATCCTATCTGCTTCAGTGGGATGGTTTGTGCACTGGAAGTTGTGAAAGTGCTTATGCTCCTTGCTGAATCAGGCCCTAATTCATCTGAATTACATGTCAGCCCAACATTATCGATCAAAAGTGAAAAAAAACAAAGTCTCCTTATTGACTTTGATGGCCTCAGGACTTCATGCAGTATTCTGCTGCCTTAACCCCCCAGTAAGACTATCATGGCAGAATGGTGATGTCTTGGAGTGGATAGCTATGAGTGCACTCTTTGAATCACCCACTGCAATATGGGGCTATGGCATGTGAGAGGCTAAAGACCATGTCACTCCCCAGCCTCCTTCTCCCTCTTGTGCCCAGCCCTGAGCCCGCTGAGCTGCTCAGTCCAGTAGAAATTGCGCTCAGGCATTGCCTTATGTCTTAATTCAAGACACTGTTTTACTCACTGCTCCCTTTGCAGAGAAAGAAGAGCAAAGTGCATTATGAGGTGGATTAAAGAGAAGACGGAAGATAAATAAAGAAAAACTACATATTTTCATAAGATTTTTTCAGTATGTTTCTTCAAAAATGTGCTGATTAAGTAATTTACCTTCAGTCTTGGAACTGTGAAGTTTAATGAAGCTGACATTTCTCCCCCTCCAATGTTATGTCAGTCTAAAAACCTTTTCAACTTATAATAGATACATATGGTAATAGATATCTGAATGAAAGATCAAACAGACGTTAAGTACTGCAGAAATAGCCTGCTAAAAAGATGAAGTCACCCTCTAATGACATTATTATGACATACAGATTAAAAGAAGAACCAGTAAAAAAGAAGGATGATAATGATATTGTGTTACTCCACTAAGGTATTTTACCAGTAAAATGAAGTTACTTGCTTTCTGCATCTATCCACTCAACTGACTGATGTTTTCAGAAAAAAAAAAATGTACAGAAGAAAAGAACTGTTCTTGAAGAAAAAAGCCCACCAAGCAAACCCTACCTGTATTTGGGGTTGGTACGTAGTATCAGATGAACACTGCGTTTCAAGTGTTTGATCCTGTGCCTCCAAAAACTACAAACACCATAAACCAAAATTAAAAACTTCGCCAGCAGTCTAGTACACATAGTAGGTTCAAACTGAACCCCCTTGAGGAAAGGATAATTACTACCTTGTTTTAAAGCAGATGCATTTTTGGAAGCAGATGCGTGCAAGGTGACCCTACTTTGGGAAACCACATTTGAAGCAAATATTTATTTGTATAACAAATGGAATACTTTCTACCAGCCCATTATGCAGCTAAGATTAGCTCAGACCTTTATAGTGACACTACACAGATAATAAACTGAAAGCAAATTTCAGCTGGTGCAGTTTCACTAGTTCTTCAGCTGTCCAACCATGTGTGGGTCGAAGGGGTGGAGAGCCATGTCACGGTCTGCCAGCAGTAAAGCCTCTGAGAACAGGGGACAGAGGGGCAATTCCACAGCCAGGATCAGCAGCATAAATCCTCATCACAAGGGGAACATCTCGGAAGCTTTCCTTAAGTAGACTAAGGCTTCTCTACTTTTGTGGACGTAGATAAGACCATTCCGTAAGGAGACAAGTGGTCGTGGACACAGCCCACCTCTACTGCAACCTATTTATATCTGCCATACTGACAGAGGACAACATGATTCAGATGTTAATCAGTTTCTGGCAACATTACATAGCCTGCTTGAGTAAAAAGCAATATAATTCTGCAGATGAGACAGAAGCACATGGGGCTTCATTGAACCCTCCTACTACAGGTGCCTAACTTAGGCATAGTGACTGCCTCCATCCCCTGTCTGCACAGGGAGCCAAAATCTAGCAGACCTCGATTGTAGGCGTCTCACTGCTTTATTGAACTAAGTTGCCACAACAGTTACAACAACTAAGCAAGGTACCTATTGTAGGTGGTCTGAACACAACCCACATTGCCGGAGTGCCGTTCTCTGCCTTCATGTACTCCTCCCCAAGCCATGAAACCAAAACACCATCAGTTTGCTACAGGCTGCTGAGAAATGAGAAGCTATTTCCCCTCCGCTTGCCTCAATGTGGAATTTAAATGCAACTCCTTTCTTAGAAGTACCTACGAAAATGGCACTGAAGGGTTATGCATGGACGCTATCACAAAAACTGCAGGTTCCATGGGTGCACTTTGTATGTAAACGGTTATGTTTTTTCTCACTGTCCGTGCTGTCCAGCCAGTCTGAGGACTATATACAAAGGCACGTTCTCTTAATGTCTCTTGCCATTGCAGGGGATTCTGCAGACCAAACTACCTCCTAAACTCCAGGTCTTGCGGAATTCAGGGATCCCGTGCAATCCAGCTTCCCTGAGGTAACTGACGCCTTGGGAGGAGCAGAAACTAGCAATACATCCAGCCCTAGGCGCCTAGGACTTGAAAGGCAAATTCTACACTATGCTGTTTTACAGCTATGTTTGCATGTACTGAGGAGTGCAAGGAAGTGACATTTTTTGCAATGATTTTTCAGAACAAAGCAACACTGCAGATGTACAGATAGGCAGCAGTAAGATACGTACTGTTAGATTCACAAAGCGTTCCTCCCTGTACTGTAGGAGCAGCACGTTAATGAAACAGTCAATACTTGTCTGCTTTTTTCCCCTGCCCTCATCTGCTACCAAAGGCTGAACTGGCTGAGTGAACTGGGTCTCTGTAGCTCCTTTGGAAACCAATATCTTCAGGTTCACTTTGAAGAGGTTTGTGTCTGTGATGCAGTAGTACTGTTACATCCACATGACAGTAAGTATTGGTTTTCTTGATCTAGTCCCATTATGTCTACTTGCTGCTCCTGGGCTTTACTTATCTCTCTTTGGTTTTGCCTAAATGAAATGCAATCATAAAAAAATCATCATACAGTTAGCATGACAGAAATACTGCTTTTTAAACCCCAAATGAAACTCTGGTTACCTACATACATACATATACATAGAAAAGGGACAGGGGTTATCGAATATAAAGCAGATTGACCTCGAAACCAAGCAGAAAGGCCTAACTTCACCCATGCAGTTGGCTCTGGGTCTCCTTTCGGCTTCATTTGCTGCCTCCGTGGACTTGGGACACGATATTATTCAGTTGCAAGTGTCTGAAATCATGCAAGGGCTGCGCTGCAGCGTGTCAGACTGATGTTTTCACGGCATGAAATGGAGGTTGTAGGTATGCTGCATGGTAATGGTGAAGAGCTGTGCAGTTGTGAACCATATCTGGCACAGCCCTGTCCCAGGACTACCTTATGGGTCATCTTTCCCCAGAAACATGCCCAAGCAATGTCTAGGGGAGTGCCGTTTGGCACACACAAACCCCTTCAGGTAACAGGCCAACAATTTAAACATGTGGATGATCAGCAGGCTCACTCCTTGGGGATGCCTGACCTATCTTAGATGACCAGCTTGACATGTGATTATTCTTTGTTGGTGCCTACTTTTCTCCATTGACTATAAGGAGTTTGAAAAGTGACTTGCTTAGATTTAGACTCTTTAAATTTCAGATGGTAAAGTAGAGAAGATGAAGAATGCCCTTTACTGCTTTATTGATACCAAGTAGTTGATGTCAAGTAAGAAATTGTAATGCATGTGGAATCTGGCATTACAAATGATCTTTGTCACAGTAGGTGTTGCAGAGGATTACAAGGCAAAGATGTAGGATCCTTGCTCTGAAGAGCTTAGGATTTAAGTGAACAGCTTATATGCATATTCCTTGATGCATTTTATGACCATAAATTAGCATACAGTTGTTTGAATGAACTCTTTTTCAAGAAAAAGAACTAAACTGATATATGAAAATCAACTTATTTCATTTCCCTATAAGAAAGGAATAAAAATGTAAGCAAGCAACACATTGATCAGGAAATGCTGATGGTCACAATTGTCACAAGTCTTTCAGTGGGCCAAATTTGTCAATGCAGCAATAAAATTGACGTTAACGTCAGCAAAGAGCAGAATCTGATGCAATCACTTTCTGATGCAGCAATTTGTGGGGCCCAACTCCCTGTGGAGCCTTGGCCATTGCATCCTCATTTATATGAGTATGTATTGATTGTACAGTGGCACAAAATGGAAAAGTGGTGATTCATACCAGACCTTCATCCATTTGACAAACTGGAGGGCACTAGCAGACTGTGGTCCATAGATCTCTGGTAGAATTTAAATACTTCTGCAGTGTCCAGGGAAGGTTGCTAAGAAAAATGAGACTGTCTTGCAGGCTTACCTTGCACTTTGAAAGCAAATCAAGAGGAGTCTACACTTTCATTAGGAGACATAATGAAGTTAACAAGTTAAAAAAGTCCAAACACGACTGCAGTAGAAGTTGGGGACATCTAAGTTTACAATGCTGGAGGCCCGACGCCCTTGCTCATGACAGTAGTGTAGAAAAGAAGCCACTCCACAGCAGGCAGACAGGTTATGCCAATTCATTGATGCTCGGTTGCCCCAAGCCCTAACCCTTGATCAGTACCCCCAAATTTACCAGGTGTTTTTCTAGCCACCGGAGGGCTCACATTTTTTATGTTTTAAACTCAAAAGTAATATTAGGCGGGGAGGGCCCCTAAATTTCATCTGGTTTTGAGGATAAGGGCAGCAAGTATTATCTTAAAACATGCTTACACCTGGACTGACCATAGAGGACTCCATGATAGGCAGTCCTGATTACTGTTTAATCCATTTCTGCACCATTTAATTGTGCTGAAATGCCCCAATCACTGAGCATGTGATCAGCAATTAAAGACCAGCAGACCTTCAACCACAATAAAAACCACGTTGTTTAAGTTGTCTAGATAAATTCAAGGCATTTTGTGTAACAGAGGTAATGACATACAGGGTATGTGCAAATGTACATGAACAGAAGAGACAGAAGAAGGTGATCAAACATAATAATGCAACTCCAACAGAATTTGACCTTATCGCTAGATCATGCAGAGGTGGTTAAGGCTGAGTGGGATTTACAGATATTATTTTGGCCACCAGAGGGTTCCCATATTTTTTCATTTGTGCAACTGAAGCAGTGAGAGAGTGAAGAGGGTAGAAAAGACACTTTAAAAAATGTGTGAAAGCAATAAAGATCAAACAAAATGCATCCCCAAAGTAATGCCAATAATCCACCTGCAGGCACAATTTCATTACTGTAAAATTCAGTGACTGCATTTTTCAGAAGGAAAATAGACATTTTGTGCACTGGTTGCAGCACCCTCATTCTTTTTTGCACCATTGCGCATGAGATGAAGATTTGAGCAGCTGACAATAAATTCCGTGTATGTGGGACACCTATTAAAGGTTTCATGTGATGTTAGAGTGAGTAGGCTAGTACAAAAGAAACCCCACAAAGTAAATAAGATTTCAAACGTTGTGGTATTGTCAGGGCAAAACCCCAGATTCCAAGTCAAGTTCAATCCTGCAAAGCTAGTAATGGCAGTGCTATTTTCCTAACTTGGCTTCAGTCACTACCGTGACTCTCGATTCTCAAATAATAGGTGATTCATCTTAATGTTATTTAGGGAAGGAGTCACAATGGCTTTGATAAGTCAAATGATGGTCAGATATTTTTCTTACAGCTCATTAATTTTCCCAGGAAATAATGGGCCAAATTCTGCTGTTAGTTATGCTATTGAAGTCAGTGTACTGGAGATGCTTTTTAATTTGCGCTAGATCTAGATGTCCCTCTGACACATACAGGATTGGCTCTTGGGTTTGTGTTTTCTGACATGCTTCATCAGACCTCTTGAGGCTGTCCTGAAAATGTCAACCAGAAATACGTTTGTTGCAGCAACCTGATAAAATCTCAGTCCGGAGAGTGTGATGAGGGACAGCCCCAGGTCTGAGCAGGCTCCTTGGAAAGTTTATTCAAGGTTTCATGGTTCCACCATAAGACTCAGAGCCCTGGAGGGGGAAAAAAGCTCCTTGTTGCCTGAAACAGCAGCGTTAGAGCTCGTAGGGCTGCAGTAACTTTCCTTTGGGGGACAGACATTCAGGTGCTCGCTCTTCCCTTATTGGTAAGTATGGTGACCAGAGGAGGCAGCCCATGAAAGTGTGCTTGTGGCTTTCCTTGTTTTGCCACCAGCAGAAGGAGATTGAATGGGCTGTGCAGCCCAGAGAGTAGCTCTTGAAAGAGACTGACCATTCTGCTCCTTCCTGAGATAACTCTGAAGTCTTCACTGTTCTGCAGATTTCTCCTTTGTCAGCATACCAGGAACTCCACCAGCTTGTGCAATATGGTCCAAAGGTTCAGAAAAATCAAAATCTCTTTCCTTATTTGAGGTCAGAGACTGGTGCCTTCAATCATGCCAAAGGGAGACTTACTGCACAGTCCACTGACTTCAAGGAAGCTTCTCATGAAGAAATCTATTTATTCAGCTTGAATAATGGGCATGAGAGTTTGGCTTTTGATAACACAGGCACGACAGCTTCACAGGTGCTACAGCATTCAGTATTATTCCAAAGTTTCAATTTTTATTTCTAATAAGATGCTGACCTTCTAGACTTCATATGATGCATTATAATTAGAAGACTTATTGAGAAGCCTAATATAATATTATACCCGCTGGGGAGTCAAAAGTGCAAATAGTAAAAATATCAAATCTCAATATTTAATTAATTGAAACAAATTAAATTTCAGCCTATTTCTCATTTCTGTCAGCTACTTAAAGTTGCATATGAACTTTAGAATTTATGCAGATTTCCCCACAGATGTTCCGAGTGGGAATTTCAAACAACTAAAAGATCCGTGTTTATAGCTACGTTTTTCAGCTTTTCAGAGACCTTCTCAACCAAGAGCTTCCAGCACTCTGTGTGGGAGCAATTCATTGAATATGACTGCTCTAGTCTGGTGCCTAAATGGGACTCAAACACTTGAGAAAACCTAGCCTTTCTTCTTGGTGCAGAAGACTTCTGGAACCCTATCTTTTAAAACTCCCCAATCAGGCTATTCTCAAAGAGCATCTTCATCCCAAAATGTAGGCAGAATACAGAAGAAGGTATAAAACCCAAATTGTTTCAGCAAGACAGTTAAAAGTGAAAGGCAGATAGAAGCAGCTTTCACAAGAGACGAGGTGACTTCCATTTTTGTGACATTTCTGACCTTTATCCAGCGTACGCAAGGCCTTGCTTGTAGACAATGGAATTGTGTAAAAATAACCGAAGAGCTATTGCAGGTGTATTAACCAAATCACAACAACAGTCTACTTGTCCTCATTCCTTGTAATGATATCACTGCCAGGACTGCATTCATTTGGCTCACTTCTGGGTAATGATTTGTTTTTAAAAATATATAAATAAATGAAAACAGGCACTCGGTAAATGAATCACCAATGATGGACCTGAAGCTCCTCTGAGAAGTTTATTATTGCTAGACAGTCAGCACGGCTGCAGTTTGTCTGTGGAACTGCCATTCTGCAGTTACATTTCTTCACAGTAAAGAAAATTTACAGTACTCAATCAACCGCCACGGGTCCTTTGATTAAATGTGGATTTACAGTACATGATAGCCCACAGCAGCTTAAGTACCGTACAGTGTGTTGCATAAATGCATGTTCAGGATTATTACACATACCAAAATAGACATGTACTTGAGAGAGGTTGTTATGGTTTACAATTCCCTTTTCACTTTCCCTCTCTGTGGTAATAACTATACATGTATTGGCCTTAAACACCTACATGTTTTAAGCACAGGTTAAATTATAAAAGAGATTGCAACATCTTCTTTGTCCATCATCCTCTAATAAATCAACAGGTCCATTTCTGTGGATTGATGTAATGGCATTTATGAGCATTGGCAAAGTCATATCCACTTAACTGATGCAATTAAGTAGTGCCGTGCTCTTATTATAATAATAATGGATTGACTGATGAGTAATTTATTTCTTTCCAATGTAACTGACAAAAATAGATTATATTCATAGACAACGCAATGTATTTGGATCATAAAACTGATGCCTTCTCAAATCCACCATTAGCTTAGATTTATCTTCACCAGAGAGTGGTGGAAAACACTTTGAACCAAGTACCATGCTTAATGAGGAAACCTAGCCCCGATGCCAGCAGCTTAAGCGTTAAGTCCCACAGAGAAGGTGAATATTTCACTATCTATTTCTCATAAGAGAAGTGCTGCTAAACACCATCATAAAGAACCAACTCTTAGAGCTGCCAGCTGAGCTCTCTCATTTGGGGAAGGAGATGGTTGTGTTTGGTTTAGTTTTATTTGATTTTCCAGGAAAAATATTTCCTTATTGCCACTTGTTACTCCGTGCATTCTCCCTGACACTCCTTTCCTATCAATATTGCCTGGAGATCTGTGCAAGTGAGTGCTTTCATCACCCTCAATGTGACCTTTTGGAGTATCTTGTTATTTCCCTTGTTTATGACTGTCATTTACACATGTGAAGATTAAGGGCCAAATTATCTACTAGCTGGGAATTGGCATGGTTTCGCTGACTGCAGCGGAGCTGCTCCAATTTACAGGCTGCAGGGGGTCTGGAGATGGGCAAGAACACCCTACCTCCAGACACCCCAGAATTTCTGCACTGCGGCCTGTCTCTGCTCATCGCCCTTACTCTATCATCTGTTTTGGGTATAAAATCTCAGAGTTCCCCAGGGCATATTACATCTATTTCCATCATAACTCCCTTTAAATTATGGCAGCGGCAACCCTGTCTGCTGCTGAGTACAAGCCAAAACTTCTAAATTCTTATTTCATAGTTTCATAGGGTTCAAGGACAAAAGAAACCACCAAATTGTTTCGTTTGACCTCCTGTATAACACTCAAAGAACAGAAAATATAGCCTGAGATTCCTGCACTAGCAGGGAACTGATTAATTGGGATAAGCCCAAATGATCCCTGTAAGATTTCCACTTTCTGGGGAACAATGGAAGGGGAAGGATCCTGCCTTTTGCAATCTGACCTCATGGAAAATACCTGCCCAACCCCAAAATCTGGAAATCAGCATGACCTGAGTCCAGGAACGAGGCATGCCAGTCAAGGCTTGAGCAAGGATGATTCAACATGTCACCTGGAAATACTATGCTGTCCCATCTGGAGGCCTTTCTTTATCTGTCGGACATATTCTTCATGTTCCAGTATGTATTTATGTGTTTGTTTGTGTGTATACATGCAGTTCTTCACCATGGGGAAATTCCTTCCTTGGTCCCTGAAGCCTGAGGTCCAGTGTTTGTTGTTATTTGAAAGCAGTTCCATTTGCCAGAAATAACAAGGGGAACAATCAGAGCTGCTTGCCCTCTGCATGGATTATGAATGGAAAGCAGGAGATTTCACAGACTCCAAGGCCGGCAGAGATGACCACAACCAAACCCTTACTTCTGACCGAGGTGTCTGTGACACCCTGATGAGGAGGTGAACAGGCCTGTTGATGGGGGCAAACACCTTCACTGCTAAAAAAAGAGATGAGACCTCTCTTTCTTCTCATCAAATGATGGCAAATACCATAAGTTTCCCTAACACTGACAGGCTCATCTTCAGTGTTACATCAGGAAGCTAAAGAGATCTTTCAACTACACGGCATGATCACTAACATAAACGTAGAAGATGTGGTTAATAGTATTGGCTGGCCTAAGAGGGAGAGAGAGAGATCTACAGAGGTTTATTTACTGCTGTAAGTGTTAACAAAGTTTGAAATCAAGGTGTTTTATGATCAAAGACAACAAATAGGCTAGTTTCTGCTCACTGTATCCAAATATCTAATGCAAGGTTAACTCATTGCCCTCACCCCCAAGGCATTATGTATTTAATTTTCAAGGCACAACTGCACATTACATGATGACCAATAAGATCATCAATGTTGGCTTTTATTTCAGCTCTGAAACCTCTAAGAGAAGAGAAGCATCTGATCTCTGAGAAGGTGTGATCTATGCCTGCACTCATGCGCTCATATATTATTTATCTTGATCTACAAGTGATGTCTTATAAAGGGGCCCGTGGAGGAAAATAAGAGCCATTTGTGCTACCTTTCATCAGAAATGTTTATACAGAGTCCTCTCTCTCTGACCACAGAGCAGACATCTCATTCCTGAAACTACACCTCCTCACAGGAAGAAACTCTAATCGTTCTCACCGCTGCAGAATGTCTGGTTCTCGTTGTGACCTAAACTCACTGCTTTAAATGCTCCTTCTTCCTCACAGATGATGTAGCCAATACTCTTGTCAGACTGCTGATGTTAGACCTTGAAGTATGAGCCTCCTAAGTCCTTTCTCTGATCCACATGAACAGAACACAGGATCCTTGTTATCGAATAGCTGTTGAAACTGGCTACATATCTTTGATGAAGCCCTTTGGCACAGGAGAAAAACAAAGGTGAAATAGCATCGCAGTGTCAAAGGTACAATGTTAAATGCTGAATCATGAGAAATTCCCACGTAATGAATACCCAAGCATGCCTCTTCTAGGTGCAATACCAAGATACTGGCCTCTGAAAATTCAGCAGAATGGATTCACTGTACTGGTGACAAACATGAAGCAGGAAAATGGTAAGAAAGCCAAGAATAATGACACTGATGGACAGGCATGATCCAATGAAGACAAGGTTACAGCTTCTGGCTTATTTATAGCCCAACATTTTTCACTGTGCTGCCTGGAAGTTGAAGAGCTGTTGTGACACCACAGTCACCATACAGTTAAGGTCTGGAATGTGATGTGCTGGTGAGTTAAGAAAAACTTTTTGATTACCCATGCTTTGCACCTGGAATTTAAACCAGGGACTGGGTATGAAATAGTGATGGATGTGCTTTGGAGATAAGAACTCACTCACCGTGCTAATAAGGTTCTTTTTTTTTTTTTTGTTACTTTATTTTTCTTGTGGCATTTATTCCAATTCAATTACAATAATTGAAGTTAATTTTAAAAAGACATATTTAGCTTATTGAAACTTGAGAGACATAAGGGTAATTGGCACTGGGTTTCAGAGTTTTCTGAAAGAAGGATGATCAGTCAATTTGCAATAACAAAGCAGTGTCTTACTATGTGGTCAAAGGGAAGACAAAAATGGTCATGCCTGAAGAAGAAAAGGACGGTTCTATTTTGGTGAAAAAAGTGAGAATGAGGTGGAGAAAAGCAGCAGAACTATTTTCATGATGGGTCAATAGTGTCAAAGGAGAATCATGTTCCTAGCCTGGGAAAATGGGCAGCATGGAAGATTAATGTTTTTCTCAGCCGGGTAGACTACTGGGTCCCAGCAAACTTCATAACCTAGAGATATAAGAGGAAAATTTGGGGGGAAAAAGAATGTTCCTGATTCTCTGGCTACTTCTAAAATACTGTCCCTGGTCTTTCTGCTTAGTCAACATCTCTAAGAAGGCCTCAGGGATCAAAAATCAAGACAGCTGTTGCCAAGAAGTGTGTGCAGAAACAGGTCAGGCTTGAAGGACCGGTGGATACTGAGTCTGCCAGAAGACGTGTACTGCTGTGAGATGCTGTGCCTCTGCCTATGGGTCCTGGAAATGAAGGCAAGCCAGACAAGCATGAATAAATTGTAGCACACAGAAGTAGTCAAGGAATTTAGAGGGATTTTATTTTTCACATTTGGGGATGAGGGAACTGTGTCGAGACAGGACATGCAGCTTTTGGCTGCTGCTCCTATGTTGACATGGGAGATACTAACTAGATCTGCACTGCCTTTTGCAGCCATGCCCAAAAGGGCCTCTGTATTTTCTGGGTCAAGTCATGTTCGTTGGTTCTCTCCTGTTCTGTCCAAGATCAGAGTCTTTTGGGGTGAACATGTCACATCCATCAAATAGCAAGTACCATGGCACAATGCTACACAGATTCATGGACTTATGTTCACAGTTTTTTCTAGTTCATACCACTATCGTGATAATATGCTCAAAAGCAGGGATATGGCCCAACCCCTCTTCTCCTTTTTGCTGTCTGAGCAATCCTTGTGCTCCTGCTGTTGATTCTGCTGCTGTAACTGGTCACTTTTGCAAGTGTCAGACCACCAAGGATGTATGGAACAAGCATCCCTGTAAGATGAAGCAAATCTGTCCTGTGGTGGAAATCACAGGTCTCTCCTGTGATTAAGGGCGAGTGGAAGGTTGTTCTTTACCTCCCTTGGTGCAGATATTGGCTGGGGCCAATCCAACCTCCTTCTTCCTCAGTTTTTGCTGGTTTTGGCAAAAAGAAATGAGCACCTACTTTTTGGACTACTTGGTCCTGAAGAGCACGGTCCAAGAGCACCAGGCAAAGCCTTCCCATGAGGATGCTTGTACTTCACAGTCCTGTGTGAAGAGTCGGTAACCTATTGCCAGCATCCACATGTCACCTCAATAGGTGACCAGGTCAACAGAGGTGCAAGAGACAAAGGGCCATTTAATGAATGCCTTCCTGTAGTATCAGCCAGAGAGGACCAATACAGTATCATTTAGAAGTATCATCACTTGCTGTTCTTTGTAAGCCCCAGCCAATCGCTAGGTATGATTTCACCATTAGCAATCTCCAGGGACCAAGAACTGACATCCATGTGCAGCTGGCCCTTTCTCCTGCAGGAGACACAGTCATCAACCGTGCTAGGAAACCACCTGGACTGTGGCTGTGCTGTATATTCCCTGTACTCATAGAGCCCAGCACAGATAATCGAGGCCCAACCAAGGATTTTAGCCAAGGCCAGAATTGCCCTAGACTAGAGATGAAGTATGGCCTTTGATTCACTCAAACCAAGATGCTGGAGACTTAGGAAAAGGCTAAACACCAAAGTCCCCAGTACCATCTGCATCACTGCAGCCGGCTGAATCTGCCACAGCTGTCCAGCAGAAGTGCATACAGGAGGAGCCAGTCCCACAGGCCACTTTTATGCAGCCTGACACTGGCAGTCCTCACTCCCAGTATGCAAGAGAAACCCAGGAAGCCATTTCCACTTACGTATAAGGACAAGTAAGTGCTACGCACACAAAAAAGCTAATGCTTGGGCCTGTGTTGTCTCTGCAGTACTGAAGAACTCTCTTTCCTCCTCTGCTGACCCATATCTCACTCCCTTTTTCTCCCACTTGAATATTTTCCTGCACCATCCCAAAGTCTGTGAGGAACAGTGTACTGCTGTCTAGCATGCTTTTTAGGAGGCCTCTTTCAACCGTACTATCTTCTCTTTATCATGAAGACACAGTGTATCTGGCAACAAGCCCTTTTCATGGCCATTGCCTTTTCAGGGAAGTTTCTCTGTATGTCCAGACACGAGACAGCCTGGACCTGGGAACACTTTCTGTAGAAGGCCAAAATCTATTGGGAGATGAAGGAGAGCACATAGCTTTGATTATAAAATGTATTTGTTTCACAAGTGAGAACTAAATGGCTTGGCCATGCCAGAAATTCTAACCAAGCACATAATATGAATATAGTAAAAAGGAAAAAGAATTGCCCGAAGGCATAGTATCCAGCAAAACTACCTTCAAAGTGGGACAAGGAATCAACGGTTGCACACATCTTTCCCCCTTTCTTTCTCCCTACTGGTGCTGTCATCCATAAATGATGGTGCAAAATATAAGGTGTTGGAGCATCTGTAATCCACAGCCTCTGCTGCAGGAGATCCTGGCTCATATCGACCAGTGGGGCAGCCACTGCGTAGATAATAGCTAACTGACATGAAGTGTGAGAACAGGCTTCATGCCCTTGCGAGAGTGTCATTTTTTTCTCAGGACCTCTCTGCTTCAAGGAATTGAAATGAAGAGTGTCCATGGTATCACACTGCATGAGACACAGGCTCGGTGCAGTGGACATGCTCATTGCCCAGCAATGCAGACCACACTGAGATGGGGCTAGAGTTATTTTCAGGTCTTTCCAAGTTCCTCTGAAGGACTTGCTGAGCACCCTGCTTGTGTATGCGTGTGAAGATTGGTGGTAGCTTGAGAGTACCCACGTCTGAGATCTCCCAGTCAAAAATGTCTGAGTTTGCCCATGCCTCTTGCATCTTAAGGTCAAACTTAGCATGTGGATGGCCAATTTAGACCCAAGATGTGAACTGACTTCCCTGCAATGTGGATTGTCAAGGGACCAGCAAGAAAAAGAGAGCATTGCAACATGACATTATGTCTATTCCCACATTGCACTTACATTCCTAACATTTTGTACAAGGTCCTTCACTGACACTGTTTAGGGAAACTGGGCACTTGTAGGTAAGGAAATTCTTGTGTGGACCAGTAACTAGATAAAAGATGGGAAAACAAGGGTAGGAATGGATGGCCAGGTTTCATCATGTTGGGGATTATCAGTGGAGTTTCACAGGGACCTATGCTATTCAAAATATTCATAAATAAACTGGAAAAGGAGCTGAGCAGCAAGATGATAATTTTTTGTGATACAAAACTGATCAACAAAAGCAATGGAAAGAAAAATAAAAAACATCAAAAGCAAAAGTAAAAGCAAAAGATGATTGTGACATGCTGCTGAAGGATTTCATGTTACTTAGTGACCAGCTGAAAAAAACTGTCAGATGAAATTTAGTGTTGATAAATGTAGGATAGTACATATGAAGAGAAAGTATCCCAATATAAGAAAAAGATGGTATGTTCTAAATTAATTATTACCACTCAAGAAAGGGGGTATCAAGGAAAGATATCAAATAAAATTATCAAGCAGCAGATTTAAAACAAAAAAAAAGGAATTTTTTTCTCAATACACATAATTAAACTGCGGAACTCATTGCCACAGGATGTTGTAGAGGCCAAAAGTATAAATGGGCTCAAAAAACAATTAGACAAATTCCTGGCTGAAAAATTCATCGAGCGTTACAAAATGCAAAGATGCAGATACAATCTCTGGCTCACGATGCCCCTAAGGCACAGACTGCTGGGAGGGTGTGCCAGAATAAAGTATCACTGTATGGTTGCTCTGCTTTTACACTCTTCCCTTAAATACCTGCTACAGGCCATTGTCAGAGACACAATACTGAGCTGGGGAAGGATTTCTGCAGCCACTGTTATGGGAATAGGTAGTTATGCGTAAAGTTAAGGAGACAAAATAAAAGTAGGAACTGAATCCATGTAGGGGATGCAGCATTTGTGATTGCTGAAAAAATGAGTAAGAAAGAGAGGATTTGACAGTTGTAAAGTGAAAGAGATTGCTGTAGTACTGAAAAGCAATAGAAGAGAATATCAGTTTTAGCATAAGGGCCGATCAACATAAAGTAAATGGGTATCAGTCTTGCACTGTTGGGTAGAGAGGAGGCTATCCACTAAGTGGCTTGTAAGGCTTATGGAGCCATAAACCATGTTAACAAATGAAGTCCACACAGAAATGCTTTCTAAGACATCGTTTAGTAAAAGACATCAAACCAATCTGTGGAGTTATAAATGCCACTGATATATTTCTTGAAGCTTACCTTGTTTTTCACTAGAATCCGTGAAAAGCCATCTGTATTTAAATGACTGTAGAAATGGTGAATTGTTTCATTTGGGAGTTTAATAAATGGTTTGCCCTAGTTTGTCAGAGTTTTCCGTAATTTTACATGACTGGCCACATAAATTTGCTGGAAATGATCAGATAGCAGGAGACTGGCACAGCAGAGGAATTCCAACAGAAGCACAGTTAATGAATCTCCACCCATGTCCAGACATGCGGATGGGGAGAAGTCCAGCCAGCAGCACCCAGCTGGCTTCCTCCGAGCCAAGCACACCAACTGCGAGATGAATTGCTTTTGCACTGGTGATTGCACCCACGGGGCGGTGGCAGAGACTGCTAAGAATCTATATCCAGCCCCCTCTGAGCATGCCTCTAAAGATTTTTCAGGACACGTCCCAAAGAAAATTATTATGACACTGAAAATCATTGGTGTAGTGGATACAGACTGCTACGTAATATCTCCTAGTGTTAAAAAGCAAGTTCATTTTGGCAACTCACATCCACCAGGACGCTGCAGCAGATCCCACGTATTTCAGGGGAGCCGAGCTCCTGCTGAAAGCTCAAGTGCATCTTCAGCTGTGTGGGGACCATGGTGCTGGGTCAAGTGGGTGTCCTAGCCTCTGCGCAGCCCTTGCCCCATGTGCTGGGGCTGAGCAAGGTGTGCTTCAGCTCTCCATGGGCGGTGGCTTGGTGTGGTGTGGCATTTCTCCTTCCTAGTACAATCAGTCCAAACTGAAAGCATTTGTTTAGTTCCTGGGTTGTAAAGCATCTCATTAACTGTTTCAGCAACGAGGTAACTTCTTTTTAAGTTCACAAGTCTATTATTCCCCTTAAGTTACCCATGTAGAAACTCTTCCTAGAGTTAATGAATCTGAAGGGAAAAATATGCCCTGAAGTGCCTATAATTTCTGGTTATCCAGATTGCCTGTGCTCTGCGAATCAATGCACTTGAATCTGGTCAAATCTGTAGCCAGACAGGTTGAGAAAAATAGATCCAGCAGAGGTTTGAACTTCTTTCATACATCTTAATACGGATATTACGCTTAAAGGTCTTTGTGACCATTTAAGTGATAAGACTATTAAAACTAGTGGCAAGAACAGCCCTCATCGTGAAAATGCATTTTAAGTGTCAAGTGGATACAGTGTTAATCTTAACTATCAGCACCCTTGCACAAAAATTCACAAAATCAGGAAAAATGCATTGCTGCTCCCAACTCACTATCTGGGGACAATTTATGGGTTTTTCCTAGTTAGTTCTGATGAAATGCAAAAGCCTCTATGAGGACAAGAATCTTATGTTTACAGAGAAATGGAATATAACAGATTTTTTATTTCTTTTTCCTCCTGTATATTTGGATTTCTTCTGCTCACAGTCTACGACTTTCAGCTACAGGCTATGACAGATCCCTTGACAACTCTAGTCTCTGCGATAAATTGTTCAAAGTCAGACCTGGGGCTGTGTCAGTTCCTAGAATATCTGGGTTTTATATCTTCTCTAGCCTCATTTTAAATTTAAATGATAACAAATGCAATCTGACCCCAGATGGAACAGAACATATTTTTACATCAGATTGGTGTTTTTACTAATACGACTTTGGTCAGCATCTCAAACCCCACAATCATTTATGCTGAACCCCTACATGCTTTCTAGGAGGGAGATGAGCCATGTGCCGCCTTGGAAATGATGCACAATGCCAACTACAGGCTGGCATTGCCTGGCAGGGAAGCAGTGCCATGGTCTTCTGGGCACATCTATTCTCACTTTTGTCCCCAATTCCTCTGTTTCTTTCTGAGTTGGTTTTAGCAAATTATTTGTTTCTTGTGAGTGTTGGCAGAGGCATTTAAATGGATTTTTTTAATGTTTTCTTTTATTATTTATATCTATTTGCAGATGTATCTATTGCATTTACCTGTGCTTTTGAAAACATACTGCACAATCTGTACTGTTCCTTGAATTCCACAGTGACAGGATTTGGACCCCAAAGGCTCTTCCTTTTTCCTTCCCCCACACCCCTTTCACTAAAAAATAAATAAATCTGTAAAATACTTTATAACAGGCTGGCCCCACCCCTCTGTTGTTTGGAAGAGGTGGTCAAGGAGGGCCTGAGGCTGGAGAGGACAAGCTGCGCACAGAGAGGAGCACAAACCAGACCACACAGCTGCATGGCAAAAAGGCTCCTTTGTTTTTGTGGGCAAAGGGAACTGGCTTGTGGCTTGGGCTTTATGGTGACAGAGCTAATGGCCTGAACTGGCAAGGCACTTCTTCTTTCAAATACTGATTGAATTCGCAAACCTTTTGCTCTGGTATTTAAACCTAGTTCTCACCTGTCAGTAATCTCTTTCCTCTTTTCAACCAAAGGAAAGACTTGTGCCATGAACAAAGATGAAAGAGACGCCACATATTAGTAGCCAAGATAAGGTACCAGTATTTAAACAACACCAAATGCTCAGTTCAGACAAAGAGGGATATCTCTGATGAGTCCAGTGCAAATACACACCCTCGCATCGACTGTGGTCATCTACAGTACCCATTTTGGTTGGATTTTTTTCCCTCTTTGACCCCTCATCACCTCTTTATTCAGCCTCCCCCAAGCAGAGCATGATGTCTGAGTCAAGCTTTTGAACTCTCTGTGTGTAAGTAGGTTTCAAAGTAAGCAAACAAGCTCATGCATCCCTTGCCTGTGTAGGTGTGTTCACATATTTTTATTTATTAAAAACAAAATAAAACCATGAGCTGATACAATTAAAGATGTCTTTCAGAGAGTGGTCTGCACTGAGAAATGCTTGCACCTGGTATCGTAATTTATAATGTTTAAGAAACAAGTTGGCATTAAAAAGAATCAAATGACAATGCAGACAATAAGATCCAAAAGTCCCTCCCAAATTACCAAACAGTAGAGAATTGGCTAAGATCGCTCTGGCTATGTTTCTAATATTTGAGAGTACTGGTTGCCTGCTATGCTCAAGCCTTTGATCTTATAACTTTGCCATCTGACAATAAGATAATAAGTCTTAAGGACAATACAGCAAGAATAAAAATCAGTGCATTTTCTAGGAAGGCACTGAGATGGGATGTGATCAGAGAAGCAAAGTGTATATGAAGGGCACATTTTGCTCTCAGTTGTCTAATGTACATGCAGAGTTCTGAATATGGCCCTTTGACGGAGGATCAGTTCAAAATGTTGATTCAGCAAATAAAGGAAAAAGCAGTTTTTCAGCTTTTTTTTAACTCCCTGAGCTGATGGGACCTTTATTATGCACAGTTCTTGCTGCATCTGTTTGTTAATCACATAATATAATTAACACTACCAGAAGAGGACAGAAACTATATAACAAAGCAACTGAAAAACTATCCTCACCCAGAAGAAGAAGACTGAAAACCGGACCTTCCATTTTATATATATTTTCTGGACTGAGTGAAACAGAACCTCACCAGGTCTGTAAGACATCATCTCAGAGTCTGGGAAGGACCATGAGGCAAAGCTCTGTGAGCCACTGAGCCTGCAGAAGGCTTGGGGCTCCTGAGCCCTCCAGATCCTGGCGAGACAGTCACAGTTGTGCCCAAAGTGACCATGGAGGTTGAAAGTGGATGTGTACCCATTTCAGTGGCCTTTTTGCAAACACTAAGTAGCCACAGCTGAAATAAATTGGTGCTGGCTTGTAGGAGACCACAGAGAACAACTGGGTAGTTTGCATCCAGGGAGGCTTTCGCAGCAGCCAGTGGGACAGGGATGGTCCCAGCCGTGGGGAGGGGAAGCTCCTGTGTGGTTGCACAGACAGCACACGCGGTCCTTGCCTGCATCTGTCCTCGGTGCTTGTGTGTCATTCAGGGGAGAATTTGGATCACAACCTGTATACAGGTCAGAGTGGCACAGAAATGCCAGTGGTCAGGGACCCCACTGCCTCTGTCTGGCTGTGCCTCTGTCTCAAAGGCTGCGATGCAGATGTGACTCTGGCTCGGCCAAGAGGGGCTCCTGCCTTTTTGCCCTTCAGCTCTAGGTCAAGGCAGGGATCATCTTATGGAGAAGCCACCTAGTTCATCTGCTGCTCCTTTCCTGCAGCTGTAAGCCTGCCCAGGTACTCCCAAATCCACCAGATTTTTGTAGTGAAAAGAGAGATGGGAATCAGCAAGAGAACAGCTGATAAAACTAACTCTGCTCTCCTGCTTCACTGGCTGGTATACTAACTGCAGGCAACCGGCTAAAATAAACAGATATCACTGGCCCCTTGGCTTGGTCAGTAGAGGAATACATTCTCCTTCCCACCGACCTGCTCAAACCCAGAGTCCCTGTAGGTAGTACTATATGTATTATGATGAATTAGAATAGGCTGAAAGGAATTCACACGTACATTTTTAGCAGTATTATAGGAAAACAAACTTCCATTTTTCTCACACCAAATAAACACCAGTAACAGTCAAAAACAATATTCAACAAAGGTAGAGTGAGCTCCAAAAACAGAAGTCCTAAGACCCCAGTTTGCCACCCCTATGGGATTTTCCAATGGTGTGTGACCAAAGTTCAGCCTAGAACTTGGCTCTGAACCAAACCCAAGGCCAGCAGCGCCTTAGTTTGTAGTTTTTTAAGAGATCCAGTCCTGCCATATGTTTACCAGCGATATCATAATTGTCTGTGCAGTACTCAGTCTGCTATGGATTTTGCAGCAGCTGTCAATAGCACTCATTCATCACGGGCCCAAGATAATTGAAGCGCTCCATCTGCTGCAGGGCCACTGTTATCAACAGTGATACTTGTGTCAGTAACTTACTGAAGAAGGGCCTGAACTTGCTCCTAGTGAAAAATCAATGGGAGGATTCCTGTTGACAGAAGTGGAAGCAGCCCCTAACCCTTTCAGTACTGAAACCCTGAGCGGCTGCTCAGCATCCAACTGCACGGCACCCATCCCCTTTCTGCCCCTGGATTGCTGGGAGGATGCAAACGCAGGCAAAGCTCTGCCATGATCGCACAGCCTTTGCAAACCAGTCCTGCAAAGCACACTGGAGAGCAAATCGCCGTTGAAGGAGAGGGCAGGCAAAGTAGAAAAATCAGAAATGGGCTGAAGAAACAGATGATGTCAGCTCACATGGACAAGAGAGGCAGAATTCAAGTTATGCATTCAGTTTAAAGCCCCTGACTGTATAAACAGTCAGGCATGTTTACGGGAAAGTGCTAAAGGAATTAATCTGTTACTCAGCAACACTAATCAAGACTCTACCCCATGCAGTTCATAAAGTCCTACATCCGTGCATACCTTTATATTCATGTTCACAGTCAGCCCCATTCCATCTTCTGTCTGCTGGACAAAGAGAAGGAAAAAAACAAGGTCTGTACAATAAAACCAGTTATTGTAATAAAGCATTATTTTTTCTCAGATAAAACAATTATTTTCTATCATTTGCAGTTCTCTTTTCTCCTATTTTTATCTACTTGTAAAAAACCCCACCACCCTCTTTTTCATCTTGCTTTTTCTTCCAAGAAAAGAACAAACTTTTGAAAACGAAGGCAAGTTATGACCTCTTTAACAAAGACGGGGAAAACAGAAGTTGTTGTCCCGCTGTTGCGAGTGCAAATGAGATCAAACTAGAACTTTAAATCAGAACACCCTTGAACTTTCAAGGTCAGGTTCACGTCTAAACTTTACTGCTAAGGCGAGTCAAAGCCTGTGCTCAGATGGATGTGGATAGCTCCCACTGAGTTCAGTCAGCATTCGTTGATTGTAACGGTAATATTTTTGTTGCGTTTGTTTGCTCCAGTGCAGATTCTCAAGGATCTGACTTCATTTTCATTCTTTCTTGTTTGTACCCTGTATAAGAAAGGCCACTTGCTTGAATACATTTAGGTGCTGTTTATGCACAGAACGATGTAATGTTAGGAAAATGAGAACTTCAGCGAGGACAGCCGTCCTTGCGGTGTCACTTCGACGGCGAAAAACAAAGAGTGCCGAAGGTTCAAAGAAGATAACGCTGCAAGGTTTCAAAATACAAAGCAAAACCATGACTTCACTTTTCATCAGAGGAGCACAGAAAGTTAGGCACTCTTCTGTTGGGTGGTAATTTAGATGTTTTTTGAAATGTTTTGATGTTTGGTATATTCTAGACCTGCAAGGTTTTAAGGGATAGGTAACATTTTTTATTGGAGCCATGGGAATAGCTGGAAAGGGCAGTGCATGTTTGAATTCCCTGCCAGTGAAGGGACTGAGTCCCCCAGATTATCTTACAGCACCACAAGATGGAGGAAGGTCATGTACGATCTCTGTATTGAGGTGACTGAGAAAACTGTAAAGGAAGTTTCCCATGTTGTTGTCTTTGTCTTCTGTGGATGTCTCTTTACTTCCTCCAATACACAAGGAGTCAAGGTAGGGTTTTTTTTCAGCAAAATGGGCAGGGGGAAAGGAGAGAAGAAAAAGCAACAATGAGGAATAGTTTGATGAGTGGCTGAAGTCAAACTAGACATGACCCCAAGAAACACAGATGTATTCCTTTGCTAAAGAGAATCATTTCATACCAGAAGGAAGAGATGAGATTTTTTTATAAACTTTGATTTTTAGAAGAGGCGTAAATATTCTGACTAAAAAAGATACCTTTCTTTTCAATATTTAAAGAGCCTTTATTTTTGTCCATCTACTTTCAGTACATGAAAACAAGCCTCTAACACAGGAACTCACTCTCCAGCTGCAATGTAACAGATGTGCAAACCATTAGTATCTGCTACCCATTCCAAGTCATTAAATCCGAAACCCCGCAGGAGGAGTCAAAGGTACCATCAGGGGACCTGTGGCAGTTATGGTGTTTCTACTTAGCTGATTTCACTGGAAGGGCCAGTGTTTTACCTTGAGGCATAGAGGGGAGTAAGGAACTCAGAGCTGGATTAACTGTGGACAAAATGACTATGAAAATGTACAGCTTGGGTCATAAGATCATTTTCCTGAGCCCCTCACCACAGTGAAGGGGAAATGAATGGTGCCTCACTGAGAAGGGGAAGTGTAAATAGGATCCGATGAACTTAAAACCAGAGTAAAAACAGAGAAGAGCCTAGTCGAAAATGCTCCAGTGTTTGAGGAAAAGGGCAGTGCCAGGATTTTGAGTCATGAGAGGTCAGCTCCAATAGTGAACTGAATAGTTCAGGTTGGACAATCCAACAGGGCAGCAAGGGAAACCAGTACAGAAAGTGGTTAGTGTCCAGGCAGGGTCTTCATCCACGGGGTGATGGGTGTGAAGATCCATGATTTGGGAACCACCCTGTCATTTGCATTCAATGCTCCTGAAACAGCCACCTCATCACAAGCTAACCAGCCAAGGGCCAGTTCAAGGACTGAATGGAAAGATGCACCTGCCCAGGAAGCCAATGAAAGTGCAGGCTGGGGAGATGAGGTGTCTTCTTCAGAAATCCTCCTGGCCCCTGCCTGCTGAGAACATAGGCAGCCCTAGTGGGTGCTGAAACTGGACCTTGGCAGAACCTGACTCGTCAAACAAGGCCAGAAATGTCATGCATCTTCCAGAAACCCAGGCATCTTGGTGTGCCCTAGGCATCCAAATCCCTTTCCCTGTTCAGAAGATGCTACTCCTCCTAAGACAGAATTTCTCAGCCTTAGAATGCCCCAAATTCACAGCATTTTTGTAGACTGCCTGGCATTCCGGCAGCCGGATGACTTTCTGATGTTGCATGTGGGTGAGCTTTTGCTCACTCTCTTGCCATCTCTCTGCAAGCAGCGGGAGCCGGAGTGGGGCAAGTGTCACAGGCAATATTCAGAAGCAATTCCAGAAACTTTATTGCTCAGAAGTGGCACTCGGCCAGCAGAGGAGAAAGAGAAGAGCTCATAGTTGTGTGCTTGCACACAGTGACAAAACTGCTACTGATGAATCAGAGAGAGAAATCTGGAGAGGTGACCTTGGGAGGTCACAGAAGACTCGTTTTTGCCAACAAATATGAACATTTGCAATCAGACTGTGGCCTGGTGCCAGTCACTGTTTTATGTGCTATCTCATCAAAACATATGAATTTTCAATAGCTGGTTTAGAGGCCTACTTGCTGCAGTATTATATCTCTCCAACTCCTACAGGTTTTGAATTGTACAGATACAAAAGCAGGGTATTGAGGAAAGCTGGCACTTGGATTTGCATTGTTCTCAATGAACATTTTCCTGCATTCTGAAAATCGCCAACTGGTCAAGTGCCGGAAGGTCACTAAGCAGCGTGGCAAAACTGATGACAGAAGGGAGGCAAAAAATCTCTGGAAAATGAAACTCCTCCATTGTCCAGCCTGGAAGGTCAAAAATTGCCATTTTAAGATTGCTTGTGCTAACGGAGGCTCACCCACCCTAGGTGTCAGCCCTTCAGAGAGAACTACTGTAAATATCGCCATCTGTGATGTTCCTGGTGAAGGACTCTGCTGATGTAAAGGTTATTACTCATTTATAAACATATGGCTGTTGTAATCATTCGGTCCTCTATTCATAGTGGGATTTGTGTTTTGATGAAGCTCAGTTTCAAAACAAAGACGTCTTTTCGCTACTCAGCACTAAGGGGACATTATCAATTTAATATATATTAATAAAAACAACAGCAACCCACTGTGGTAAATTCTTAAATCAATAGATGTGATCTGACATTAAAAAAAAAAAATCCCATTGAAAGCAGTCGGTCTGAATGAGCACCACCCAGTGCAGCCTGAAATCAAATCTACAGTGACCGTGAAAAAGATCGTGAACAAAAAGACAGAACATTCTGCTGTTCATCATTCTCCCAACTAAACAATATAACAAAAAGTAACAGAAAATGTATGCCTTTTTGGCATTATTTCCATTTTGAAAATCTAGAAAGATAAAATACTGAGGTTTACAGTACTTGAGCTGACAGCATCTTTTTAGTGATACAGTGGTAGAGAAGGCTCTGCAAGTGTGTTTTCAAACTATGGATTTTATTGCCTGTGTGTGTGATGTGTGAATATTTGAGCATGTGCGTTTGTGCATATACATGCCTTTCAAATGAGCCCTTTAGATCTAAGATCCCATTTCCTCCATATAGTCAACAAAGACCATAAAGCAATTTCTGTAGGAGCAAGAGTTCACGTAGAAGACCTGAAAGCTAAAAATTCCCACCAAACCAGTTCAGACACAATGCATAGCTTACCTGTTGTCTGTCTGCTTCCAGAAGCAAAGGGACCGGTTCATCTGACTTATTGTAAATGTCTAGCTCAGGCTGAGATTAATTGCTTCCTAAACTCCATTGACTTTGTGGAGAGTTTTTATTAGGCCCTTGATTAAGAGTTTGGATGACAGCAGAGCCTGTGTTTGCATGGCTGTCCCTAATATCATGCAAACTCTGAAATAAAAGTATTTTATTCATTGCTGTATTGAGATATCTTGCAGTAAACCACACCCCCATCCACAAATAGGCATGGCTGGATTCCCCATACCAACACATCTCTCTCCATACTTTTCACCAGCAGATCAAATAAAATAAGAATTACCAATACATGATCCTGTCTCCTAAGAAACATTTTTCCTGGTGGGAGACTCATCTGCCATATTTTAGATAATGTCTAAAAAACCTTGTCACTGATACTGCCATCGGGTTACTCTAACATAATACTTTAGCAGCCAGCCCACATTTCGTCATTAATAATATTTATGTAATGCAGCTGCAAGGCTCAGCAGCCCGTTACGTCATCTCAGCTGAATGAAGAGCAAGTTACACTTTCTAGATCACAGCACTGTGATGTTCACATTACATATGTTGAAATTCAATAATGAAAAGAATAAAAATAATGGAAACAGCTATGTTGGCTTTGAGATTTTCAAAATTGAGCTTGGGGAATGAAGATAAAGATGTACTTCAGCATCAGGAGTTTTTTAACTTTTTTGTGTTTAAATCAACTTAAAAATCATTTTATTTTCTGGAATGCTGAGGTAGTTATTTTTATAGGCAGTCTTAGGTTAGGACTAATACTTGAGCCCCTGAAATACAGTGAAAATCCATTGGAATCCTTTGGATAATCCTCATGTCCATGAAGAAAGCTTCAAATACGGAGACCTGGACTTTTTGTATGTGAAAGTGCGAATATCCCTGATTTATGGCATCTGAATGCCAAACTGCCACGGTCCTTCCTGGAGAGCTGTGGGGCAACGTTTGCACTACAACAGAATGCCCTGCACTTTCTTGTAGCAGAACTAAACATATCAATGGAGTTAGAAAGTTCAGTTTCTAACTTTCTTTCTTCAGTTAGAAACTTCAGTTTCTAACAGAATGTGTAAAATTTCCAGGATTTGGAATTTTTTGAATGGTAACGGCTACTATGTTGAAAAATTTCACCTGTACATGTTTATGTTTTTCCTCTAATACATGCCATTTAGTCTTTGAGCAAATACGGTTTCACCCTTGCTACATGCCTGGCAGAGATGTATTAATTATGGCTATTTGAACAGTAAAGAATAGAAGCACAGAGAGGATAAATGACTTGGCAGAGCCAAAAATAGAATCAAGATTTCCTAAAATCCATTCCAGTGCCTCAACTACAAACCCATTCCTGGGAAAAGACCAGGAAGTTTACCATACCTTTTTCCCCCCAATTTTTTCCATTAAATCACTGCAAAAGGTCTGTGGATGTCTTGCTACAGTTTAAATAGTAGCTTAATTCAATTTATCTTGAACTTGTTTCAAATAGGCTTGAGATAAATCAAAACATCCATGCAAGGCAGGTATAAGTTTTATTTTTAAGCCCACTGTTTAACTGTTGATGATTTCTCATAGCCCTGAGACACAGGTCAGAAGAATTCAGATCTTCTTCTCACGCTGCAAAATTCAGAGATATCAGATTTAGGGAATTTTGTTCAATTAAGAATTACAAGCAGACCATTTGTTGCAGATCTGCTTCTCTGTGAATTTTAACATTAAGCTCTTAGCTACAGTCTCTCTCCCCAAAGCCTAGAAAATTGTCTATTGTTTAAAAAAAAAAATTGTTTAAACTCCTTGTTTAAGAGTTTTTACAAAACAGATCCAGAGACAGTTTCATCATTCCAAGGCACCGTGCCTAGGGAAAATACCTGCAGTACTTCTTTTACTTTTCTCCCAAAAATTTCCATAATAAACACTAGAAGTGAGTTTGCCGAGTCTGTACTTACAGGCGTAATCTCCTATTGACACATGTATAAATTACACGGGGAGAAGCCCTATCCAGTCACAGTGTAACGCTCTATCAGTGAGATTTCTGGGATTTTTGAGCAGTGTACTCTGTATATGGCAACTGCTGGCTAGTGTTTGCCTATTCTTCACTTGCTTAAAGCCTCTGGTTTTGTCCTGAGGGTCCACGTAAGGTCAACTTCCCACCCCCCAACAGTGGCATAGAAAACCGCACTGAAGGTGGAAGAAAATGCCTCTCCTTACTGAGCAGCCAGTGTTGATAAAACAGCTCTCTGTTAGAATAGCTTTAAGGGCAAACAGTGAGGAGGTTTACCCATTCAAACAAAGTTAAGAGTGAGCAAATTCTCTTAAAGATGTACCTATGTCTGAGATCTTTGTTTCGTTTTCAGTTACTTGATAGAAAATAAAGATAAAGCCAAGAGCAGGCTGCATTGAAAAAATCCTCTGTGCTCCTGAAAATGTTTCCTTTGTGTTCAAGAGAGAAACATAGGAGAAGGCCACTTTAACCAAACTGATATTAATATTTTTTAAAAATAAATAACAAACTCTTACAGCATTTTCTTTTTTTTTTTTTTTTGAGCCCTTTTTAACCTTTGCTTTCTTGTTATTTTTCTCATTATTTCTGGGAGAGAACAAGCATGGGGAATGCGCATGTTTTGCCTTGTCTAATTTACTCGCTTTTACGTGCTCAGGGCTTAAGAGAAAGCGATCAAAGGTGAGGCTGCGCGGGTTGTAAACACGAGACTGTGGTTATGATATTTGCGTGTGATTCTGTCACCCACTTCCGTTTGCTCGTCCTCTCCTGGAGCTTCAGATGGCATCTCCACAAGGACTTCCCTAAAAACATATCCATTAATAAAGTAGGACTGTGGGGTTTTCTTAGGGGTTGTCTGGCTTGGGGATGGGAATTGACTGGTTGGTCCGGTTTCAAATTTAGATGAGGGCCAAACTGGAAATTCAAGATGCTGTTAGGAGAGGACCACAAACGAGGAAGGAGTTGAGCCCGAAACATGGGGGCAGCCCAGAACCACCTTTGCCATTCTCACCGGGATCAAATAATGACTCAGAGCTCCCTGAAAGAGGTGCAAGTCAGGAGCCTGCCCCACATGAAACACATCTCCACCCGCTTCCAGGGGTGCATCCTTTGAAGCAGATGTCCTGAAAGACATGCATAAGTTGCCAGGGATGTGGACAATGGCTTCACATGCAGCTCCTATTTAAAGAGGAGGAAGAGAAATCTCCTGAGTCTCCTCCAGCCTCAGCTTCAGCTGATTTTATATTTTCTGCTCCTTGGAGGTGGAGGGGTCCTCTCTGCCCACCCATATTGTCTCTTCCATAAGGCCAGTCTCACACTGAAGCTTTGCTTTTCTCCCAAGACGGAGGCTACTCTAAGCTAACTCAACAGGCAAGTTGTTCTCAGCAAGGACCATGCTGTAGACTACTCGTCCTGCTATCTGTGGGCCAAATCTTCAAATGCATGGAAAGGCTTTAGTAAACAGGCTTCTGTGAAGAGTTTTGGGGTGACCTCAGGACTGGCAGGGCATCATGGTCCACTGTGCTGTTCCCCAGTGGCCACCCAGCCACGGCGAGAGAATGGCCTGTGCTGCCTTCACCTAAACACTGGCAAACCAGGAAAGGGCAAGGTGACAGCCACAATCTCAAAGATGCGCACTGTGTTGTGTGCCTGGGCGCACTTCAGCCCTGCAACCCCCTGAAGCATTTCCACGGACGGGTCCTGCATCATGCATTGCTCCCCTTGGATCAAGCTCTCTTCAACAAAGCCCTTCCACAATGCTACTTCTGCTCTGCTGGCCCAGCTCTCCCATGGCAAAAAAGCACACTATTGCCCTCTTGGTGTATATTCCTGATTTAACAGGTTGTTATGGGACATGCCTATTTTCTTTATTCCCTCCTAGGTGGCATTTTCCACAGCAAGGAGCTCAGACCTGTTCAATGAGAGCAGGACTGCATCAGAAAAGGCAGCACAGACAGACAACTTTACCTTCTCAAGAGCTATGAGCTCATTCGCAGAGATAGAGCACTTAAAATGAATTAGTGTATTCCAACACAGCAAAAGCTATAAATAGAGCGCTTATAAATAAACCAGTTTTGTCCCTCGCTCAGGCACCAATTCAGCAGTCTCTCCCTCCATGCCTAACACAGGCGTGTACTTACATCCCACTGATTGCAATGGGATAAGGCACTTGCTTTCAATTAGGCATGTTTTACTTAATTTAAGCCATAACGCTACATCTATCCAGGTACCAACCCTTCTTTCCTGCTGAATCAACAGTGCTTAGGAGCCTAACCCCCCTCTGTGAATCCAGTTCTTACATTTTAGGACAACTTCAATGTTTAATGAATGAGAGGTAGATGTTTCCTCTTCCGAACGCCTCTGTTCGCCGTTCCTGAGTGACTACTCTTCCTTGCATAAGGGAGCTACCATTTGCATAGGACATCTTTCTTATTCCAACACATAAGCAGCCTCCTTATGTTGTGAAAGAAAAAACATCACAACTGTTACCAATCTTCTGAAACAAGGTTTAGTTTGAAAGCAAACGCGTGCAGTTATCACACGTAAGCAACTATAAACAGCCAGCACTATCATATCAAACACACTTTGATAGACCAAGCCAAAAAACCCTGACCCTTTCAGAGATGTGCATTTCTGGATTGGCAAGAAGAGCTAGAACATATGGTTCCAACACATCTGCTTGGTCAAACATCCTGAGGACAGTGGTGGCATGCTCAAGGAAGTGGTCAAACATTTGATATTATCACATGCAAACTTGGTTCAGGCCACAACTTCACACCAAATGTGCGCAGACTGAAGATAGCCACCAGCCATGATTATGCAGAGATGCTTAAGGTGCCCAAATCGATCTCTCTGAGCCTATAAGCAGTTTTTTATATAGCTGACAAGACGACCACGGTGACTCAAGCAGGGAGCCTGGTGTAAGTGGACAGGGTTTGCACCACAATTTCTGTTCTAACATACCAGCTCTGCCAGCAGTATCTGATCTTGAAGTTTAAGTCTGGCTTGAAGGTTTATACTGACACACAGAAATACCTTGGGTAATAAATTAGCTTAAATACAGCCTTTCCTTACCTGCAAATTGCAAACATGGTTTTGTCCTTGCCATGTTTGCTAGCTCAAGAAATGTCATGTGGATATGTGAGACGCCTCTGAGCGCCTGCTGTCAGGTCACCGGCCTCTCCAATGAGTCTCACTGCCTCTTTAACCATTTTCTCCTTGGCTGATCTTTGCATCAGAGTGCAAAGCTTTTTCCTTGTAGAAGTGATGTGTGTTCCTGCTTACTACCCTGTGTGCATTTCAGTGTCTTTAAATTTAGCTGCAAGTTCATTTTCTTTGCTTATTTTCACAAGCTTTCTGTATATGCACCAAAAATACAGTCATCAGTGCTTTATTTTGTTTTTAAATACAGCAGCTAGTTTCAGAATAAGCTGGCAGGAGCAAGTGAAAAAAATACCACATTTACATCAGCTGAGCAGCAGGCCCAGAGGCTGAAGGCAAAGCAACGCCCAATACCAAGATAAGATATTGGGTTTTGAAATGATCTTTTTACCCAGCCTTAAAAGCTAGCTCTTCTAATTGAACCATAGCACTGGGAAGAATTTTGTTGCTTCAAAGAATTCTGACATAATTAATGCCATATATTAAGCTTAATGGTGGGACTGACTTTATATACTATGAAGTCATGCATTTAAAAAAATTCACTTCCCCTAGTGAGATGCCAGAATATGTTGATCTTCAGAATCTTTATTATTTATTATTTCAGTCTCTTTAAATGACAGAGTTCCTTGTATTTATTTGTACACATGGTAGGAATGATTGCAGTATCACATGGGCTGCCAAATCATAGAATCAGAGAATCTTAGAATGACCACTGTGGGACTCTCCCACCCTGTCTCTGAAACTTTCTGAGGTTGTCACCAAACCTCTAAGCACATGAGTTTCTGCAGAGCCCCCTTGTCTTCTGTAGGATTTGAAGCAGCCATTAAGTTCAACTGTGCACCCCACCATGCATAATCAAGCCCATTTCTTGCAGGTGATGCTGAAGGTTGTTCCTCTCTCTTGTTAAAACGTGGGGCAGAAAGCACTTTTGGGTTGTTCACATCTGTGAGTCATTTCAGAGAAATCCAGTCTGCAGCAATGGCAGGAGGTATTTCACACACTTAAGAGTCCATGCTGATGGTGTCCCAGGATCTTGTTCTGCACTTGTGTTCTCTTTAAAAACACAGTCTTCTTACTTCTCCTCATAAGAGAAATAATGTCTTTGTGTAACTTTGAATTTTTTTTTTACGGAAAATGGTAAGAGCATTGAAAATAGTAGAACATTTCATTTTGTCTTGGTCAACGCTAAAACATCTTACGCTTTAAAACAAATTTATAGTATCTTCCAGCCATGGTGTCTGGAGATGCTAAAAGAATCCGCCAATGTCACCTGGATCTTAAGAACAAACACATTCATCTTTAAAGAAGACAGATTAAAATAAAGGGCCGAACTCTACTCCCACAGAAATTTACCCAGCAGAAACATTTCTAAGGCACTGAACAAACCCTGCAGTGGCTGAGTCCTCAAATATTCTGTATTAAGTACTGTCTCTGGAGAGGTGCTTAAAAATTCATAATACGGTGTATCTATTGATGTATTTAACGGAACTCTGGAGTAAGGAAGTAGAACTCTCCACCACTGTCAAGATAACACTGCCAAATTTTCCTTTGGATCTGTACACCTCCAGATGAAAACCTGAGTTCCCTTGGGGCCCAGATATTATAGTTGGAGCTGACAGCTTGGATCTCTATTGTGAGAAATTATTCATGATATTAGCAGTTCTTTCCTCTTAAGGTGAGCATGTGAAATATTACATCTTCACTCAGATTTCCTGCAATAACCTGATACATAACTCAATATTAGGAGACGTTCATCAGCAAGAACAAACGTGTAAGCGTTAGCGTGGCAGTATAATATGATAAAACTCGATACCAGGATGTAGCTGTTGAAGGGAACTTGCAAAGAATAGCAACTATATAGACATTAGATCAAGTCGGGAGACTTTTAGGGAAGGCAGCTAGATGCATGCACTGTGAGGCTTTCTCACTATATATCAAGTCTTTCCTCTGCATGAGAGGAGTTCAGCTTTACAATAGAGCTTCACTCTCTATTGCACTGTGAAAATATTTGCCCTTTTTTATCTGTTACCCTAGTCTAACACTGTCAATAAACTATTTGTTGAATATATGGGAGTAAGCTCTGTGTTGCTATTGAAATGCTCCATCAGAAAATTCTGATATCAAACATGCAAGAAACAAGAGGAAGATTAAGCCCTGCTTTGGAACAGGGCAAAACTTTCCATTGACTGTAGCTCCTTGGTTCATGGTTTTCTGCTTATGTGACTCCCAGTTCAGAATTATACCATTCAGGAGTAGTGAGGCACGGGGAGAGGAGACGTGCAAGGGATGTACACTACGCATACCTAAATGAAAGCAAATTTAAGTCATAAGGGAGTCTCAGCTGGAATAAAGTGCAAATTAAATCAATTGGCATTATTCTCTACATTTGACCAAAAACTGACTGTGCCCAAAATTCTCTGAATACTGCATTTTTTTATCAGCTCCACATTCTTAAATGTTAAATCCTGCTTTCCCCTGAGCAAATAAACAAGGGTGCAGTTGATGATTTGATTTGAAAACTTTTGTTTCAGGTTTCGCTGTGTAATCGTCTCACAGAGAGTATGCTCTCTGCTCGCTCAGGCCCAAGTTATGCAGACTTTGAAATACAAAGAGCAGTAAAGACTGAGTGCAAGCTCTTCTAACTTCAACACCTGAGTGACCCTGTTCTTCTGAAAAGGAGATTGAGGTTTAAAAGCAAATACTCTCCTGTGGTCTCTACAATTTTAAGTAATCATAGGCACATATAATGAGCAGCTGTAAAATCCTAACAAATGAAGCATCTTTTCTCACCCAAAGCTGAAGAGTTCTACAGTGTTATTTAACTTACTTATATTTTTCCAGATATGCTTGATATGAGAGGTATAGTCCAGAGCTCATATTCGCACTGGATAGCTTTATACCGCATCTGCTTTTCCGGAACACAACAATCCCTGAAGTACCCAAGAAAGTCTAAGGTCCCAAGAGGTCACACATGCAAAAGAGTTGGACCTGAATTAGCCCAAAGCTTCTCAGCACTACCTGTAAAATCAAATATTGCTGGACCAAGGATGAGGGGCGGGAACATGAGGGAGGCAGGGATGCTTTTGCATGGGAAATAATGGTAGAGAAGCGGTGGACGTACCAGGGATGGGAGGAGATCTGGGCTTGTTGATCTGCAATGGCAGAAAAGGTTGGGGCAGTTGTGCCTCCTGCTTGCTGAGTGGGATCTCCCCCTTTCCCAGCAGGAAAGCTGCTATGGCCCAAGCCCCAGTCCCACCATCAGCAGCAGCAGCCAGGCTAGCTCTCTGGCACCCTGGCATAAGCAAAGTAGGCAGCGGGTCCCTGGCAGTCCTTGGCAGTCCTGGCAGACAAATGGATGCTTTGCTGACCACAGATGAATTCACAATACTGCTCTGAAGGGAGTAACATTTTTTCTCTCTTTTTCACAAAATTACAAATGGAAAGATTAAAGAAATTGCTTATGACTTATCTTGTGGCAAGTGGCAAGAATAAAATGTGCACTTCCTGCCTAAAAGCCATGCCTTTACCCATAAGGCCACCCTTGCATCCCACTGACATAGCTGAAGAATTACATTGGATGAGTCACCGGTAACTATTTATATTTGAGGGCTTAGGGCACATGCTATTAACTAGAACACAAAAGTTACACTGGGCTGCTGCAAAGAACAACTTGCGGATACCCAGGGAAGGTCTCACTTGCATTTCCAATCCATCCTCCCACACTATCTTTGTCATAGGGCAACAAGTAGCACAGTGGCATTTTTATGTGTTGTTTTTTTCCCCACCCACTCTGATTTCCGCCTCCAATTTGACCTTTTGTCTGCCACAGATGTCCACTGGAAAGCCAACTGGGTCGCCACATCGCATAAGACCAGCCCCTACCCATTTTGATGGGCAGAAGTTTAGTGGTCTCCAAGACACTTTTCCATGTCTTTTTTACTACAGCGCAAAGATGTAAGGAGAGCTGAAAGATTTGCATGGCCCGTTTTATACAAAAAGATCCCATGGACTCATGAAACATTGTGGTCTACAAAGAATGAATCAGGTAAAGTATGTTTCTGTTCTTCATGCAACTTACAGTGTAACACAATCTCATTAAGAGGTTTAAACAGGAACACGAGAAGCTTGTGCATATATATATATTTGCATGGACTAGACCTTTGGGTGGTGTAAACCTGCATAATCTGGAATTCCCATGCACTGGCAATGCAGCCCTCTCCTGGTGTGGAATTTACTACGGCCTACACGTATTAGGTTAAAAAGTCCAGATTCAAATGGAAAAATAAATAATTGAGCATTATGTTAAAAGCTATAATAAGGCTATCATCGATTATTAAGGTACGTTTAATAAATGGTGATTCGGTTGTTAGAGTCCAACAGGTTTCATGTAACCAGAGCTTACAAACATCTATTACATTTCCTTTTGATGTGCTTATAACCATCTACAATAATTATGTATGTAACACACTCATAAATCTACTGACTCTATATTAAACCTCCCTGAACCCTTCCTAAATGGAATCTTAATACAAAGAGTGAAAAAGGTACTCCATTATGGAAATAGATCCAGAAAGCAAGCAACATCTAACGTTAACAATTTCAAATGCATGTGAGGGACCTGCAGTATTTTGTCCTTTCTGTGCAACTATGTGCACAAAACATATTCTAATCAAAACTGAAAAAAAAACCAATTCAGGAAATATATTCTGAAAACAGTGAGTTGTAGAGCAGTAGATACCTAAAGGCTGCCCTATTAATATACACCTCACTGTATATACCTATTATGATATACCTCGTATTTGTTGTTTCAAAGAAAGAAATTATCTTTTCTAGAATTTTTTTTCCTTCAAAACCAATAATGAAAACATAAACATAAATGTGTATTTCTAAACTTAAGTCAAGAATTAAGCCAAATCCTGCTCTTCACTGCAGCCATTTTCCTGAAAGTGAAATCTGAACACTTTATAGCAAAAGCACAGTACTATCTTGGAGAGAAGTTTGCATGACAGTAGCCGTACTGCTTTAATAAAGTGCAAGTTTTGTCTCTCCCACATGCAAATTTGTTCCCATAGACTTCATTGGCCAGAAGCTCTAACACAATTTGAGTATTTTAAAAAGAAACGAATAGATGGATTAATGCAAAAGTGAAGCGCTTAGACATTTTTGCATAGGTTTACATACTGGATTGTCTGCAGAAGCATTTCACAACCTTTCTTAGTCCCTGACTAAGGAAAAGAAGGAGGCATTTTCGTTTTTCAGAGATGCATTTATACTGTGTAATCCTGTCCAAGGATCACCTAAGCTTGATTGTTTAATCATTTCTTTAAAACAATGCAAATGGAAGGCAAAGTTATTTTGATCCACCACCACAGGCTGAAAGGCCTTGGCTGAGATTTCATACCAGACAATAGAAGAAAGACTGCAAAGAGATAACAAGGAAAACATGATTAAATCACAGAAGTGACATAAAATCAATAGAAGCAGGCAAGGATCAATAATTCTTTGCTCTGAGTAACAGTCAGTGGTGCTTGTACTCATTTTCAGATTTTTCCAAGATTATTTCCTATTTGATTTGTGTAGATGGAGACTTTCTTTACAATATTGCTCTTTTAGCATTTTTATTAAGATTATTCTTTTGTAGATATTTATTGCCTAATTTGTTAGCTACATTGGCTTCTTTTGTGCTGGCTTATACAGGACCCTATGACTAATCACAAAATAGCAACATATAGCAATTATTTAAGAAAAGTTGATGTGAATTTATAGCCATAGTAAAGAGGAATTTTCAGCTTTTCATACCTGTATAGCAGGTTTTATCTAGTTCTTCATTTAGTGTGTCAGTTCACAGCATTTGTTACTAAAAATCCAGAAGACAGTGACAATTCATTAAATCAAGATGTTCTAAAACAGAGCAGCTGAAGCAGAGAGATTCACTGCCATGGAGTCAGAAGGATCTATTGCATTTATGGTGGGGCGAAAGAGGAAGAGCACCAGACAAATTGCATATTGCAAATAGCCCGAGTTGTACAAACACATCACAAATAAACATTGAAGCCTATTTCCCAAGCTTTCCTAAAAACGCCTGTTAGAAAGCAGCCCAAGCCCGTACAATATTCCAGTAGAAACAACAGTACAGATACAGACCCGTAACACCACAGATTCTTCCCATAGTGGATCAAGAAGAGAATATATATGGTCCGAGTCCTGGGTTAACAATTAACACAATGCTAAACCTCAGCCCCTGAGAATTGTTCATGTACTAGATTGCCACTGCGTCTAAGGGTGTAACTGCCCCATATGTTATGCCTTGCACTTTGGGGTCATGGCAAAGTCTTAAGATGGGTGCCCAACATTCCCAGACCCCAAGCTGGGGTAGCTCGCCCATGGATGTCAGTTTTCATAACTATCCTCTGTGGAGCTATCCTACCGTACGAGCAGATATGAGTGTTTAAAAATCACCAGTCAGGCTACAGAAAACACAAGTCTGGCTTGCAAACCTCGGGAGGTTAAGAGAAAGTTATTTTTCTTTGCAATCTAATGCTTGTACTGATAGGCTTCATTCCAGTCTAGTTTCCCTTTGCATCATCAAAGTTGATTTCTTCCTCATGAAGGAAGGAAAAGATGAAGTTCTTACCTAGATGACTCTCATAGTTGATATTTAAAACACCACCAAACCCCCCTGCAGTTCATCTATGTTTCAACATTTTGATCGCAGTGGGGCCAGGAGTTTGTCCCAAAGACTTGGTAAAAATCATGATAGTTGGTAACATCAAGCTGCTTTATGTCCTAGGAGGATTTTAGCTCTTACATTTAAAACCTGTGAAGAGCCCCCTCAGTTCCTTTTGATGGCTCTCTCCCATCACGGCAGAGTAATTGAAAGGGCTTCACTTCAGTTACAGAAGTATGAAGCGGGAGTAACACCATGGCAAAAATAGGTCCCCAAAAAGGAATGTGAGAGGTACAGAGATTTTACATTATCTATCTCCAAGTATATCCTACATGTAATAATCTAGTAACTCTTGGTGTTCTTTCCTTCAGGTGCTTTGATTGTAACTACTTTCAAATACACCTGATATTTTAACAATAAACTTACTTAAATTGCAAAGTAATGGAGCTCTTCACAATCTGACCTTGACCCTCTGGCCAGATGAAACAGAAGATCACTCAAAAGAACCCACTCTGAATTTTCTGGAGGTGGAAGGAATTTAGAAAAAAAGGTATTGAAAGGACAAACAGAAAAGAAAAATCCCCACAGCTCTGCAGATGGGTGTGAGGCCCAACAACTGTTCACCTTTAAGTATAAGGAACGGGAAACCATAACAACACAGTCCACGTATGCTCTGGGTAGCTTTTCCCTAAGGAGAGCACAGCAGCCACAGATCCTTCCTGGCTCAGTGATCAGCAGAAGTGGAAAAAAAAGAGAGAATGAGCTGAACTATTTAATCACCAAAATGTCCTACTCAGGTGGAGAAAACAACTGGAATACAGCTGAGGCGGTAGGACCATCAGCTGTGTGCCAATGTTGCCTGTTTTAGGCAATAATGATGTCCTCAAGGAAATACACAGTTCTGCATGTGCACAAGACAGTGAAAGTCCTTGAACACTCATCAGTAAATGGTCAATATCCAAGCTGATCTCAGTGCCTTAGGCACATGAAGTAGGTACCAGAATTATAGAAAGCAGTATGCTCAAAAAATTATCCTCATTTCAAAATATTCACACTCGGTAGGATGTGGTTCTTTATAGACAAGTACATTATTATCAACCCAAGCTGGTGAAAAAGTTCTTGTTATATCTTGTAATCATCTCACAACATTTCCTCTCAAGCCCATGTCCAGTGTTAGATATGGGCCAGACAAAGTGAACAGGAGACACTAGCAGCTGTCAAATTTTGTTCTTTGGGAGCTCTCCAAAAAAGAGCACAAGTTGCCAAGGTACAGAGGAGCTAAGCAGAAATTAACTTCATATAACCTTCCCTTTCAAGCTTATTCTTCTAGAGATTAAAAAGGCCTTTGGGGATGGAAAATATAAATTTGCTACAGGGAAGACTTAATGCAACATCTATATTAGAGTCAGGGTTTCATCTTTAAAAGCACAATTTCGCATCTTTCATTTGCTTACACAGTAAATAAAGTAGAAGAAGTATGTATGTATTTGGGGGGTATATACAACTTCTAGTGGTCTTCTAAAAACAGAAAGAGAGGAAAAAGACACAGCTCCAGCATATCCACTGTTTAGACAGCACATTAGTATTTGGCAGGGACATACCAAATTACACCAACCTGTGTGAAATCCCTATTGCAAGAGAGAATGTAGGAGAATGATGAGGTTTAAGCAGTAGACATCTCATGGAAAAGCTCAGCGTTTCTCTGCCTTTTTAGTCTGTTTCCAGATCACAAAAGTCCATGTGCCCTAGCAATAGCATTTCACAAACTGCTGTAACTGCCAGGGCTAAAGCTCTAGCCCTGTAGATGACAAGGCTAGAATAATGCTGGGCAAACAATATGGGACTGGATAGTGACAGTACTCTTATCGTGACTTACAGGGCATGCCAACAAAATGTTATGCAAAATTCAAATTCAGCCTGCCTAACTGCCCCTCTCACCTCTAGCCCTCCCCATCGGTGGCTAAAGTCTTTGATGGCCAACACAGCCGTACCTGTGAGACACAAGAGAGAAGGAAAAACGATGGGAACATGATGGGTTTTCTAAAGACTCAGAAAATTCTAGAATAATTCATTTGTGAAGTATGTAATAAACAACATACAATTATATGGTGAGCTGTATAGCAACCTCTTTTCACTGTCAGTGAAACAATTCTTGAACTGTATAGATTCATACACCCTCATATAAGCCACAGTGGTATGACAATGTGACATACACATATACCTGTATGTATGTATGCAAACACACAGGTTTAAATGCCATTTCTGGACTGTCTGCAGCTGCTTGCACTGCTTACACCTTGCAAACTCAACCCAAAATTGTTTATATCTTGGCCAATGCAATCACATAATAACATACTCAGGAGCATTTTGAGGTAATATTTTTCATGTGTAGACAGTAACATCTCAGGCGAATGCCGTAGTGGGAAATACTATTAACTGATAGAAATGGAAATACAATATAGAAAACTAGCTTGGAGAACCCCAAAATGGAAGGAGACTCTTTCATTGTGATACCAAATAAAGTTATTTTCCTCTTCATGAAGACCTACAGGATTTGCATTGCTTCTTCAGCAAGGAGTGCTCGGGAGCACCCCAGGTTGTTGTTGTTCCACAGTTCTTTTGACAAAACATGAGAAGAAGGTCTCTTTCTCTGGGCTGAGCACACACTGGGCGTATAAATAATGAAAAAAGAAATCTGTAGCTGTTCAAGAGTGGTAGGGCAGCATGTTTCTAAAATACTCCTCCTGGAAAATGCACAGAAAATACGGATTTCTAGATGTTTCCTTTGCCTTGTAGTATGAAAAGAGGAAAATAAAACAAACTATTTATTGATTTTTTTTTCAAAATACCACATTTTAGTCCTTTATATCTTGCTGTGATAAACAGACACTGCCTTCAAGCTGAAAGCTTTCATTTAACTAGTTTTTAATTGCAATCAGAAGTTTATAGTCCAACTATATATAACCCCGTAAATCATCATTAAAATGCCTCCAGTCATGAAACAATGACCAGAACAATAATCACTGTGTGTATATCAAAAGTGAGAGATTTACACTCCAACCCAGACAATAGCACAACAAAGCAAATGTTTGCAGTCTTCAAGAATATCAATGTCATTTATAAAGTATGAGTAATCAAATCAATACTGTTGATATTAATCAGTATCTGGGTGGACCTTGTTCTTGGACTTAAGACAGGCTTCCTGATAAGATAGTTAGCTATTCGTATTCCTTTTTAGTAAACAAAAATATATTTCCTTGAAGATATAACTTTCCAGCTATAACAACGTGCCAGTATGCTGATGATTTATAAACATATTATAAAACACAGCAATGCAACAGCTGTGGAAATAAAATAATCAGCCTTCCACCTCTCTGTTACATTAGGTCAAGCCTCTCATTTGCCTGTAATGACAATAAGGAATAAATAAATACCCCGGTACCTGATGAGGGGGGTGAGGCTGGCTATTCTTGAGTATGTGCTTTGCATGGCAATCAATGATGTGTACTGAGGGAGCCGAATGACATATTTAACCACTCACTATTTATAGGACATGTAGATGATGTCTATTCCAGAGACTCTTACCTAGGCTGAACTAGAAAGGCACTTATAAAATTGAATCTGCTGCTCAGAGCTTGGACTCTGCTGTAAATTACAATCTATAGTTCTGCCTGACTGCTGAGCCATGATGAGCTCACCGAGCTGCTCGAATCCTCGCTGAGGCCGTGGTTTCAGTTTGCATTTTATGCAACTATCCTTCTATGTCAGACGCACAAAAGAAATAATAATCAGGAGGCAGAGAAACACATCACCAGGAAAAAAACATTTTGCAAGAGCAGCTTCTGAAAGGATGTATTACTTCGTCTTTACAGCACAGGCCTGGCTCAGCAGTCCTGCTGCAGTCTCATAGTAATGTTGGTAGAATTAATCCAAACTTGTACCAGCATTATGAAAAAAAGAGAGGAACTGCTCCTTTGCAAGTCACAATCTTTCTCTCTGGTTTCCCTCTCATTTGTACCTCTTTTATGGGGCTCCGTCACACTGTGGCATTTGCAGGTCACAGTAGCATTCATTGGGTGTAACACTTATTTAAGCTTATCTGCAGAAAAGAACCTGGCAATGATCTACCTGGAGCTCTTTTACCGCTGGAGATGATCCAGGTTTTCCTTTCCTTCCTTACCCCCCTCTTCTCATTGCACGAAGCAAATACTAAAACCTACCTTGCTGAGCCTGTATTTTGCAGGAAGGGGACTGAAGGTCTAAGGTCAACAGAACATAACTTCCTTCAAAACAATGGAATTATTTGGGCTTTTACATTGAATTACAGAGAGCAGGTTTCGATCCCCCAGACAGCACTGGAAATAAATCAGAATCATTCAGCTGTACAGTCAGACACACAGTGCACCAGGTAATTCAGCTGGCTAACAAGCTGCAGCAAATAATACAAGTTTGCATCCAAAATTATATTTGCATTGTTGCTGTTAAAATCGATCAGAGAATGATTTATTCAATTCAGTTCAGTTCAAAGTCTTATAGTAGTGCTTGCATGCTTCCTACCTTTTGATTAAAGTCACTAAGAATTATCCCCATTGTGCAGAGACTAGCAAAGTAAAACTAAAATATTAAAAACTGTTTTGTCTGCCAAGCACAAATAAGTGTTAAGCTGGCAGAGCTTGGAGCCTGCCAGAACCTCATGATTTCTGTACTTGCGTTTGTCCAATAAAAATAATTCTGAACATTTTAGATCTCAACACAGCAACTCGCAGCATAAAAATAGAATGCTTTGGGATATCAATTTTGCAGGCAGACATACGCTTTCAGGGAAACCAGCTAGATCCAGCAGAGCTGGGACTGCTCCTGTAAAAAGTTCATGCTCATCTGAGTTCAGCAATCCAGAACACAGGCTGCTAAAGCAGTGATCTCAGTAGCAAGATTTTTGTCTTGTCTCACACCACCGAAATGGAAAATACTGTAGATCTGGAGAACCGCTGATTCAAAGTGTGAGTTGGCCTGAATGAGTAAGAAAGAAATGAGACAGGTCAGCCTTTTTTATTGATGCGCCCTCAGAAAAATAAATCTTTATACAGGGCATGTATATCTCTGTATGCATATGTATACACACATGCGTAATATGTCTTATAATCCTAGAGGTACGTTAGTGACCATGTGTCCAAAGTCTTGCTGAGGCAGAAATGTAGTCTTACAGCCAGATAGATTTATTGCTGTCGCTGTTGTTGTTTCTCTGAAGACAAATACATGATTGTCTTGTACCACATTTTCCTCTGCACACAAGCCAAGTCTTATCCAGGAAAGACAATCAAAAATAGTGCTTAAGATAAAAAGGACAAGAAGTTACAATTAAGCTGGAAAATTAGATATGGCAAATCCAGCACTATGTCCGCAAGCTGGCGGAGAAGAGACCTGGGAGGTCTCTCTACCATGTTTACCTTCTTTTGAATAATTCTGCAGCAGGAACTCCATCATGACGATGACTAACAGGTTTCTTCCTAGCTCCCCCTAGTGAACCCAGTGACTGCCTCCTGCTTCATCCCACTGAGATACCCTCAGCCTAGGCCAGGATTTACAACAAATTGATATTTTCCTTTAGTGTAGACACTCCTTGCATTTAGACATGGATATTATTTTTTTCCTGAGTCACTGATGGAAGAAGATGAGGCCTTTGGAAATTAAGGGTGGGATCCGCTTATCTCTAACTACAGCCCATGATAAGTTAGATATTTACTCTAAACCAGTTGTCTGGGCTACACCTGTAGTCAGTGTAGAGAGACATAATCACCTCCAGAAGGCTATTCGTTGCACTCTGTCTCTTTTCACTGACAATAGGGAGGACCCTATACAACCTGTTTAGATTAGATAACTAAGTGTGTCAAGGGGATAAATTTAGGTGAGATGAATCCCTTGTGATTGGATTTCTTAGGCTTAACAGTATCTTCAAGACCTCACCATACCTGCCTCATTGAAAATTTATATATTTGACTTGGAATGGCAAAACCTGGCCCTTCTGTTACTCTTCTTGTTAAAGCACGTTCTTCTTAACAAAGTTTCTTCTAGCCTCAGTCCAGAATTGTGAACAATTTGATTGAACAAAGTAGCACAGAACCTTCTAAGAATGATGAGCCCAGCACCATCACAAAGCAGGTAGTAGGGTACCCGCACCTCTCTCCCACAGAAAATAACTCTTGGATGAAAATATAGAACGTTTGAGTCCACTGCAAGATCAGACAACCATTGAACCATTGACGTGGAAGAATAAATCTCCAAAAACTAAGCAAATAGTTGCTGGGATGAGTTCATCCTTTCTTCTTCTGTGAAGTATCCATAGGAAAACATTTCCTTGAATATCTTCTCACTTTCACAGATTGGGTTTCTACGTGTACCTAACAGACTATTCATAAAAATTTTGCTATGAGAATTGAAACAAACTGATTATTAAATGCTGCAATGCAGCAGCACCCAAAGGCACTGACCGAAACTGAGGTGCCATTGAGTGAGGGGGTGTGTAAGTACCTTGGGGCCAGACTCATGTACTTTTGCTCTCATTGGATAGTCCCAAATAGTCTCACAGAAGCCAATGGGATTGCTCAAGGAGTATGTTACTTAATGGGAATAGATGTACCAAGATTTGGTTTACCCTGAGGATCTTGCAAGACTAAAGAATATGGGTGAAATATTTGGTCCCATTAAAGACAGCGGCAAAGAAAACAAAACAAAACAATTAATTTCAAAGAGAAATATTTCACCCAAAGAATAGGCAAAGAGAGGAGAACACATCATCTGCACAAGGTAGTCAGAATGGCAGCAAGCACTGCTTAGCTACCTGTTTTTCATTCCCAAGGAAAAAAACACAGAAACATATACAAAATTAGTGGAGAAACAGGCAATCAAAATATCTACAAATGGTATACCATATATATGCACATTTATGTCTCCATTGTACACTTCTCCTTTAGTTTGCTTTCTAATTTGAAAATATAAATTACATAGGTTGGTTAGATCACACGACATGGTATTATTCCTCTTTCCTGATGGCATAAACCTACCCATAGTCAGAAATGGGTCTGAGCAAAATATTTTTCTGTTGCAAACCTCCAGTTAGGTGAACATAGTGCTTGTAAAAAAAATCACACTCATTTAGTGGTGACACAAGCTCGGAGCAGAGGTTCTGATCAAAAGAAAATGTGCATGTGTATATGAGAAAGAGAGAGTAAAAGTCTTAACAACCTAATGGCTAGGACATAATGAGGGATTATTAAAAAAAAAAAAAATTAGGATACTGTCCCTATGGTGATGAATTATTTATACAACTGATCAAGTTCTCACAGGAAAGACACAGAAAATTCACTCCCCAAACAGCTCAGCAGTTAGTACACACACTGGAAATATAGGAAACCCAATCCTCGGTCTTTGCTCTCCAGCAAGAAAAGCAAGGCCTTCCTGCAGTCTTCTGCATCCCAGGTGCAAACAGAGACTGCTGTCAAGTACGCTTTTCTGTCTCTTCTTTTTTTTTTTTGTGAAAAGTCTTCTGGCTCTTGCTTTCATCCTGATGTGGAAAGAGGTTGAACTTCTCATTATGCTTTATGGTGGGAAAAATTCAAGCCAAGTTCTTCCACTGAAGACTCACATCGTTCAGACAATTGGGCTCACGTCTGCTGTGGGAGTCAGCAGAAAAGCAAAGTTACTGAATTTTGGGAGGAAACTGTGCCACTTTTAGCATCGTTCCTTTTAGAAAAACCAGCTCTAAACTCAACTACGTAATGGCAATTTCCTCATTTAAACCTTCAGCAGGGCAGGTAGGAGCAGGGCCCAGGAGTGAGCAATACCCACTCTGGGTCATGGGGTGAGGAAAGGACAGAAGTGCACTAATCCAGGAAATACGTGGAAATGTTGGGGCTCTTTTGAATATGAGCACTGTCTGATTGCACCATCGCACCTGCCAAAAACCACCCTGACTCTCAAACAGAATGATGCAATTTTCTGTAGGAGTGCTACAAAGGTACCCTCTAATCCTTGCCTGGGTTAAGTGTCTTCGTGTCAGGATTCTTAAAAGAAGTTTGCTGAATATTATCATTCTAACTGCCTTCTGTCCCATGTAAAATATAGCACTCATAGTGGAAGCAGCCAGGTGTGGGGAAAACACATCTTTCCACAAGAATTTCTATATGAAATGTCCTTCCCTCAAAATCAACGAAATATTTGTGGGTGAAGATAAAGGGGACACACAGCATATGCTATACATAGCTGTTCTTGTATTTTGAATCTTCATGGTTTTTGCAGCATTCACCTAATATTCTGCAGGTCATTAAGAAGATAAAGGTATGTGATCTCCCTTTGCCAAGCAGCTGGGGACAAGTTGGGAGCGAGTCGCAGATTTTTACGTGTGTGTGTGTGTTTGTGTGTGTGTGCACCCATTCACATGTTACACAGCAAAATCTTCTAGAGTTTGGAAAGTTCAGCTTTATTACAGAAAAAGAATTTCAGTCAATGGTAGTATAAAAATGATAACAGATTGCAGATTTTGATTCATAAACTGCAAAGTTACTGGAAACATTAATCAGGAACACAGTAGGGGAACACCTAGAAACCTATTGTTTAATTAAAGATAGTTGACATAACTACAGAGAAATCATGTGTAAGCAAATCAGAATTCTTGACTTTTGGATATAGCACTGTGCAAAAGCATAACATCATATGTAAGTATTGGTTGAAGGGCAAGCCACTCTGTTGATAAAGAACTGGCCTATAGGTTAAATCCATGTGAAATCAGGTCAGGATAGGAGGGCGTAACTCAAAAAGGTTAGTATGTGGATGAAAGTTGCTCATATAGGTATGCCAGTGACCATAAAGAATCAATGAACCAGGTGATTAAATAAGCCAGACTTCACCTGCTTGGAAAGATGGTCATTAAAGAGTGTTCCAGACCTGGGATTAACATCCTGAATTAAGAACATGAGATGAATGAGACTGAATGCTATGGAGGATATATGCTGTATAGTAGAAGCTAATACTAAGGACAAGAAAGAAGTATTAAATAGAAGAAGAAGTGGAATTTTTTTGTGTTGGTCTAACTCTTCCTTTTCAACCTGGATGAATTTTAGTGCTGCCCTCAGTGGCAGTAGCTGTTGGTGCAATGCCATGTTAGACAAAGAAGGACCAGGTTGCTGCAGTGGTTGGCAGCTCCAGAGTGAAGTTTAGAGACTGAATTCTGCAGGAAACTGGACAATACTAAAATGAAAAATAAGAAATAAAAAAAAAACCCACATAGCTCCAAGACTGCAAATCAAAGGAGGCAGGTTTCAGCCAGAGCAAATGACCTATGGTAGATGCTGTAGAGATGTAGAGATAAATACAGGCCATAGAGGTCTGTCAACCTGAGACACAGACACAGTAGTGACCACTAAAGTGGATGGTAAAGTCCCAAATCAAAGGGAACATTATCACTTCTACCACTGTGCAAATCACTTCTGCACTTGAGTTACAGCAACACCCTTTCCCTGTTGTATTTGTTTAAATAACAAGATAGAGTTGTTTGTGATTTCACATTTAAAAATCAAAATTCAAAAGATGGCTCAAAAAGATGGGACCATGATTTCATTGACGGTTTGTGGTTGTCATTACAATAGATATAGTAGTAACAATAATAAATGTTCATTTAGTTTTAAAAGGAAGGAACAGAAAGAGAAGCAATCAAGGGCACTCAGAGCAATACTTAGATTCAGGGAGTTCATCTGCACCATGTTCAGAGAGGATTGTTCACATTCATTATAAAGGAAAGTACACATATGGCACGGGGGGGGGGGGGGGGGGGGCTGATTCTGTGTCTTTTAAACTGGCAAAGTTCTTCTGATATTTTTATTGTAAGGTTTAGGTGATGAGAGAGTGTTAAAAAATGTCTAAGCATACTAGGGATGACAGATGCCAAGAGATTGTCTCCATTATTGGTAGACCTTTCCTGAAGACAAAAAACCTGAGAAGACAAGGCTGAAGATGACTACTGAAGGCATCCTCACCTACTCTTCTTTTTGCAGAGCTGTTGTAAACAGGAGCTACAACTCACACCTCGGACAGGACAGATCTAGATGGGCCCTTTGGCTTCCTTAGTTTTTGTGAAGAAAATAGCAAATTCATGCACATGCTGCTTACTTCAGAGCAAAACTTGGTTTGCAAACTCAAGTAGTTTAAGGATTAAAAAGTTTAGTCTATCTCTGCAAATGAACTTTATCAAAGTGCAGGTAAAATCGAGCCTTCAGGTAAACAGGAGCATTTGCCAAGTGGAAATCCCAGCTCTTTGTATATTTAGTAATGAGTGAAGATAAGATTTCTTTTTTTGACAGCATGATGGATACAATCATAAAAGGAATCATGCTGCTGTAACAGAGTATACTTGAAGAGTGAATTTGATGGCTACGGCTTTATTCCCAAACACATCTTACCTTTCTTTTATTTAAAGTACATGAAAGCTAGTTTTTCTGGCATGTGAAAATGTTAAAGTTTTGTTGTTTTTTTTTCTTTACTTCCCCCCACCCCAACATGGACGTGTTACATTTCATTGTCATACTCAGATCTGCTTCCCAGTTCAATAATCACTGACTCATTCAAGCATATTTATTTAATTTTTTTATAGGTAGAAAGGTACGGTAAGCAAAGAAACAAGCTCTTGGGAGAACACAAGCTCATAAATTGTTACATGTGATTCTGCTACTGTGGGTTAAAGGAGGGGGCAGCATCAAGAATGTGGTGAAACCAGATGGTTTGAACCCTGGCATTTCAGTATAAAAGCCATGTTCAAATCTGCCACGGATTAAAAATGAAATTAGCTTATTGGTCTCAGCCTGTTACTATTTGGATGCTTATCCACATCACAAAACCAATAAAATCTGAGGTGACTGACAGTCTCTGCTTAGAGAAAGATGTCATAGCTGCTAGCCACTTGTGACTGAAACCGAGTGACCCAGCTCTACTGGAAAGCTCATGCAAACATTGATTCTACTGTACCTCACTCAAAAGATATAACACCAAGATAACTGTCTTTAATTAGTCTTAGCATTCACCTGAAACTTGAAGGTGCTTGAAGCACTCACACAGAGGATGTAGCTAAGCATAGGTTCCAAAGACATGGGGGGCATTCATCATAACTTATGCTTTACTAATTTGTGTGAGATTCTCTTTTCCTTCAAAAATCTGCTGAAGAAAGCCCAGGGCACCTCACTTTGTAACACTAAGTTCACAAATTGCACAAGTAACAGAGGTATCTTCCAGCACTCCTCCTTGGATCCTGGATGCATCAAGAGACCCAAGCAGAAAGAAGACAAAAGCATGGAAACAGGTTACCCACAATGCATTCTCAGTCATAGTGTCTTGTTCCATGACTGGCCTCAAAATGAGGCTGTGAAGTTGAAATTAACATTTTAGCTGGTATCAGCAGGCCAAGACAGTCCAACTTACCTACCTGGGAAAAGATCCCACAGGTCACTGCCACCTCTGCCTTGTTCTCTGTCCACGGAGAGATAGGGGCCTCCTCTGAACCAAGCTACATCCTTCCACAGTACTTCAATCATGCAACAGACATTCACAAGGTTGAACTGCTCTGGTTTTAGCTTCTGATCAAAAGTAGATACAGGACCCCAATCTAAAATAAGATCTACACCTTCGTACCAAATGCAGTCTCAGTTGAGGTCCTTTACAGGCTGGTAGTTGATGGTTTACAAATGAAGAAAATGTTTCTTATATAGCAGGGGAAAATGCTCCTTTTCACTCTTCAGCTGAGAGAGAGTAAGTAAAATTTACCATTCTGAAAGGAAAAAACAGATGTTATTTTTGATCATATTACTTCTTTAAAAGTCTTGAAGTTCAAATCCCTGCATTTCTCAGCAAGGAAGAATGTAACAGAGCTCTCAGAAAAAAAAAAAAGTTGAAAACTTAGATTTCCATTCATGAATACATGAGAAATCATCCACAAAGGTGTTTGTTGCAAAGGTTGTTCCCTGCAGGCCTCTGTTGCTCCAGGAACCACAGTGAGGGAGAGCAACCCAGTGATGATCATCACTGGGAGAACTGGTAGCAACACCATAAACACTGGGTAGAAGTTGGCCTCTATTTGGCACCTAATAGGTGTAAATTGTCTTGTCTAAAATGCAATGGGTTGGGAGATTTCAGTCATTCCAATAACAAATTGAGAGAGAAAGGATTGGAGATTATGTTATTAATTTAGTTGATTTTTTTTCCCCCCTCAGAACCATTTTAAACATTACTTTTAAAAAAAATGATCAGGGAAAAATTGTTGGGTTTTTATGTCAAGAAAAATATTTGCAGATTTTCAGCAAAAATATCTATGGCTTTGCTGCTTAGAAACAAGTCTTTGGAGTTAAGGTCTGCATTTTTGAAAATTTATATATTTGTTCTGCAAACTCTTTATCAAATGCAAAAATAAATTAAATTCATTGGAGAGGAAATATTTATGATCTCTCATAAATGATATTAGGCTCCAATAACCCTCATGGGAGCATTCTGTGGGCTGTGCATATATAGAAAATCTGGTCTAAGAGAGTCCTAATCAAACAGGTTTGTACAGAGAAGTGCCCCTAAGTTCAGCAGACATCCTTCCCACAAAACTCTCGCCTCACAGTGCGGTGAGCGGCATGAAGAAAACGCTGTGTTTTCTCTCCATTCTGGAGTGAAGCAGGTTTCCTGGCAGCTTTCATCTCCCTTGATCTCAACCCTTAATACTTTTTTGTTCTGCAGATATTCTATAGAAAATCAAGAGTAGGCATAACTTAACACATTTTAAATACTGTAGCATAGATCTTTGACACTATGCATTGTTTTAAGAGGGCCTCTCCAAAGTCATTGTGATATATTATGGAAATATACAGTACAAATTCTTTGTCAGGAAGACCTCTGCCTTCCTGCAACCTGTCAATGTGTTGCACTAACATAATCAGAGGTAAATCTTCAAAATGACATAGTATGTGAATATGCCAGATTAGGATATTACTCTTATAATTATTGACAGTATATGAACTAAACATGACTTCTGTGGAGTCATTCCAGTGAATTCTGCCAATACAGATCAGGAATAGTGTTCACAATACTTTCTTTTGAAAAATATATGAGTATATAATCCTCAACAGGAAGTTACATATTTTCCTTAGGGAAAAAAAGATTGCATAAAGGGCCAAAGAGTTTGAGGGGGACATAGAAGAACACTTCGGCCCTCCTCTAAGAAGAGTACGTGGTCATCACTTACCTATCAAGTACCTGCTGCTGGGGAATCTGCAAAAGGGCTGAAAGGGGATGTTGTAGTTCTCTCTCCATGAAGCACAACAGAAGATGCACAGTATTGTAGCCAGTGCCTCTAACACACACTTGTTCCAAAATCTGTATGTTTAGTAGTGAAGCCATCTATATGTGTAAATAGGTGATCCTGATCTGGCACAAGAAAGCAAGCTAGATAAACTTCTTGGGATCCTTTCTGATTCTATCCCATAATTGTGCTAACCAGAATCTAGAGTTATTTTAAATAGCAAATTTGAGGGTTCTAATATTTTTCAACTTTAGGAAAAAAAAAAACAAAAACAAAAAACAAACAAGAAAAAAGAAAGAAGAAAACCCTGTCCTTAAATTCAGGGTGTGAGAGTCATTTAATATATTAAAAGTACTGCAGTTAGAACTAGATTTCCAGCACCCCAGCCAGCTGGACATGGCTTTGCAGGTCTCAGACTGCATGGATCCCAACAGAAGTACGTAGGTATAAACAAAGGCAGAATTTAATTACAAGTGCACATTTTATTGCACAATACTCCCTCAAAAATGCCTACATGAAGTAGAAACTTGACGCTTAGTTTGACCATTTGTTCAAGGCTCTTTGTTAAACAGAATGAGTGCAGTGTAATACGCGTAATACGCTGACATCTTCTTATGGGTCTGACATTTACTAAGGTAATAAATTAAAGTAATTATGTTAATGTATAATAAATGTATTCAACAGGAAATAAAAAGTGTACAGTGCAAGAACAAAAAAAATCTTGTTTTTCTAAGTGGCTGTCATGTACAGAAGACTAAGACCTCAGCAGAGATTTTTTGGAGGCTGATAATACAAGCATAGTTTATAATCCTTATTTCTAGCGAAAATGTAATATAACATAATGAACTTCAAGACATCAGATTAGAAAATGGCAATACAAACTAAAGATATCCATTCTCGATGTGGTGTTTTTGACTTGAAGAAAGAAAGGTGTGGGGTTCTTTTGCTTCTTTCCTCTGTAGAAGACTTGCCATCTACAGTCTGATTCTTGGTTCACTGAACAACTTGGACAACATTTTCATACCTAAGTGACATTTTCAAAAGCCACTTATGGATCTGTAGGATTCAAAGAAGTACTGCGGTGACAAGGCTGAATTATTTACCACACTGGAGCTCACCTACCATAACTAGCCACACATGCTCTCCTAGCTTACTGCACCTACCAAGCATCATGAGCTTGCTTAGACTGTCCCATAAACCTTTTCTTGTACATTCGCCATGAGTGAGGATGCCCCTTCAGACAGTCGCCATGAAGTGACTTGTGAAGCTATTGCAATTTGACCTTGTGCTGGAGCTTGCAGATGCACAAGTCACTCCTTGAGAAGGGCCTCTGTGCTACCAAATCACCAGGGGTCTTTGAAACCTTCCCCCCTCGGCTCCAGCCAGGCCCAGGGACTACCGTTGGCTGACCCTCAAAATGGGTATTTACACGACAGGGTGTTTAAAGGGAGAATTTCCTCCTGGCTCCAGATAATTAATGGAACTTTCCATCAAAAATTACTAAAGCTCGCACATCATTTAAAACTGTCTACTCAGCATAGATACTCCAATTATGTAAGTATCCAGTCATTTTTGAAACACTTTGAATATAATTGCCTCAGCAATATCTAGAGATGAGGTTGGCCAGAAAGCTTTAAAATGTATGGATGAGACCTTCAGCCAAGGCAAGTGAGGTATTTCTCACACTACATCCTATTAACAGCAGCTGAGGACTTTTATGATGTTTCGTTTTGCTACATCAGATTGGAAATCTTAATATGCCTCGTTCTGTAGATTGTTCCACTTACTTCAATGGGTCTTCACGCAGATAAGGTGAAGTACAAACAGTACAAATAAAAGGGTAGGTTCTTTGAAGAAGAGACCTTCTTGGATTTGTTTGGGTAGAGCTTGGAAAAGGGTGCTTGATTCTCTCTTGGCTGCTAAGTTTGGCCACAGTAAACAGAAATTAATAAAAACAGCAATATCAAGCTTCACCGATGTCTGCAGCCTACTTGACTTGCCCTGGGATTCAACTGGATACTAATAGCAAAAAAATACTGATTAAGGCTGAGTAATTTTGCCCCAAATTGAATTCATTTTAACAGCATAGAGGAAGGGGAAATATTATCCTGCTCTTTGCTCAGCAGATTTAGATATAATGACATAATATGAACGCATTCCAAAAATTGCCTGTCTTCAGGTAGTGCATTTTGGAGCGATTTCAGAATTCCCTTAGGTTATATCAGCGAAACGTTTTCCCCTGTCTCAAAAATCACTAAGCTCTCAGTGCCCAATTGTCTGTGTCACTTACCTTCTTTACATGGTGGGTTATTTTCTAGCCTACGGTCTGTGCCTTATTTTGCTAGGCCGCCCTTATGCTACTTTGTGACTATTTTGATTTTCAAGCCTCCATGCATAAATTATGATTTATTTTGCTTTCCAAAAGGAAGGCTGAGTGAAGTAATAGAGTGTGGGTTTTTTGGTTTGCTTTTTATTATGAATATTTCAAGAGTGTGTTTTTTTCTTATGAAGAAAACTCTGCACTTCCAGCAAATTTAATTTTTTCTTCTATATAGAAAAATAAACACAGAGAAGAGCTGAAATAAAAAGAAAAACAGTATCTTTTGTTTGAACCTTAAGAGATGCTAAGTTCTCATAACTCCAGCATTGGAGTGAGAGATACATTGTGCTCCTCAAAAGTGGCCTTCTTTGGTCACTAACATTTTACATATGGGTGGGTACACTGTGCACTACGGTAATGTCAATGCGTTGTTACTCCATGACCAGAGAGAAGCCATGTGCAGAAAACATGGTTATATGAATAAAATAAGCATCAACATCAACACTGTCTGATTTTGAGCATTAGTAAGGCATATTACTCTTCAAGACTTACTTAGCTGTTTTTACGATAGCGAGAGCCAAAAGATGAGGGCATAATTGAACTACAGCCCAAAGGCAATTACTGATTGAAATTGATTAATTCTACAAACAAATTTGACCAATAGATTAGTTGTCACATTACGGCAGATTTGGGCAATACTGCCGCAGTTGTGAAGGAGACATAACCGTCTAGCATGAATAGTTAATACAGTTTGTTACCCTGTAGAGTTGCTTGTTGAGTTACCCAAGGAAATCTCACTGGGGAACTGAGCAGGGCATGCTACTTTGATGCTATAAAACCATTGTGTTACCTCTCTGCTTTTATGTATGAATCTGAGGAATTGTTAACAGCACCAAGAGCAGTTTGCTCTGAGCAACACAAATGTAATGGACTTAACATCAAAGTGATGCAAAATCCACTGAAAACAACAAAAAGGCTCTGACTGAATCCAGAGGACTTTGAATCAAGGCCTACCAAGGTCAAGTCTGCCATCCTACTGGGTTTTCTAAGAGGATCCTGTGGGAAATTGGAAAAAGGATTCCACTTTCTTGAATCCAGGGATTACTGAGGTTTCAAGATACTGCTTTTACAAAATCATTGGTTCAACTTCAGCTTCTTTCCTCTTCCAGCCTGTGACACAACAGCACAGGATCACAGAGCTTTGTGGTTGCACAAAGGACCCTTTGCACCCAAGAAGCCTCCCTCCCTCCGGCCCCCCAGGAAAGATGCTTCAGAAAGCCATTTGAGGTAAAGATGATCGATGCTGCTACTGCATGCCCAGAAAGAAGCGGCACTAAAGAGTTCCTTACATCATCACGTGTCAGAGGATGGCAGGGTTTAGATGCAAATCTTTCTGCAGTTACCCAGTCCTTCCAAGCCTGGAGATTAAGCGGCTGAAATGGGCATTTTGTTACATTATTTCTGAAAACAACCCATAGACTTAAGAAGATGTTGAGTATGGCAACCTGCTTCTAGCTCTGGCTTCACACTGATTTCACAACTGTTATTAGTGACTTGGTTTGCATGGGTTTCTACACAAAATTCAAGGCTTTGGTTTTAGCTTAGAAAGGCCCACGTGGCTTGAGATGAATGTCCAGAAGACTTCCTGAACTGTCACACAATCCAGCTGCAGATGTGATGGATGAAAGACATCCTTCTGAGGTTTTATGATGCTAATATAAGTAACTTGATTAGTTGACTGTGCAGAGGATTGGGCCCTTCTCCGTTCATGAGGACGTATTAGCTGATGGAGCATCCCACACTCAATTTCCTGAGCTCTCATATCTGCTTTTTCGCTTGGAACGGACAGGGTTTTGTTAAGCTTTCAGGAACATTTCAGAGCCCTTTTTTCCGCTATCAAGGTGTTTTAGAGAGAAAGGACATAAATGAGCAATCTGATAGATATGGGGAGCTCTTATTTTGGTTGGGCAACAGATGAGGCATATGGGTAATTTATTGCACTATAATTGTGTTATGTGATATCGATGCTGCAGTATTAATGACTGCAAAGTGCCCAGATTGATTCAGATGGCCATTTACTGTCATTATTACAAATCTAAATAAATAAATAAGAGCAATTGAATTGATGTATCTAAGAAGTGTTTCAAAGTCACCCGGTGACATATATGTAGGCGCTTGTGAACAGAGAGCGACTCAAACAAAATCAGGGGCATTTTTTATTGGGGTCAGAAAGAAATAGAACAATTAAGTCATTTTCAGTCATATACGATATACTAGGAACTGTTTTAACAAGCACATTGCTAAACTGACTGGCATGAACAAAGCATTTTAAAAAGCTGGGGTGTAAATATGCCAGGAAAAAAGAAAGAAAACATGTAAACTATGCTCAAAAATAGTCTGCAAATGTAAGGAAACAAGAAAAACTAAGACAATCATGCACATACCTCTCCTGCTACCATGGCCCAGTGAATACAGTGGTTACCATGGCTGGATCTGGCTATGAGGTGGACTTTAGAGGGCAAGCTTTGTTTCTGATCTCTGCCCAAACAGAGAGCCTTGATCCAGTCTGTTGGTTTGTGTACTTTGGGCAAGCCAACCTCACACTGCAAGAGCCAGCAAGTTAAGTTTGAATTTATCTCATGCCTTCAGGTTTCTCTTAGCATCCCCTGTCTGGCTGTCATATCATACAGACCGGGAGATGTATTATCACTCAATATTCCAAAATATGACTCTGCACTTTTCCCCTAAAATGCAAGAACAGCGCAAGTCAGACAGCTAGCATTACTTGCATTTCACAATGCTATTTATGTATCCACCTTTTTTTTTCTGAACACAAAACAGTAGCTTAAAATGTAGATCTTGCTAAAAGGTAATTCTTCCATTAACCATTTGTGGAGAGTATTGATATATATCGAACACAGGCTCTTTTTTTTTTTTTTATGTTAAACTTAAGTGTTAAACACTTATATTAGCTTCAATAATCCTTGGTAGTAAAAGCAATGAGAGCAAGCCTGTTAAATAACTTTTTCATACTCAGAGATACATTTGAGAATACGTGGGACCCCAAGACAGCCAAGTATCGATCTGCATGGGAAAAAAAATCTATTTTGGCTCTTCATACACCCACAGCCTCTAATGATCATTGACTCAGTTGCCCAGATAAATTCCTTAGATAAACAACCAAAGCCCAAATTAACGTACTAACCATTAATACTCCAGTTAACAATTTTTATAACAACAACAAGAAGAAAAAGATATGATTTCTTTTGAAGGTTTATCTTAACAATGTTTATATGATGCAAACATTGGATCTAAGTCACCTGCCAACGACCAGTAAAGCAAGTCAACATTACAACCGGGACTAAACATTGGATATTCTCATACTCATGGCTGGTGCTTAAGCAGATACATGTCAATATCTCTTAATTTTATGGGTCATCAGAAACTTAAGAAATATGTGCCATGCTTAATTCTGGCCTCCGTGCTCACTCACACATATATATGCACACTTCACAATTCAATGTGTAGATGGACAAGAAAATAACTTTCAAATACTTGGTTATAAAATTGCCTGCTATAAAAAAAATAAAGCTCCAAAACTTGTCCATTTGGTTTGTTGCTGCCTTTTTTTTTTTTAAACTTAATACCTGCTTTCAGACTTCCAGTCCTCGGGACTGCAGAAAGCTGTGTAAGCTGTGAGGAAGATGCTCGGAGGTTACTCCCAACATCGAGCTCCCCTAGCGGCTGCTTCCCTCCCACCTTCCCTGAAACACCTCGGTTGGGATTTTCCCCACTCATGACCAGAGGGAAGTGGTTGAACAGGGATGCAGATCACAAACCAGGAAGGGAAAAAAAAAAATTATAATCATTCCTGCTTGGGGCTTTTGGTATGGGAAAATGTTGGGTTATTCAAGGAGAAGTGAAAAGACTGAAAAGAGGAATCTAAGGGTTTCTCTATAAAATCAAACACTATATGTTGCCCTACTGAGGACATAAGGAATCCTGCGGGAAACTCTGCTTTAAAGTTTGGGTTAACAGCAAATGTACACACAAAACATAGGTAACAATGTCTTAGGAATCATGCTGCCTGCATTATTTTTTGTGTGTATGATGGAAGGCTTTATTGACCATATTCAAGCCAATGATTAGCATTAATCCACAAGCGGATAGAGATGAAAACTGCAAAATCAATGAACGTAGACACAGTTATTCTGGAAAGTAACCATTTTCTGCCTCTCCATATGCCAGAATAATTTTTTCCTGTAGCAGAAATGCTTATAGACCATTGCCAGACTAAGGGCATATCGAAGCAGATACCAGGCTTCAGCTGCATCACTCCCTGAATTTTGCTGACAAACCCAAATGGGTGGAAAACTATGAGCTTCATTTTTCATGTTGACACCAGGGGTTTGGGTTTTTTGGAAGGAAATTCCAAGGAATAAGACCCGTTCTGCTTGTCACTGTAAAGGTATAGTTGCCAACCTGCCTATAATTCTGAACTGAAATTTCTAAGTTGATTTTCAGGATAGGTATTGCAATACCACCAGGATAGGCAATGAAGGATGTGTAACAATTCCTTTAAATAAAATAGTTTAGCATCTTCATGAAGGAAGGTGGGGTATATAAAAGAAACAAACAAAGCTTTAGATGAAAAGCCTCTCTGAGTCTCCTTCCGTTTACACCAGTTTTACTCTAGCATACCGTCTGGTTTCACTGAAGTTAGTCATGATTTACTTCTCTGTCAATGATCGCTTGGGTCCCAAATTTCCTGGGAAACATCACAGGTGCAAAAAGGGTACAAGAATGAAGCTTTAACACTCAAAAAATTGATAATTTATTAAAAAATCTTATACTGAGGGGGACCAGAGGTGGCTGTTAAGGTTGGTAAGTAATTACGTTAAAAGCTACACAAACATTTGCCTCTCCAGTTTTCTGAGGGAAATGTCCTGTATTTTGGGATTCATCAACCAAAATATAAAGGCACAAGAAAACTCAGGGAGCTTAAAATGGCCAGTGAGCAACCTCACTTGTGCGGTCTGAACCCTTCCCTGGCTTTATGCAGAGCAAACAGCAGGCAGCGAGTCCACATTTCAAAAAAAAAAAAAAAAAAAAGAAGATAAATAATAACTGAGATTCTCAGCTAGCTTGGCCTGGGCCTGGGTGCACCCACTGCCGCCCCTTCCTCAGGCCGGGCCCCATGGGGATGGCCCAGGCCAGTGTGGCCCCACACATGGCCCCGCAGGGTGAGGGAAGCCTCGGAGCTGCCGTGGGGTTGGCGGAGCCACTGGAAGAGCCTGTACGTCAGTGAGGAAAGCCGGGCCATGGGGTTGTGGTGGATGCTTGCACAAGAGCAAGAAAAATAGGACTCCGTGGGCTCAGTGGTAGATGCTCCTGGGACTGTGGTGCCTGCTGCAGCCAGGAGGAGCAGGGGTCCAGATGACCCAGGAGGGTCCCCCCCACCCCACCAGGGCTTTGGGGCCCGACAGGGAGCCCAGTGGCAGCTCCACGAGGAAGCCGGCTGTGTGGGCAGGGGTGGTGGAGCAAGTGAGTCTGCACTCAGGGGCCTTCCCCGGTACCCTCACCCTGGGCAGCCCTGAAGGGAACCTGGGGGCTGCTCCCTGTGGGGGACAGCAGTGGCTTTGGTTTCTGGTGGCATGGGGAGAGGGGTGCAGAACATCTCACCCCCCCAGAAGACTGGAACAGCCCCAGCCTCCCTCCCCACGGAGCAAAAGAGCGGCCTGCAGGTTTGGGGGACAATAGGATGCAACATTGATTTTTATAATCCACAATCGAGGGATTAATCCATCTAAAGAAGGCATCAGTGCCCGACCGGTGGCTGTCGTTGTTGCTTGGTTTGGGGTTTTGCTGTTGTTGTTGTTAAAATGCGAGTGCGGGCAGGGACGGGTGCGGGTCGGGCACTGATGCCGCCCTCAGCAGCGCAGGGCTGGGGCTGGTGGGTGCGTGCGGCTGGCGGGGCCCGGGGCAGGGCGCCCCTGGGAGGGAAACCTCCTCCGGTGCCTTTACCCGACGGCGTGACTTGGGCGGGGGGACACGGGGGTTATTTTTTCCCCAGAAGCTGTGGCATTTAAAGAAAAGCAAAGCGTAACGTGGGCAGGCGCATCCCGGAGGCCCGGGAGCGGCGGGGCGGGAGCGGCGGCCCGGTCCCCCGCTGCCCGGCCCCCCCGCCCGCCTCCCGGCGGGGCCGCGGCCAGCTCCAGCCTGCGCTGAAACTGAGCAGACCCTCCCCGCACCCCCCAGCTCTGCTTTCTTTCACATCTAATTTGATAGGAGGGTGATTTCAAGCTTCCCACAGTTACAACTTTTCTTGATTTCTCCCTTTGCCCCCCCCCTCCCCGCACATTTATTACTCGCATTTAATTAATTCCTTCTTTGCGTTTCCTTTCCTGTTAATCTTTGGGTGACTGCTTTGTACATATGGCAATCTGATAATGAGGGAGTTTATCCTTATTCTCTATACTTCTTCATTGCGATGTCCACCCGCCTAGTGCCTGGGATATCGATCATCTTTCCTTGGGGAGGGGGGCAAGGTAAGAGGGGTGATAAAAGATTTGCAGTATCCCACACCATTAAGAATAGCTTTTATTCCTTGGCACTGTTTAATCAACTGTTATATCAAGTCACGCTGTTTAAGCAACCACATCAAAAGAACATACCCTCTTTTGTATAAATTATATATTCCTTGTATCTGTCTTCTCACATGCACGCAGACGGGGAGATAAAACTTAAGTTTGTTTTTTAACAGCATGAAGCAGGTATTTAGCTGTTATACAACTTGTTTCTGCAACTAAGTTGGTTGACAAAAACCTAGAAGCCAAGCTGCTGACTTTCTAACTTTTTACCCATTCCCAAGTCAAAACTCCTAAATGTAAAGCTCGGAAAGAGAAATCAATGATTCATTGAAACTCTGCAAAGAAACATAAATAACAGAAGAAAAGTATAGGCTAAAAAAGAGGGGAGAGCACCAGTTAGAGTCGGTGTGAGAGCTTCGGATCACTTCTTTCGGCTCTTTTCTGAAGTTCACGTAAAAAGACCACTTTGTCCCTTGAAAAGTCCGTGCTGTCTTGCTTGTTACAGTTTACGGATACACAACTTTTTTACCACTTAAAAACTAATTTTAAAGGCCATTTTCACATGGTTTAAGTTGATTACGACTCAGCTCGATGTCACAGACCGGAAAACTCCCATATAATTGCTCGCCCCAAAGAGCTTTTTTTTAAAGAAAAAAAAAAAACTTAAATAAAGTTGATTCTTTTCGGTTTTTTTTCCTGAGAGAGTGGACTTTGAATTACTTCAGCATGTAGTCCTGGCATTTTTAAGAACTCCTAAAAAACTCCTGAAAGTTTCTAGGTCCTAGGACAAATTGTATTTTCTTAGGAGCAAAAGTAAATGAGCTCTTTACAGGCAGAGAAGTGTTTGTTCATATGGGACTCTGCTTTTCTGTCTAACCTGCTCTATCAGCCCCATCTCTGCAATTTTGCTCGTCTCTCAACACCTTTGTCTGATTAGTAGCTTTTGGAGATCGGGATAAAGACATCACTTGCCACGCTGCATGAGATAACAATTAATTTAACATTAAACTTATCCCCTTTCCATTCACTTTGCTTGGATCGATCTCTGTTAATTGTGTTTGCGGATGTTTTCAACAGTATGCTTTTCTTAAAAACTTAATGACACCCCGCAAGGAGGTGTAAGAGTCTAAAACGCTCCTCTTCGACTTCGACCAAAGAAACAAAGAATACAGCCCCAGCGTGCTCAGGAGACCATCTATTTTTAATCAGTTGACTTTTCATTCACTTCTGAAGAGACAACATTATTTTAAAGTGGGTGATAGCCCTGGTTTTATTTTTTTTTTTTTAAAAAAGGTGCCATTTAGATCTCTGCACACTGCAGTTGTGTGATACACAAGTCAGGCACGCTAACTTCATATAACTGCCGCCTCGCATCAGCCTGGCTTATTTCTGCCTTTAAAGTAGTCATTTATCAGCTAAAAGGCGAGTGTGTTTAAAAATGTATGTCTTCAGGAGGGAGAGCAATCTCCTTTTTCAGGGGGAAGAAACCTGTTACAAAGCCACTGAGGTGGGTGCGCTCCTAAATAGCATTATTGCCCCCTGGGCGTTCAGATTTCCCCAATACGTTTCTATTTGCACGGCTCCCCGATAATTCAGCATTTTATTTAACCGCAACTGCCCTTAGAAACTTGACTTGCACTGAGGCAGCCTGCTAATCTTATTTATTTTTTTTTCCCTCTTTCACAGAGGCATCTGTTCCTCTTGCTGACAAATGTACCATTCTGCCAAGAAAGTTTTTGAAAAAAAAAAAAAAAAAAAAACCAACCAGCGTGTAATTGATGTTATCCCAAGAAAGCGCGATCTCCACCCCTCTCAGCTCCAAGCCCTTCAGGTAAAAGGAAAAAAAAAAAAAATCTTTCAAGAATTTGTTGCCTTTTTGAGGGTTAAAACATCAGAAGACAAGCTTGTCTCGCCTTGGCCAATCAGCTCTCGGCCCTGGCAGCTATAATATAGAACTAAAGGCAGACTCCTCTCACAAGCGTCTTGCTTTGCTACCATTAAAATCAGACCCTTTTTTTGTCTCTCGATTGCTGTCTCCCGACCAAACTCCGATGTGTTCCGTTATCAGCGACCTAAAGCCTGCCATTCCAGCACCTGTCTTGCTAGGGATCGGTGGATAGTATACGATTCAGAAAGCAGACAAGGACATAGGAGGAGAGAGAGCTCTAGAGAGACAGCCAGGGATAGGCACAGAGAGCTTTGAAGTAATTGGATTCAATGGACGAAATGCTGCTGTTGACAAGAATTCTCTTGGTGGGCTTCATCTGCGCTCTTTTAGTCTCCTCTGGGCTGACTTGTGGACCAGGCAGGGGCATTGGAAAAAGGAGACACCCCAAAAAGCTGACCCCTTTAGCCTATAAGCAGTTTATTCCCAATGTGGCAGAGAAGACCCTAGGGGCCAGTGGAAGATATGAAGGGAAGATCACAAGAAACTCCGAGAGATTTAAAGAACTAACCCCAAATTACAACCCTGACATTATTTTTAAGGATGAAGAGAACACGGGAGCTGACAGACTGATGACTCAGGTAGAGCCACAGAGATACCTGTATTTGTGTTTGTTAACCTCTCTGAGCAATCCTAAAGGACGCATCTGTCTTAGTATTTTTGAAAGCCCCCCCCTTTCCCTCTCCCCCTCCTCCCCCCGCCCCTCCAAACTCGGCTAGTTTCCCCCATTGAATGTAAATCCCATCTATCCAGACAAGTTAGCAGGGGCTGGAGCTGGAGCTATCTAGGTATTTGGTGGGGGAATCGGTGTGATACTTACAGTCATTACCGTGCCATGGCGTTCCCTGTAACTTGGTTAGAGATTGCTGTTTGCATTTGTCCCCAAGGATGCACTTTGATCAAACGAATTGCATACAGCTCAGAGGACCCCAAGTGTATAGTGACCGCCAGGCCACTCACTCATTATTACAAACGCAGTCCTCGGTTGCTACGCCTGCTGACTTGATTTTTTTCCTATATTTTATTTCATTCTTTTTTTTTTTTTTTTGCTTCATTTCATTTTAGCCTTCATTATTTTTTTTTTCCTCGCGAGCATAGTCTAAATTTAGTAGGCATGCAGTCGTGCACTCACAAAAGGCAGCTGAAGCCGGATCGACCATTCCTCTCCTGATTCCGTATTATATAGCTCGTATTGCAATACCATCATTTGCAATTGTGCCCATCAGAGCGTAAATATATTGATATTTCTTTAAGGATGCTCGCCACCAATGCTCTGGTACTTCCATAGGGGAGGGACTTGCAACTTATCGGCATTGCATCACCTTCTCTTTTAAAAAATCTGATGGCACAAGGTTTACAACTGGGTAAATATTGGATCTCGGGTGGAATCAGATTGCGGAACCATTTTATGCAAAAAAAAAGAGAGAGAGAACCTCTCCGAGAGTCACCTCATAATTATTATACATGCTCAACAGAGAGCTCGGTGAAGTCAATTGCTCTGCCAATCCCGGAGTTTCTGAAACTACATGCAATCTAGACACTGGAAATGGGTTTCCTCCAAATATAGGTCAACAGCGCTTTTTTAATATTAATACATTTAAGCCCCACCTTCAGCGCTACAACAGGACTCGCCTGGAAGGACTAGGCGGGGAGTGGACGCGGGGAAGGGGGGGTGGGGGGTGGAATTTCCCAAACTCTCCCCGTTCCTCGGCCTGATTTTCCGCACGTTTGCCGGGTCTCCCGGGGCGAGGGACCCGGCGGCCGCCACCATCTCCTCCCGACCACCTTAAATCGCACCGTACCTCGGAGCGCGGCGCCGCGCCTCCGCCCGCCCGCCGCCGCCCGCTGCTCCGCGCCGGGCTGCGGAGCGGTGCGGAGCGGGTGTCCGTCTGTCCCCCTTCCCCCCGCGCTGGGGGGTAGCGCGGTCCGCGCCCCTCTGCGCGCCCGCGGTCCTCCGCCCCGGCTGCCTCCGGTGCGAGGCAGCCGCATCTCTCGCATTTTCAGCTCCACTTACTCCCCTCGCGTATCGATCGCGGCGGCTCTCGGGTTTCACCCTTCCCTCCGCAGCCCGGCGGCGGCTCCGCGGGAGAGGGGCTCCCGCCGGGGCACGGCGCATCCCTCCCTGCGCGGCGGAGCGGGGCGAGGGGGGCAGCCGGCAGCCGGCAGCCGGCCGGGAGAGGTGGGCTGCGGGCCGGGGGCGGCGGGCCGGGGGCTGCGGGCCGGGGGCTGCGGGCCGGGGGCGGCGTGCGGGCTGACCCCGGCCCCGCGGCTCTCCCGGGGCACGCCGCGCCGGCTACGCGGCTGGCCGCTCTCGCTGCATCAGCTGGCAGCATCTGAACTCCTGACCTTCTGTCAACTTCCCTCAGACGAACGAAACGAAAACAAATACTTTTTTTTTTTTTTTTTTTCTTCTCCTTCAGTGCTTATTCCCGTGCCTTAGACACAAAGGGGGGAGGTGGGCTTGAGCGCAGTGGGGACGGGGAGGCCCGCAACGCCGGGTACCCGGCGGCAAAGAGGGGAGCGAGGTGGGGGGACCCAGTCGGGCTCCGGCGCCCCTCGGCGAGGCAGGGAGCGGGGCTGGGGAGGGGCTGCCCTTGCCCACCCTCCCCCGGGCACGGCCGGGTCCGCCGCGCCCCGAGGTGCCGTCCTGCCGCCGGCTTCCCTCCCTCTCCTTCCCTCCCTCCCTCGGCCAGCAAGCTCTCCTTAAATCCCAGCCTTTAAACGCCTGCTTCGCGAGCCCTTCAACCATGGAGAGATCTTCCCTGAACAGAATCGTTAAACTTGCAGAATAGTTGCCGAATGCATTAGCCGCTAGTTAATATTAACTCCAGAACGGGGGGGTAAAACGCAAACAGAGGTAGGTAAGTCAGGTTCTCAACTTTGCAGGTGACAACAGCAGTTTGCTGAGGGCTCCCCCCTTCCTCCCCTCCCTCCCCCCCACCCCAGCCATTGGCTGGATCCGGGGGAGAGATAAGGAGGCCAGGTCAGTATGATAAAGCTGGAATTTGTATGAAATAAAATAGCGATCTCGTGTAATGCAGGCACACAACCGGTGCGTGATGTGAGGAATTTAGAGATCAACTTGGCATTTAGGAAGCCCACCAGGTTGTTTACACTGACAGGTACCTGTTAAGTGTTTCCTTCAAGCAATTCATTTGTGAAGAGATTAGGAGCTGGCAGGAGAGGGCTTGTTGAACAACTTTGCCTCCACACAAAGCGTTAGTGGAGGCAGCCCTGCTGAGCTTCACGGTGGCTGAACAGAATTGGGCTTGATTTGTGGCACACGACCCAATGAATTAATAAATAGTCTGGGCTTCACGGCTTTTGACTCTGACAATCCAGCTCAGGCAGTATAAAAGGGAGGAAAGTCCTTTAGGAGGTCGTTTCTTCTTCTTTATTTCGTCCGAAGCCGGGAGCTGGTGCTGGCAGGGCCGGAGCAGCGAGAGCCCTTGGGCGCTGCGCTCCCCGCTGCCCGCACCCCTGCCCGCCCTCCGCGCCCGCTGCCTGCCGTGGGCAGCGGCGGGGCAGGACAGCGCGGGGCTGCCGCCTTATCAGCAGCTGAGACCTGTGATCCTTCGCCCCCTTCCCCCCGTAAATCGCTGGATCCATCCTCTCAGGTGGGCGAGGGAGAGAGGGAGGAAAACCAAATCAAACTCAACTTCCTTGTGCTGCTGCGCTTTGCTGCCGGGAACGGTGCCGAAACCCAGACACCCGGCTCTTTCCATAAAACGGTAGGCCGGAGAGTCCAAAGTGAGCTCACGATTGCGTTTGATATCTCTCGGGGACCTGTCTATTGCTGGAATTGCTTTTTATGGCTGTTGACAGGCATACGGGAACTTTCTTGTTGAGCAACCTTGTCACGTCCCTAAAGCAGCGTCGTCGGGGTAATGGAGGGGCTTTGCCTTTCTGGGAGCTGTGAAGGGACCTTTGCCGTCTGTTACTGGGTGTGCTGGGAGCACAATGGGGAGAATGGTCCTGCAGAAGGCCAAGCATCCCAGTCAGGCCAGCCAAAGTGAGGGAACAGCAGTTTGCTCCATCCCATCGTGGCTTTAATCCACGTCGATATTTGCATCAAACGAGCCACATCGTGTGTATCTATGAGTTATTTTCCTCCCAGAAAGGGGGGGGGGCGCGGGGGAAGTTGCCAACATGTGCGTTTCCAACTCGGTACCTTTAATCAAGTGTTTTTCAATGCTTTCGGTGCTGATTTCCTATTTCAGGGGGGCTGCGAGTCCTTTTACCCTGCCGTTGGCGTGTCTATTCCCTCCCTTGGCTAAGGAGGGCCTAAGGAATCCCCCCCCAAACTTTCAGGGTTTCATTTTGAGCTCACCCCCCCGCGGCTGCAGCCCCCTCCCTCCCCCCATCCCACCCCGCTCCCCTCGCTCCCCGCAGGCCCTCGGTGCCGCCGGGCCCGGCTCAGCCCGGGGAAGGCCGGTGGCTCCGGAGGGGCGATGGAAAAGCCTGCAGTGCTTCTCCACGGAGCTGGAAACGTTTCACTCCACACAAAGGGTCTCCTAGCTTGCATAGCATCCCTGCTTCGCTTAACTTCCCTCCTTGGCCCTCCCTTGCTTTTCATCTTCCCACTAAGAGCTATATTATTGTATGGATTTGCTCGGCTTTGTAGGCGAGCGCCGATGTATGTTTGAAGCGGAGTGAATGCTCCCAGCCCATGCTGCTTTGAGGGCTTTAATGAGTGATGGGCGAAGGGAGAGAAAAAAACCAACAACCCACCCCTCCCTCCAGCACATAAAGGCTGTTAACATGTATTGAGACCCCTTTCAACACAGAATTAAGCTGAAAAGACCCGGAGAGACATTCCGGGAGGGAATCCGTGACTCTGAGATACATGGCGAGTGTTTGTTCTCGGCAGAAACTTCGCTCTCGGGAAGGGGACAGGGCACTGAGCGGCAGGAATTTGCTCCGCGCAGGCGGCTGTGAGCCGGCCGCGCACAGCCAGCGCCGGCGGAGGGCGGGGGCCGCTGCCCCTGCGGCAGGTGCCGGGGGAGCGGGCGGCTGCGGCCCGCCGGCTGTTCGTGGCGTCTCACCCCCCCTTCCTCCCGTGTCCCCAAGTTTCATCCTCATCCTCCTCCTCCTTCACCTGCCTCCCCGTCCCTCCCTGGCAGTGGGGGAGAAGATGCTCAGCCCCGGCTCGGCCCATCCTGCGGCGTGGTTTGGGGGGGGGGGGGGGGGGGGCGGCACTGCCGCCGATTTGGCTGGGGAGGGAGGGCAGGGAACAGCCCTGGGGGGGGGGTGGTGGTGTGTGGGGGTCTGCTCCCGGCTGCAGCAGTGCCCCCCCGCAATGCGCCCTTCCCCGTCTGCCCGTATCCCCGCAGCGCTGCAAGGACAAGCTGAACGCCCTGGCGATCTCGGTGATGAACCAGTGGCCCGGGGTGAAGCTGCGGGTGACCGAGGGCTGGGACGAGGACGGCCACCACTCCGAGGAGTCCCTGCACTACGAGGGCCGGGCCGTGGACATCACCACCTCGGACCGGGACCGCAGCAAGTACGGCATGCTGGCCCGCCTGGCCGTCGAGGCCGGCTTCGACTGGGTCTACTACGAGTCCAAGGCGCACATCCACTGCTCCGTCAAAGCAGGTAAGGTGGGCAGCCTGCCCAGGGACAGGTCGGGGGGGTGGGGGACACCCCCGAGCCCCGGCTCAGCCCCCCCGAGCCCGCTCCGCCCTGCCCGGTGCCGCCCGGGCCCCCTCCTCCCCGGCCCCGCAGGGTCCCCACCAGCCCTGCCCGCCCCCTCGGGGCTGCTCCGGGGATGCGGAGCCTCCTCCTGGTCCCGCCGGCGCAGGGGTGGGGAATAGAAGGAGAGTGGGGGGAAAAAATGGAAAAAACATTAAAAAAAAAAAAAGCCCAGCCACCTGCAGCACTTTTTGACAGCATTTTGATTTGGGTGATTTGCTTGCCCAGCCTTCCCACGAGCGCCGCGCCGCAGCCGCACACCCTTCTCCCCCCCCGTGGGATTTGCTGCTTTCCCCATCCAAAGAGCATGTTCAACACAAACACTAGTGGCCGTCTCCAGCCGCCCCGCTGGCTGCACGCCTTACTCGCGATCGCTAATCGCCGAGTGGGAGCCGGCCAGGAAAATAAATAAGTAACGTGGTCCCCTGCCTTCTTCAGCGGTAGCCGCTAGGAAATTCCCAGATAGGGATACACACACATATAAATTTTTTTCCCTCCCCTCCCCTGTGCTTACAACGCCACACGCTGTCTCAACCCGGGAACAGCTCGCAAGAAATCCCCGAGTCGCTGAGTTCATTTTCTTAGCACTTGACACTTTTTTAGGGAGCAAAAGAGTTGGCAAGTGCTGGCCCCCCCCGCCGCTTCCCTCCACCCGGCTGCGTGGCAGCCAAAGCGCTTTCTAATAGCATCCTCTAGCCCAGCAGCCCACTGGAAGTGTGAAGAAACACTTGGTTGTAAAAGAAAATAATGAGCTTTCTTTAAATATAGCCGTTTGCTTCAAAACCAGCAGCCCCACGGCAGGGAAACGGGCCTGGCCTTGCCATGCCTGTCTGCAAGAGGGGTTCATCTCCCCGCTCCAGCCCGAAGCTCCCCAGGGGCTGAGCCGAGGTAGCACCTCTCCCGGCCCACTCGGGCTTTGTCCTGAGAGCCCGCTACAGCTTTTGTTCAGCTCCCCGGTCCTTTCTAGCCCAAAAGAGGCCCTGCAAAGCTCTCAGCCCTGTGGTGATATGAAACATCCCTTTCAATAGCGAAGATGGGCTTTATAGCGCAAGGTATCCGATTGTGGCGCGCGATGACCTTAGCCCGAGCGCACCCCTTAATCCACCCCCACGGGTATTTCATAGGAGAGGAGTAACCCCAAGCTGCTCATTGAGATTCGGCACACGCGGATGTGGGGGCAATATTTAGAGGGTGTCAGGTGGGGTCGTGTGACTGTACCAGGCGGGCTGCAAGGGAGCAGGCTTGAATTCCACCCGCTCAGCCTGATTTCAAACTGTCCAAACCTCGTTGCATGACAGAGCATCTTATGAGAAGATTAAACCCCATAATGCCAGGCAGGAAGATTCTTTATCTAGATCTCTGTTTGCAAAAAGTATGATCCCGGAGACTGGAATGCAAAGAAGAGTTCCCCCAAGGCCTGAATTATTGTCACCAGGACAGAGGAGGGAGAGGCAGGGGTGGTAAAAGGGACATTGATAATGCGCTACAGCAAGTATTTAGAGCAAGCTTCTACATTTAAAATTCAAATACAGATCTTGAGTGCCTTGGAAAAGTGGCTCTGCTGTGCAAATAGTGCTTGGAAGGTCCTGGGTTTTTTGGAGAGTATGTGTGTGAATTGGCACATAGGGTTTCTGCACCTGAACAAATAGGGAGGGGGAGAAAAGGGGGGGAAGAAGCTGGGAAAAAAATGGAAGTGTCCTCTCTTCCAAGAGTGTCTGCATTTATTACATGAATCAGAATGACAATGCTGATCCTTTATTGGATTTTAATTAGAGAACCCAAACAAGCACTGCTCAAAGCAGCAGATTTTCACACCTCTGCCAATTCACTGGCATGTTTGTAGAGCTGCTACACTACTAGATCTATTCATCAAGTCCCTGAATATGCAAACAAAGCTCTAGCCAGACCTTTACCGCCGGCTTGTAGGAAGGTGTAGTTTGCTAGCAGAGGGCTCCACATAAAGCGCATAGCTTGTTTGTTGCCATGTCCTCCCTGAAGAGGCCTTGGAGATCTCGCTGCTTCATTTCTGAAGGAGAAGTGATAAAGTCGTTAGCAAATCAATAACAGTCTAATTTTCGCCCTTCCTGCCCTTCCTGAGAAAGTCATTAGGAGACACTCCAAGGATTTATTTCAATCATAAGAGCTTCAGTACCAGCCACAGAAGTAAAATATAAAATCTGACCGCCTTTAGGAGATAAATCACCAGGACTCTAAACTGGCATAGGGAGTAATGGTGAGAAACCAGGGGACGGCAGGGAGGGATAAAGAATGTCAACAGATGTAGCAAAGACACTTGCTACTGTGACATACCATGGGCCACTACCCAATATGTAGAAAATCAGAGCTTTTAGGAACACTGCAGAGTCCCTCAGTTAAGCCAGAGACCAGCCTGGAACAGGGCAGAGGTCCTCTCCCACCGCCCCACACGTGGCCAAGCTTCCAGAAAGGGATTTGCAAGAGAGACCTAAAGCCTCATCGCTATTTCTGCTTTCCTCAAACCTGCGATTGTTCCTCTTGGTAGCACTGGAAAGCAGCAGCAGTTCGTGACAGCATTTAGTATCTAAACTCTGAGTAACTCCAAGAGCTGGAGGAGGGGAAGGAGGGATGTGCTGTGGTCTGGCACAGGCGTGGGGCTGCCTGGGGACCACACGCCCTGGGACAGGGAACAGCATCCTCCTTGCAGTGGGGTGGGAGAGGTGAGGGAGATGATGTTTTTTTTGGAAAGAGGAGTGAACTGGAGTGCTGGGGATGGCAGGGAGGGGTTTTATGGGGGTTGACATGTGCCTCAGTGTCCCCCATGCCAAGCAGGAGGGCAGGGAGGGCTGGGGGCAGCGCAGGGTCCTGCAGAGGCCAATAGAGGGGGGCTCGGGTGATCCAGGCTGTTGCGTTCCAGTGGGGTGATGGACAAATTCATGTGCTCCTCGGGACAAAGCCTCCTCCTGCTCTCTGCTGTTTGCTGCCCTAGATGGGCTCCCTGCATAAGAGCTGTGTGGGGACCCCGAGCATTGAGCGCACAGACACTCACCTAGAGGAGAAACCTTATGCCAGCAAAACTGCTTGGTTTTGAAAGCCTGCGAGTTATGTGGCATCAGGTGTCGGTGCAGGGCAGACAATAGCAAAGTGGGAAGCTCTTCCAGAAAAGATTTGTTCTGGAACAGCTTTCTCAGTGGAAATATTTTGGCCCATTTCCTTAATGAGACAAATCACCCTTGTCACTCCTAACCCAGAGGGAGATGTACAGGCTCAAATCTGGCAGGAAGGGGACTCTCACTTGACCCACTGAGTGCAAACGGGGCATGGTCATAGATGAAGATGGAGGAATTTCAGAGGGGAGCGAGGCTGCATCCTGCACCCGTGCCTCTCGGGCTGGTCAGGGTGGTCGGGGAAGTGGCGTGTCCCCTCGTGCCCCCATGCCCCCGGCCCGGCGGGTGCCCCCTCTAACCCTGCTGTGCCTTTCTCCTTGCACAGAAAACTCGGTGGCAGCCAAATCAGGGGGCTGCTTCCCTGGCTCGGCCACGGTGCACCTGGAGCAAGGCGGCACCAAGCTGGTGAAGGACTTGAGCCCTGGGGACCGGGTGCTGGCAGCCGACGCGGAGGGCCGGCTACTCTACAGCGACTTCCTCGCCTTCCTCGACCGGGAGGATGGCTCCCACAAGCTCTTCTATGTCATCGAGACACGGCAGCCCCGGGCCCGGCTGTTGCTGACGGCCGCCCACCTCCTCTTTGTGGCCCCCCAACACAACCAGTCGCAGGAGGGGACCCCCAGCAGCCAGGCACTCTTCGCCAGCCGCGTACGGCCGGGCCAACGGGTCTACGTGTTAGGCGAGGGCGGGCGGCAGCTCCTGCCAGCATCCGTGCACAGCGTCTCACTGCGAGAGGAGGCTTCGGGGGCGTACGCCCCGCTCACCGCCCAGGGCACCATCCTCATCAACCGGGTGCTGGCGTCCTGCTACGCCGTCATCGAGGAGCACAGCTGGGCGCACTGGGCGTTCGCCCCTTTCCGCCTGCTCCAGGGGATGCTGGCAGCTCTCTGCCCCTCTGGCGGGGGGGCCCCGGTGGGTGCCCCCGCGGCCCCCGGCATCCACTGGTACTCTCGCCTCCTCTACCGCATCGGCAGTTGGGTGCTGGATAGTGACTCTCTGCACCCGCTGGGCATGGTGGTGCCGTCCAGCTGAGAGCATCCTGTGCCGCCCCGGCCACCCGCCAGACTCCGAGGGAGAGACAGAGACACAGAGAGAGAGAGAGAGAGAAAGGAGAAAAAAAGGAAAAAAAAAAAAAGAAAAACCTAAAAGAAAAAAAAAGGAAAAAAAATTACATATTTTTAAAAGAGAGCACGGATTAAGACTTAAAAATAATAATAATAAAATAATAATAATTAAGTAGGACAGTCCAAAGTAGACTTTAAGGGAAACAAAGACCCCAGGAAGTTCTGTTCTGTTTAGTTTATAAATATATATATATTTTTATTTGTTCTTTTGTTTTGTTGTTTTATTTGTCATTTTTTTTTTCCTCCTCTCCTGGATATTTATTTCTTTGGTATTTTGAATAGATGTTTTAAATGATATGAACCGGACCTTCAAGAGCCTTAAATAGTTTCTTTGATAATTTATTATCATGTGAACTGTACTCACAGGGGAAAAAATTATTTTGTGAGGCCAAGCAAAACTGCGCAGAGTCTATTTTTCTACATGTCACGTGTGTCCTGACTTTCAGAAAGAAAAATTCTGTACTTTCCCATCTCTCCATTACATCGCTCCTTCATTTCAGCAAGTCTAAAAAACAAGCAAGCAAGCAAGCAAGCAAACACACAAAAACAAGACAAACTTCATGGGGGTCCGTAAATTATATTTTTATACACAGAATTGTAAATTAGATTTTTTTGAGAGATCAATACTTAACTGAATCACATTTCGTTTTTTGAAATAGTGTAAAATATGAGAATATATTATTTTAATTTAAATAGTTTCAAATGTAACGTCATTTCCTGTATTGTTTTCCATGTTTTGCTTTGTAAAAACACCATTTGGCCACGTTCATGGAAGTCAAGACTGTTACACAAACTTTTTATTTGCAAAAGCCGTAAGAAACTTTGTTATTTTTAACTTCAAAAAAAATTTATTAGAAAATAATATTTTTTAAAAAGCGCACATGGCGGCAATTCTGTGACGATGGAGACGGTAGTTTGTACAGAGGGGAGAAAAGGATGTTTTGCATTAATAAATTGAGAAATAACTGCTGTAAATTTACTAAAATGTATTTTTGAATATTTTGTAATAGTTTTAATAGTTTTATAGAAATAAAATGTGCCATGCACAGTCTGGTTAGTATATAATAACTAAGAGTTCTTGGTGCATCCCATTTTTTTTTTCCTTTATGCTTATTGGTTTAGGAAACATGATGCCTAAGGAGTGCCCGTTATTTTATTTAGATGTGTTACTTATAACTTTTAATTTTGGTACTTTAATTAAGGAAACGAATCCATCACATCCGCGCGTAACCTGGAATCTCTTGTACTAACAGTAGAACCTCACTTATTTGCACGAGTGGCTGGGAGATGCGGTTTCCCTTCGCCGGAGCCCCGGCTCCCCGTCCACGCTCAGGCGATGCTCCCCTCTTCCAGCGCCAGCCCTGGCTCCGTGTTCGTCTCCTGGTCTGGTCTGGAGACTGCAGATGGCTCTTAAAATTGATTTCTGAGGGCGTTAAATCAAGTTTGCCTTTTGAAGCATGTTAATCTGAAGGCAGGCAGCTGCCTTCACCTTGTGGCGGCACTGGGATTTTAATCGGCTTTAACCTGGGTGCCTGGAAGATGGAAATCTGGGGGACAGACACTGACTTTGGTGAATTAACTGGGATTCATGTGGCTGATGCTGGAAGAAGGAGATGGCTACCAGATTTCACTGGCCACCTTGCCTGAGTAACAATGCAGGGCTTGGGGCCACCAAGAAAAGAACAAAATACCCTTTGCAAAACATAAAAAAGAGAGAAAAATTTGTTCATTTATTCTGCAAGACATTCCTTAGCTGTAATGCATCAGAGTCTGTCCTGAGCCATTGATGGGTGAACGTATTGGAGATGTGTTTTAGGAGCCGAGTGGTGGGGCCAGTGCTGCATCCCCTGCCTGGTCCCAGCCCCAGGCCCCACTGAGGGGCTCGTCCTTGATGGGTGCCAATGAGTGAGGTTCTGCTGCACCGCGTGCTCCTCCCCGGAGGGTTTCCAGGATCCCGTTAAAAATTTTGCAAAACATTGTGTGTGCGTGTGTGTGCGCGTCTGCGACAGGACCGTGCCGGAAGGGAGCTTTCCTTGAATGTCTTCTCACCTTTTCTTCAGTTTCCATTACTCGCTGGTCTAGGACGTTCATCCATCAGGCAGCCTTCTGCTCCAGAGATGCAGCCACGTCCTCTGCCAGGATGGATGGCAGCTCCAGTGGCCTCCTTGGATGTCCTCACCTGGGGCCACTTCCAGAGAGTGTAGACCATGCTCTCCCACACTGAAAGCCTGGGAGCTTCCAGAGCGGTGCCAGGAGATGGTGGCCAAGCCCCAGTCATGAACACCCCTGTGTCAAGCCCTAACAGATGGATGCGGTCTCTCCTTCCCGGCAGCTTCTATCCAGGGCCACTTCCACCCTCCGAAGCTTGGACATGACCAGGGTGGTGAAACTTCAGTGTGACCGTTGGTGTGCTGCAGCGCCCACGTGGACTGCCAGGACAGGAACCAAGCCACCCTAATGCCCACGCAGGGGAATGTGTACTGTCCAGTGGGTGCCGGGGACCAACTGCCAGCCCCAGCTTGGACCCTGCCACCTCCGTGTCTTTGGGGTCTGCTGGTGTGTCGGGGGCTGCAAACGCATCTGGTTTGGGGCATGTCAAAATGTGATCATGGAACAAACGAGTCTCTGCTGTAAGAGTCTGGCCTTTGTATGGCAGTGTCTGGGCATCTGAGCTCTCTCACCCCTGTCTCTGAATAGCAGCTGGTGTCTTGTAAAGCCTTTACACTTAAAAAATGACCATGTTAGAGCCTACCTTTTCCAGAGGTCAGGCGGTGGAGGTGTTTAGGGATGTCAGTGACCAAACTTCAAGCCGTTGGCTTGGGGGCTTCAGTCTAAATCATAACTGAGATGAAAAAGACCCATTAGACCAGAGCCCACACTTGTATCCGGGTAGGGTATGTGCCCCGGTAGGGACCATATCAGATATTGCCACATTTAATCTTCACTGAAAGGCTGAGACGAGCTCAGAGCTTTGTGGTGTGAGAGGAGCTAAGATGCTGTCTTATACTAGGATCAACCTGTTTTGCCAAGCAAAGAAATGCTGTGCCGTGTTCTCCATTGCGTGTATTTCGAGTGACTGTATGCCTCCCTCTTACCGTAAATTTATTACATCTCTTCCTTCGGCGCCTCACGTCCGGATCACCTCTCCGTGGTATGCAATTAGAAGTGCTTCATTAGATGGACCTATCCAACCTATAGCTACAGCTCTCGTATGAAGGATGTACTGTCATAACATTGTGCAAAACGTCTAGGAGATGTCACCGTCCATTTTCAGGGTCCGAGTATGGCAATAGTTTGTATAAAATGTACACATAGTGGTGGCTACAGAATAGTTTATGACTAAATACATATCTATTACTGTTAAAATAATGTATAAGAATGTACTTGAAGCTATTATCCTTGTGCTCTGTTGTCTGAATAATTAAAGAAATTACAGAGACTTCCTGAAATGTGACAGCATTCCTATCGCACACTCTCAGCTCTGTGGTTTTTCCCACCGTGACATTGAAATGGGGCACGGGGAGCCCGGAGCTTGGTCCTGCGGGATTTGGTATGGGACCCTTCAAACATGGCAGGAATTGTGCCCATGCTGCTTCATGTGATGGTGGCAACCTCCCTCTTCTCCCACCTAGAGCCATGCAGACAGTCTATCGTTTACCTGCGAAATACCGCGTGGCTCTGCAAAGCCAACTCATTTGGCAGGGTTTTGTGGGGAGACAGAGATGCCCTGAAGGTCAGCTCATCAGCGGCTGCCTGTCCTCCCCAGCCTCCCCCACCCAAGCTAACGTGCGAAGTGGCCCTAATGAGACTGGGGCTATTTTGTGTTTATCTCACCGGTCTTTCACGCAGTGCCCCAGTGCTCAGACACCAGCTAAACCAACCCAAGGGAAGCTTGGATGCGCCCGTAAAAGAGGATCACATCCACAGTGCAATTAAAATCCAAGCCAAGCACTGGAGCAAACCAAGTTTTTCACATCCAGGTAGCCATGCTGTGCCACAACCAGCAGCTCCTTGTGCTCTCACATATGAAAGTTTGCTTAGCTGTATCTTTTTATATATATATGCACATGTATGTATACATACATAATATTATTATCCCTATATTAAGAGCTCAGCGTATCCTACCAGGCTATAAATGTGTTTATGTTGGCCCTCCCGAGCATTTCACATCACACTGAGGTTGAGCAGGGAATGCAAATCATCCCAGTTGGGTGATAATTGGGCAGCAGTTTTGCAGCCCCAGCACAACATCTATTTCAATTATAGGGGGAAGGAAATCAGAAAGAGCATTTTATGTTACTCATTACTGCAAGCCATAAGGGACCACTAGATTTCCTAAGCTTTTGAAATCCTCTCTTCAGCAATTTCTGCCTTAAAACTAGTGCAAACTTTACCAAAAAAAAAAAAGGTCAATTTTCCATATACAGAACATTTCAGCGCTTTCAATGGAGCAGTGTTAATGTGGTCCTTGGCCTACACAGGTTGAAGGGGAAAAATCATCTTTAAAAAGTGCATCTTTACAAGCGTTGAGATTGTCTCAGATTTTGATGGGAGCAGGATGAGGCCTGCCAGCACTGCTTATGCCGAGATTGTTAAATATAATTTTTAATACTTTGCATTTGGGGTGTTGAGGCTTACATATTTAAACAATTTTCATTTTCAGGACTGAAAAGAAGCGAGCAAATCCAGGCAATATGAGTTTAGTAATCCTGTCCTGATTCCAGTAAAATCAAGAGCAGCATCCAGAGCTGACCCGAGTGCATACGGAGTTGTTCTGTTACCTTAAAGCCAGGGCAGGACCCTATATAACTTATTTTCTTTCCATCTTTAAGTGAGAGCAAGCCAGCTCCTTGGACGAATATTACTGCAAATCAGGAGTGAAACCACAAGGTCAGGAAATCTGTCTGGGGTAAAAGTATTTGTTTTGATGTCCTGTGACCTAAATGTGAAATAAATATTAGATTTGCTCAGTTTGGTGTAAACAAATGTCCGTTCATATTACCAAGAAGGAGAGGCAACAAGGGATGCTCTGTGTGGTGTGACCGCGGAGGGTCCCTTGGCCACCAAATTTGCATCTGGCTGCTGCCCAAGGGCAGGAGGGTTTGGACATGGGCAGGGCAGCAGGGATGCTGTAGGAGCACCCTGTGCTTTGTGGGGCTCTGCTTGACTCTGGGGATGGCAAGAGACCCTTTCCTCACCCCATCGCTGGGGCAATGCTTGCCTGGACCAGCTCACTGGGACACCACCATGTCTCCCTTGAAATGCACTCACAGGAAAAATATACTTGGGAGCGCTGCATCGTTCCAAGTCTTGAGTCTTTTGATGGCATTCACTGCAAGGGAATGGATGATAAATCTGTATGCAATTACAGCAACATCCTTTCGGTATCATGACACACAGGCGCTATGTCACAGACCTGTCATAGGGTTTCACTGGGTGGAGGAAGCTGATTTTACAAGCAGGGTACAGCTCAGGCTTTGGCTAATTTGGAGCAGCAAAATATTTCACGAGCTTTTTTGGAACAGTTTAGGCTGGAAGGGGGCTCTAGTGGTCCCGGGTCCAACCCTGGCCCATACGGGGCTGGCTTAGAGCAGGCTGCTGGAGGCCATCTTCTGTCAGGTCCCACGTGTCTCAGAGCATGGAGACCCACCATCCCTCTGGATGACTGGCATTGTTAAGCTAACATTTTGCCTAAATATTGCAATATTGCGTTCCACCTACCAATAATCTTCCTTTATATACTCTTTTTATTTCTTCTGGGTGGAAAGAGACCCAAGAGTTAACACAAGATTAGTTTTAAGAAATCCCAGGTTCAAAATCTGTGACATTCAGAGTTCTGCCAAGCTCTGCTTCTGCTCTTGCAGCCCGCACTGAGCAGAGACAGCTGAAACATTACTCGCCCAGCTAGCCTCTTCTCCATAAGTCAGTCCCGTCCTGTTTTCCACAGCAGTAGGCACTGTTTTTAATTATTAGACTGTGATGAGTGCAAATAAATATTAATCTCAGGATTGCTCATGAACAATTCTCTTGAAATAGTCACTGGATTGGTGTAAGCTTTGTTTGCTTTGCCAAATGATGCCCTTTCTACTCTGCAAAGTTTTTCTAGAAACAGGAGCATAATAAATGTACAGTATCAAACAAGTCTGTTCTGGCACAGTATTTGTATGAATAACCATTTTGTACTAACACCAGTGGAAGCTACGGGGTTCACAGGCATCAGAAAATCCAACTGCCATTCAAATATTTGCAAATAATGAATCATGTGATCCCACAAATAACAACAAACCAACCTGGTTGCTTTCATTGAGGAAAATGATTATGAATCACTGTGTACTGTGGGCTCGATCCAACAACCACCAGCGTCAAAAGGAGTCTTTCCACAACTTCAAACAGGCAGGGAGCTGAGCTGTGTTTGCTCAGCTTTACTCAGTGTATCCCTTGCTTTCATATTGCACGATTCAATAATAGAATTTATCAGGCAAGCAGGAATTTCCTAGAGCAGCCAAGAGTGGGCAAATGTCATCTTCTGACTGCATATGTGCAGCTCCCACTGATGTCAGTAGGGTTATGCATGGGCAAAATGAGGTCAGGCTGTGTTGTCCTACTTTACGTGCCCTGTGGTATTACACTCAATTAAGTTTTGTCTCCCAGGACGCAGCCTCCCTCCCACTTAAGTCACCAGGAACTTTGTCACTACACACACAACAGTGCAGGACAAGGCATGAAAAACTAGTCTTTGATCTAGAGTGCAAGAAGGTTTAACTCATGTATTTAGGAGCATGCAGCTGTGCTTTGGAAAGGGGGGAGTTAAATTCAGTAGGAAAAAAAAAATCCACGAAATTCCAATGTGGGACATCTTCAGGAGAAGGTAACAGCTTTGCAAGCTCACGCACAGCCTTGCAGAGTATGGTGGCCTCAGCAAGACCTTCTTCCCAAGGCAGCAGGGCATCTTCCCTGCCCTCTGCCAGCAGCTCCCCACAGTCCCTTGCAGAAAGATCCTGAATATCATGGGCAACACTTTTTAGGCAGCGCAGGAGAATCAGCCACATCTTCTGTGTGGGTGGCCACATGTTAGACTACTTTGAAAATATTAACCACTGGTTATGAAGTGAAACTATAAATAGCCGTAGGAATGCCAGCTGAAGGAGAAAGCAGTAAAAAAATCCCTCATTACAGACAAACAAGTTGCCAGAATGATGCTGTGCTTTGAGTGAACTGGGTTTGGTCCTTGCCCCTTTGATGGGGTTTCTTCTGATTTTGAGCAAGTAGCTTGTTGTCTCTCTGCCTTCATTAGAGATGTGCAGAAAAACATCTCTGAGGATAATTTTCCGTGGCCTGTGTGGTTTACATGATGAGAAGCACAGGGATTCAGATAGCATCTACTGCCTTTGTGTCACTCTGAGGGATCTCCTCTGTGTGTACATGGTGAAACCCAAGGACGATCCAGAACCTTTACATGGCAGCCTATTTGAAAGCCCTCCTATTTATATATTGGTTAACAAATTGCGTTTAGTTTTTAAATTTCTCACAGCTGCCAGTATTAGGCATCTTTATATATGAAATGTTTCCTACAGGATTTTTAAGTCCATTCTAAATACTTCTGGAAGAGGATGGCTGGCTTTTTATATGTTAAATTTTGCACCACAAGCATAAGTCACAAGAAGGACCCACAAGGCAGTAACCACCTCAAGGCTAAGGCGCAATTTTGGCTTCTGATTTTGTCTCCATGTGTCTCAGTGCAGTCAGTGGGGCTCGGAGGGTAGTCTGATTCCCCCTGAAGTAGGTAGCCGCTGGCTGGAGGGGTCTGGGTGGACAAGATCTCCATGGACTAATGAGGGAGCTGAGACACCAAGAGCTCCCATAGACACCTGCAATTATGTTTCTGAAGGTAAGTGTCCTAACTTAGAGCTGAATCCTGCCCAAAATGTCACTTCAGCCCTCCGTTTTCCATGGAGGGTCCCCATGGGGTGCTAGGTTACATTTGGGACGTCCTTGACTCATCCAGTGGTCCTGGTGTGGGGTGCATATAGACTTGGCAGAGCTCTGCAGAGTGACAGAGCTCTGGTCGTTGACATATTCACCCTGCCCCTGTGTCCACGCTGGGGTAAGCCCAGTGTAGTCCAAAGCCAGAGCTTTCTCTGGGGCTGGTCCTCTGCTGTGGGACGAGCTCAGGACTTCAGAGTGGCCACAAACCTCAGCGCCTCTGTTTCCAAGAGTGAGGCGCACTTGTTCAGCCTTGCCTGCATTGGTATAAACACCGTGCACGTACAGTGTAGTTAATTAAAACTATTCCCACTCAATTTTCCCCTGGGGGAAGGAAGGGAGAAGACATAGATGCTCATGGGAGAGGTGCTCGTCACATTGCTTAACGTGATCTGGAGTGGGACATGCAGTGCCATGGGGATAACAAGCCGCAGAGGGCTGAGGGAGCACCACAGAGCGCATGGAGAGCCGTCCCTGGAATTAGATTTCCCTTAATCTATGCACTGTCAAAGGGAAGGAGCAGCGTATTTCTAGCAGAGGAAACAAGAGATCAAGACTTTCCACTCTCCAAGGTGAGGAGGTGTGGATGGAGGCTTGCCCTGACACCCACCCAACGCTGACTTCTTGCTTGGGGCCTTTTGGCATCTTGGGAACCTTCTCTCCTCCAAAGCCCAGCTTTTGGGCAACTCATGGAAAGGACAGGAGAAGTCACACGTGGCTGGGTGTGGGCATGAGACAGCCGGGTCTGCGCACTGGCACTTGGTCTCGGTGACTCAGCCCTGATGCCAGGAGCCGTCCCGAGCGTCAGACACAGGAGAAGAACAGCCTACAGCTCTCCTGCCCGCTGCTCCCAAGTTACTCACGGAGACACCAGGAAGTCTTGCGGGCCTTTATTTTGTGGTGTGTGGATGCGAAAGGACTCATTCATGGAAAGCGAGTGCCCTGGTCCGTGCAACCAATGCTGTGACATGCAGGGCTGTTTTCCACCTCTGGGAGAGGCTTGGTTCCCAAGCATGAGGTCATGTGTCCTCTGCACTGAGCACAGGACATGGGACAAGCCCTTTGGAAGCATTTTTGTTTCAAATCAGCTCTGGTGTCTTGCTTTTGTCAGTGCTGAGCAGCTTGGCACTGAGCTGGTGGTGCCACTGCGGGAGGGATGCAGCCGGTACCCACCAGTGCATGGGGTGGTGCCACTTCATTGGGTGCCCTGGAGCCTTCCAGCAGGTGTTGAACAACACCGGGTGCAGAAGAAAAGGTGAAGCTTTGTGGGATTTCGCTGGCGGGCCCTGGCAGATGCTACAGCGGTTTGCAGCAAAAGCTGACGTACGCACAGCAAGAAGGACCTAATTTCCACCTCCCTGGGTGAGATCCCAGAGGTGTGAGGGGGCTTTGCGTTTCCCAAAACAGGAATAAACCAGCTGCACGTAGTGATGGGCAGGATGCTGCTGCTCATCAGGGCAGGGGGGTTGTCTCCGTGCAGCCCCTGCCCCTTCAGGGACTGCGCGGGCAGGGGGCTGGGCAGCAGCGGTGCCATTTCGGAGGGAGCTGTGGCATGGGTTCCTCACCTGGGGCTCAGGTGCTTGTGACCCGGCAGGAGCCAGCAGGGTAGGGTCCAAGCAAGCCCAGATGTCCAAAATGAAAGAAAAGTCGGATTTCATGCTGTAGGTTCCCGAGGAGGCAAACTGGTACTTTACAAATGTAAAAGAAGTCAAGTTCGGGCTCCCTTTGGAGTTGTTCTTTGCAGCAGGAAAACATTTCGCCTGATCACGAGGTGTTCAGTTTTAGGCTTTTTTTTCTCTCATCGAGGAAATATCTGCACTTTAGTTATCAACCCAAGCTGAGAATGAAACACACCTAAATATTATTTCACCTTTGGGTATAGCAGAATAAGCAGCAAAATTAGAATAGCTTCTTACAGATTTATATATCAGAGCTATTCTTTTCCTATTTATAGGGATCCTGACAAGACAGAAGTATTTATTGAGAGTTAAATAATGACATCTGTTATCATGAATATCAAATCCAGCAGAAGCTGTTTCATATTAAAAAAGAAAGTCAGGGCCAAATTTCCTCTTGATGAGTATAGGCACAGCTTTATAAACTTCTTTAAAGTTTCACTCTTTACACCAGAACAAAATTCAGCCTAAGGAGCTTCTATAAAGGACTATACACATGTGCAAAAAGAGTTTGCTTTTAAAAAATGTCTCACTGAAAAAAAAGAAGCAGAAACAAAACTCCAGACCTTTTAGGATTTGTTCCTTTAGATGGAATCAAAGTGACCTCTAGTGATTCCCCGTTAACCGTGCAGCTCAGCAGCCGCCAGCACGGAGCACGAGTGGTGCAATGGTACGATGCTCTCTCATCTGCTGTAAATGCAATTGATACCTGATTAAAGCTAAATTATAGCAATTAATGACTGTTACAATGACCATTCCTACAATCCAACTATAAAATATTTTCTCAAACTCTACCGTTTCTTTTCATGCAAGTCGCGTACTGTTAAAAGAAGAGGATTGTTTTTATTAGCCCATTAAAAATAAGCAACACAATGAATTTATTAGTAACTTATCATCCATGTGTCTTCTGGCACTGCTGACGTGCTGTTCTTTGGGAATAGGCAGGGTAGGAAGTGCGCTAGATTTGTGATTTAACTCGTTTGTTCCTATTTTTTGGAACAGTCACAGGCTGATCACAAAATTATTACCAGTTGTGTAGTGAGTGTGGAGTGCTCCTGCGGGGCTCGGCCGTGCCCATCCCTGGGTTCAACCAGGCTGGACAACAGGAGGGAGGTTTTCACCTCTCCAGGGTCATCTTTTTCTTCCCAAACTATCAAGTTTAAAAAAACAAGAGCATAGAGAGAGGATGTTACAATTCATCAATGGTGGGGGAAACTAAAAATATATATCAGCCAAATTATGTCGGTTTACCATGAAAATCGATAGAAAAGGGGGTTAGAAATGGGATATAATCATTCAGAGGCAACACAGGGGAAGCTCAGTCAGCAGCGAGATGGTTTTGTGCTCTGCCCTAATATTCCCCAGGGATATTTCAGTGTTGGGGAAGGCAGCAAAAATCATTGATTCCTTTGGCACGGCAGATAGGGACGAGCACGAAGGAGACACTGAGCTCTGCTGAGACTCAAATGCAGATATTTTAAAAAAATATATCTTCTGCAGGTTAGATGTGTCAACCTCTGAACCAGAACTGAATGAAAAACAGGATGCTATTCCTGCCAGAAAAAAATCACCCAACTGCTTTAGTTTCATATGTGTTTCGAAGAAGTTCATCTCCAACCTCTTTGATTCTTTCCCTCCCCATCTCCATTAAAGACCATGAGGTTTGGCATCTGCAGGAAGAAGGACAAGAACATTGCTTCCCTCTTGCTCTCTTTCCCTGTTGCTGGCTCTCCGCGATGGTCATGCCGAGAGAAAATTGCTGTTTGAATCCTTTCCAGGGCTGCTTTAGCATTCCCTGTAATTTTCGCAGAGGCTCTGCCGCAGCCGTGTAATGAAATGTGCTCCCTTGTTGTGGTCAGTGCTACTTTCATCACCCATTTGCAATAAAGCTGCTTTTTTTTTTTTTTGCCTGGATTTGTCAGCACCTTCCACTCCCACCAGCAAGTATTATTTAGGGCATTCCTAAGATACGTTTCAGAAGGACTTCTCATGGAAATGAGAAGTTTTGCAACTGGTGTCGTCTGACTTGCCAGCTTGGCCTGACACTCTGCCCGCCCCACCAGCCCTGCGAGGGATGCCGGGGGACCCTCCTGCCTCTCTAGGGAGTGTCCGCAGTGTAAAACTGGGCTATATTCCTGATAACTGCTGCTCTCTACCTGCAAAATGCCCAGGTCGAACCTGGATGCTGGGCTGTTATTAATTGTCAACCTAGGGTTTCACCTGCCGCCGCTCAGGAGCATCTTCTGGATTCAGCCTCCTCCATTCTGGGGCATGAAGCAACTTGAATGAGTGAAATTACGCACGTGTTTGTCCAGGCCTTAGAACTTAGCCAGAGAAGATAGATTTGTCATCCAATAATGAATCCAGCTACCAGAGGGACCGGGCCCAGGCTCTCTGCTCTGCCTGGGTAAGCCTTCTTCAGAGCCATAGCTGGGGGGGCCAAGTCACATTTCTCTGGTAAGTCAAATATGACTTTTAAAGTTTAGAGACTGAAGGAAAACATTTTTATTTGTCACGAGAAGCAAAGCCAATGAAAATAGGTAGTTAAGAAGAAGCAGGGTGCTCAGTGCAGGATGATCTGGTGCTAACTGTGAATTATCTTTTAGACCTCAATATCTTTCTTGGTGTTAAACCAAACCAGCATCTTTCTGTATTTTGGTTCATTTATTTCCCAAAGAAACTTGCACATTTTATTAAGCTCCTTAGTAATTTTATTTTCATTTTGGATAAAATTATATCATTTTAATGAAAGGCAACAGCTAGAAAAATCCATTTTGTCTCGAAAGAGCCACTTTCTGGTAAAGAACCATTGCCTTATTTTTAAAGCTGGGGCTGTGATAATCCGAAATACTTGCACAGCCTTTGAGTCCCAAACCTGAAAGCTGTAAAAATAGAATTTATTTTATACATGCATGCTGTGGGTTTATTTTTCCAGCTAAGGAATGAGAATACAGAAGCTGGTTTCACTTTTGTGGTCTAATAGGTCAGTGCAGATTTACCATTTTAAACATGTGCAGCCATAAATACATAACAAAACAAATTGTTGCTGCTGCTGTGATCCAAACCCCAAATTAAAAACAAATACCAATTAGAAATCCCCTTTAGAAGTCTCATCCGTCTAAAGCTGCTGAAATATCATCTTGATGACAGAACTTCTCAGATAACAACAGTGCATAATAGTTGGACTTTTTAGAGTATTTTTGCTAAACCTCTTTTTTGTTTGTTTTGAATATCCTAATACTTAGAGGCATTTTTAAATTTCTGACTCTGTGAGCCATGTGATTGCATGTGGATTTCAGATTATGTTGGTTTTTTTCAAGTTAGCTTCCAGCCTTTATCGTTTGCAGCAAAGACGTTAAGAAGGTGAACCTGAAATCTTGAAGACCTGAAGGCAAAAAAAAAAAAAAAGAAGGAAATTAAAAGAAAACTTGAGTTTAAAATGATCTTGTATTTATGTCATGGTAAAGTTTTCACAGTTGAAGTTGGCATCAGGAGACGAGTCAAAAGTAGCACAGTGGAACATTTAAATTCTTTGATGCTGGAAGCTACAGAAAAGTATAAAGCAGCCAACTGGAAACCAGCCCACCCAACTCAGCCTGTCTACAAGAGAGCAGGTCACCCTGGTCCTCCATGGGCACTCATTTGAAAGAGGTAAAACATGGTGGTATTGCATATTTTATAAAAGGTTCACCACTGTCTGAAGGGAAGTTTTCCTAAGGAAAGTAGGTTTGACAACCTTAGAAAAGGTCTCATCGGACTTATTGGGAATGAAAGGAGTGGTGGAGTGCAGAAACAGAGACTACAGCCTGGAGAAATAAGTGGTGCATATTACGCTCCTGCAGACCCTTCACAGCTGTCTGTGGAGTTTGTTTTTCCTGCCCTGGCACCCAAAAGTGGATTTAGAAATGCTGGAGGAGGGAGCGAGTGAGAGGAGAGGCTGACATTGGGGCTGGGGTGTCCCTTCTGCTCCCACCTCCCCAGTGTCTCCTGACGTGGGTTTCCAAATGGAGCCAACCTCCCCGACTTCCCTCCTACCAGAGGGGAGCAAGTCACAAAATGATAACAGCACAAGGCTCCCTGGCTCTGGCAGGGCTGCACAAGCTGCCAAGCACATTTTGGGACCAAAAGCAAAGCAAAGAGTTTGCCAACAAAACCTTGTGTGAGCTGAAATGACAACGTCCTGATGCGCATCATGAAGCCCTTTGGAGGCATTGAAACTAATGGCTATTCTCCCTGCATCTTCCTGGGCTGTGTCTGTGTTTTAGCCAGTTTTTTGATACCAATAAAGTGTTGAAAATGCATTTCTAGTCCTCTTTAGGCACTTTTGCACAAAGGAGGATCAGACACTAACATAACTGGAGGCAGATCGCACTCCTGGAGACAAGCTGGCAAGCCACTGAGCAGCAAAGAAACCAATCTTTTTGAAGGTTTACAAGGAAAATTGCCAAAAGTCAGGTTTTGTAGCTTGGCTTTGCATAGGAAAAAACTAAAGGTTCTTGAAACATCCAGATAAAGAGGAAGCTGTGCAAGGATAACTTTGTTCACCCTGCAGAGAGGAGGGAGTCAAAGATAACTGAGGTACGGCTTAAAAAGTGCCTTGCCATGGTTTGCAGGAGGATGCTGGTATTGAACATGGGAGGAACAGAAAAATGGCTCCTGGTAACAAGGATATGTATGGGAAATGACTGCATCCACCATGGAAATTAAACTTGTTCTTTTATGCCCTTAAAAACAAGAAGCCTTGCTGCTCCCCATCCAAGTGCAGGAGGGAACCAACATGTGAGATGGCGCGTGCAGGAAGGATGATGTTCAACACTTCCATCAAATTGGCTGTGTTGGCAGGTGACTGGGCAGTTGCGAAGGCAGAAGCTAATTTGTGGTAGGGAGGAGGGGGCCTGAGCAATCGCAGGGTAAATACCTTGGCCCCAGCATTACACAAGAAAGCAGAACAGGTTTTAGATGAAAGAAGGATCAAAGATAGAGAGCCAAAGAGAAAATGGGATATATAGTACGGGATTGATTGGATCAGTTAACGTAGAATGGTTCTTTGATAAAGTCATCAATTTTATTTTATTTTTAGGCAGACCAATTGATCTGAGAAGAATTTGCAATGATGTTACATTAGTATATGCTACCTAAGCCCGAGAAGACGGAAACAAGTGTGTGAGCTGAAGGCTTGGCAAGGAGGGGCTGTGAAAAGCTCACCATGAAAATGGAAGGAGGAGACAAATGGATTTCCGCAAGCATTGATGGTTTCACTCATCTATTCTAATACCCCTGGCAGAAGTTTAGGAGTACGCTGCGGTGGGTGATGAGAGCTGCCATGGTCAATAAAGGTGACCAAAATGCTGGTCAGGAAGCACGAGATGACCTTGACTAGATAACAGAAATGATGTGACAATGAATAATCAGAAGTGCTCCTTGTGTACATAAGGAGTGAAACCAGTTATTCCTATTAGAAACTGGAGGTGAGAGAGGAGAAATGAGTCCTACAGGCATTAGCCACCCCCATGTAACCATCACGAATGTGGCACGCCCATGCAAAAAGCTAATGTGATGCTAGGAGGTATCAGGCGAGGTATTTCCATCAGAGTTAGGGAAAAAGCTTTGGGAAGCAGCATGTGCACAGGAAGGAAGGGGTTTTGAAGTTGAAGGTTTTGCTTAGGATTACAGTGAGTCTGATGATGGCAGAGATGTAGGAAGAAGCACAGGGGGTTGTGAACTCTGAAAGATGAAGGCTTAGAGATGGGTCCTTTGCTGAAAGGTTGCCGATCCTTCGGGCACATTAACACTGGTCAGTCACACCAGTAATGGAAAAATAAGCACTCAGCAATACATCACATCTCTCTAGGAATTTCACTGGGTTTCACAGATATCTCTATAGCTAATTGTTATTTAGAGCAATGTTTAACTTGCACTTATACGTCAGAACAGATTTTCTGGGCTGACAAGTCTAACCTATAGGTGTAGGAGCAGTGGTTAAGGGGCAGATAGATGAATAGGTCACACTGAAGATATCCAGCCAGGTTCAAGCACTAGCAAATCAGGCATGTCAAACCCAGAGGTTAGCTGTTTGGCAGGCAAGAGCTCCAGACTCAGCTGCGGGGTGGGCGTGCAGAGCCACAGCCTGGAGGGGATGCCTGGAGGGGATGCCCGGGAGGGCTCGCTTACAGTCGCCGTTATTTTGGGTGGCTGCAGTGAAAGGGCTGGTGTGATGTGGGTTAGGAAGTGAAGTTATGACCTCTGCAGTGTGGGCACAGGCCAGCTCTGCTCCTGTCCAGGAGCATCACCCCACCACAGAAGGGTGCACAGAGCAGCACCCGGTGGAGGGTCCAATTTTGGGCTGGAGAAACAGAGTGCACTGGTCAGAGCAGAGCCCGGTTTTTCCCCAGTATGATGAAGGGACCTTTGCCTGGCCAAACCTTCAAGTGCAAAAAAGCCACCCCAAATATCAGCCCCCAGCACCAAGCAGGTCTCTGCGCTCAGCACCATCCCTGCCTGCCCTGTGTCCTGCCCACGCCGCAGCCTGCTGTGGGACCTGCCGAGCCCCGGCAGTGCTCCGAAGCAGGTGACAGAGGGAGCTGAGACTGCAAACCCGTAATTATTTAAGATCAATTTGCATGTCGTGTTGGCACTTCATTTTCTGTTAGATTTGCTGGGTTAGTGCTTTGATCAGCGGGCAGGGTGCTTCCAGGGCGAGCGCAGGCTCTGTTTTTGAGCACATAGAGCCGGGCTCCGTGTTTGCTTTTCCTCTGCTCTGCATCCTTCCCAGGACTGATGTGCCTGCAGCAGGTCCGAGCCCCACGTTAACGGGCTCTCCAACCCACGCCTGGGAAGAACTGGGAGCTTCCAATCCACCAACACAACAGGCGGCCATTTAAAGGCAGCCAAAAGGAAACAGGGAGGGCAGGGGAGTGTCTGGGGCCCTTCCCTCGTCAGGAATGCAGGCGGCTGAGACACGGCCCCGCCGCCCACCGGGGATGCCCGCTCCATCCGCCCCAGCCCCGGAGCCCACGCCGCCGCCCGGCTCTGCTGATGACCGCTCCGGTCCCCAATTCATCACTTCTCATAGTGAGTTTCCTTCTGTTCAAGAACCTGCTTTTCTTTAATATATCCACTGTTACTACTGAATCAAAATATTCCCTTTTTCGGCTTCAGTCCAGGTAAAGAAAATGACAATTAACCTGATTCCGTTGTGAGTTAATTCATTTAATCTCCAGGTGCCCTCAGTCTTGAAATTAATACCCCTAAAACACCACTAAATAGCATTCAAATCTCTTCCTTTAATTATGTGTATAATGAAGCTCATTTAGAAAGCAGCCAGCAGGATGGAGATCGCACTGCATGCTTTACGTCTCTTTCCCACTACCATCCAAAGCACTTTTTCCAGGTTAGGCTGACACTCAGGACCTCTCTTCCCTGCCCTGGATGTGGCCGTGCCGGCAGCTCAGGGATGCTCTGCCACCCTGCCCAGCCTCCCAGCACCACCTGCCGACACTGGTCCTAAAAACAGCCTCGCACCGCAGCAGGCAGGGCCTGGGAATTCTCAGCTCCACCAAATACGGAGAAGAAACGGTCTCGGTGGACTCAGTTCGTGGTGTGTTATGGTTTTCCCTGCCACCCACCAGCAGGTAGAGAGGTTTCACTGGCAGCAGTCGCTTCTCATTCCTCCCACCTCTCCCTGTATCAACCTTTCCCTCTGCCGCACATCAGCCAGGCTCCCACATCCCTCAAACACTGTAACTGAGCAACAAAATTGACTTAAACTATTGCTTTCTACCTGATCTCCTCTATAACTCTGCTCCTTTGGTTTCCTACCTGGAGAAGGGCTGGGAGCTGGACAGTATTGCCACTGAGTCCTCCAGCAAAGTCCTTGCTTCCATCAGCAAGGATGACACTAGAGCTTGAGAAACCTTCTCCCCTGAGGCCAAAGTCCAGTAAAAGGACTGAGGATGTACAAATCTTGCCCAGGCTCCTTTGGTCACAGCAAGAACAGTGACAGAGAAGGCCAAATACCTGCAGTGGGCTGCAGCCCCTCAGTGGTGGGCAGCGAGGGCAGCACGGGGGACGAGGCTGAGCCTGGATGCCTCCGTGCTGGGGGGTTTGAGCTCCTGTGCCATTGCTGGGTGCACGCATGCAGTACCTGGGCTCACGTGCCCTGGTGCAATACTTAGTTTTTTACTTTCACTTAGTTTTTTTTAGCAAGTTAAATGTTTCCTTCCAGGGTTACTTTGGATGAGCATCTTGAGCAGGTCACCTCTCATGCACAGGTCACTAAGGTGCGAGCTCGCTGCCACCTCCACCACCAGCACCAGGAGCTGGGAAACTGGCTTCCCTGGGTGTTTCACTTGGTTTCCACAGGTTGCAACTGCCCACCTGCTGGAGATGTGTCTTGCAAGGGGCATTCCCCCTGCCACCCCGCGCTTCAGCGGGCTGCGTTTCCAGAGCTGGTTTCTTCCTTGCCTGTCCGTTACGCTTCTGTCTAAAGACTTTGCTGGGGATGCCAGAGGGGGAAAAAAATACACCCAAACCCTTTGTAATTGGTTCCTGTAAATGGGTTTCAAGACTGGTTACATCTCTGGCTCAGTCTGACCTAAGGTTTTTCACGCCCTTTCCAAAATCACATGTTAAAACTGGTTCTCTAGGAATATTCTGGGGCGTTTGGTATAAACAACACCGGTCTAAAGCTGCAACAAGGGGCTCTTTGGTTTTTTTTTTTTTGTGTGTTTCCCTGGGGTGTTTCTAATAATGGCACAAGGACCATATTCCTGTGGGAAATGTGGTCTTGCTCTCCCCACCTGCTGCCAGCCCCCGGGGAGCTTGGCAGCGCCCGGCTGGGCAGCACATCCACCCACCGCGCGCCTCTCGGCACACCAGCCCCTGCCCAGACCCCTTTCCCGGCACCTCTGGGCCTGGCAGGAGCAGGCAAAACTCCGGCACGACCAACACCACGTTCAGCATCACGCCTCCCTGGTGGCCCGGCATCGCTTCTGCCCACCCCATTGCTCCATGTGGGTCTACGTCCCTCCATCATGAAATCTTATTGTAGAGACAGGAGGAGGAAGGGGAAGGTAAGCACTTAAAGTACAAAATGGATTAGACACTGGCTCAGGCTCTTCTTGGGACAGAGGGACCCATTGCCAGGTGGGCCGGGGCTCCCCCCATCCCACCGCCCGTGCTGGGAGAAGCAGCATGAACAGGGCAGGTTCAGGAGGGGAGCGGGGAGGTGCCGTCCTGGGGGCAGAATTTCTCCCTGCGCCTGTGGGAATTGCATCATGAATTGTTGGCCTGAGGATGGGCAAAGGTGTGGTTGAAGGACATATACCAGACTTAATTATTTAACTTTATGAGGTTGAGGAAGAAGAAAAGCCCTTGTACCATCATGCCCAGCATGAGTCCTTGCAACCAGGGCCAAAAATCACCTTTCTTAATACCTTCTAGAGAGCTGGCAGCAGTCCTTCGCTCTGTCTCTCACACTGGCACATCCTCCCTTAAGATACACTCACCAACATAAGGTAACCTAAAAAAAACCCTGAGGACTTTTGTGAAGCTTGGCTTTTGTGTTTCTTGTCACGGGTAGCTTCACACCTTCGCTCGGGAAGCAAAACCAAATATCTTGTAACTAAATATCACCTTCATGGAGAAGGTTCCCATCCATTCTGTTGTCTGCTCCACACTTCTAAAAACTCAGGGGATTTGAATAGAGCATGTCAGGATTTTTTCATTTGTTTTCAGGTTTTTGATGTTTCAAAACACTTGCCTTCAAGTCCTTGATCCCATGGACAGGAGCCGGTAAGGAGGTGGGTGCTGATGACACAGCTTCTGGAGATGGGGATTTAAGGACACGGTGAGATATGGTGAGAATGGGACCCGTGTTTCCCCACTGGCTGAGCCTCCCTGGTGCACCATGGCCCAAACCCCATCCGGGGCTGTGTGCTGGGGGCTCCTGTACCCCAAACCCCTTCTTCTGCTTTGCAAAGAGATTTTTAGAAAAGACAGAAGCAGCTGGGTACAAAGGAAAAAGCCTGAAGGAGAATAAACCCTGAACCACTCACTTCTTCCAGGAGAGAGGAAACCCCATTTCTTTCTGGTTGTCTCTGCACCGGAGCATTTGGTCGCCCAGACCATGCTTCAGCGTTGAAGGTTTCTCCTCACCTTTCCTCAGGTCTGCTCCTGATCCCTGGGGCGAGCATCACCTTTGCCTGACTCCTCGCCCGCCAAGCCCCCTTGGCTGGCAATCCTGGGTCTGATTCATCGCCTCAATGTTTATTTTTTAGCAGGCGCTAAAGCTGGGGGAGCCACAGGGCAACCACTGGTGACCAGGACCAGATGCTCGCAGGACACTGGTGGTGGATGGAAGGACAGAAGTCCCTTCCTGGTTAGGTTTCTTCATGTGGTGGATTGGCTGGTTTTGCAGATAGGATTTTGGGGTTCTTTTGGGGTATTTTTAGGCTTTTTGGGGTATTTATTTATGCTCTTTGGATAAAACAAGTACTTCTCTGCTCAGTAAATCATCCCACTTCGTTTAACCGTTCTCACAGGAGGAGAGGGAAAAGTGACGATGTGGCAGCTCCCAGATACATTTCTTAACTCTTAACCCTTTTCTTTCCCAGCAAAGAAAAACGAGTGGCTCCTTTCCCACTGAAACAGAGACACCACCAGCGCGGCAGGGAGAGGATGCTCAGAGGATGCTCAGCTGCTCTCCCCCAGCTCGGTGGAGATGCACCCTCCGACGAAGACCACCAGGGTCAGCCAGGGCCTGTCACTGGGGTGGCTGTGAGGCTCGGTGGTCTCTAGCATGCTGCCTTGGTCACTGGTGCCCACCGCATCTCCTTCCGAGACCAAACCAAGGGGGAAGAAGCTAAGAAGGCAGCAGCTCACATCAAGAGGAGCAGCTCACATCAATGGTGCATGTGCACTAAATGGCCTGTTACAACCCACGAGACCTCGGCCGTTTACTGGGATAGTCATGGGTAAAATTCTCATCTCAGAATGCAGAGTCTCATCAGAAAGAGCCACTTAAAAGAGGAGTAATGAAGCAGAGACTGATGCAGAGCCTCACTGAGTTGTTCCTTCACTGCTGAGGCTCCACCAAGCCCTGTTTGCACCATAGTGGCTCACGGCAGCCATCTGGTGACCATGGCCATCATCTTCTAAAGACAGTAGGTGAGCGATGGTGACAGAGCATTGCCAGGCTGTGGCCACAGCATCCTCCCACCCTCCTGAGCTGACCTGCGATGGTACCTGGTTTTGCTTGGGCAGTATGCAGCACAACCCTGGGTGGGCTCTTGCTCAATGATAATTAATTTAGTCATTTGTTTCGCTGTTTCCAAAGCTTTGGCATCCTCATCAATGCAGTAAGATAACTAATACAGTCAGAGAAACATAGTGGCATTCAAGCCACCACCATCATGCTTATTTTTGTGTCTCATTTCATGTTTCTTGCATGTTCAAAATATTTAGGGTTTGATTTGTGTTTAAAAGGATCTGGCTTCTGTGTGATCTGTGAGGACGCAGGTTTTGCACTGGAGCACTGCAAGTCCTTTCCTTCCCAGATCTAAGTCAAGGTATTCACCATCTCCAGCCTGCAAACAAAGGTACTCACCTATCTGTTCCCTGCAAATGATTAGAAAAGAAGGGGGGCGGGGGGAAGGTGGTTTTAGATCCTAATGCACATCTTTGCAATAAGAAACACCAGGCTCTTGCTTTGAAATAAAAAGGGCTGAGAGACACTCACCAGCTTTAATCAATAATGCAAGGAATATTTTGGTTCTGGGCTCATCCCTGCAAGATGTGTCAAGGTTTTTGAACCTCCTTGGGGCCAGAAAGACGGGAGGGATGCGCTGAGTCACTGAAGGACATCACCCTATACAAGAAAAACCTTAGCACAAGATGCTTGCGGGGGGTTTAAGAAATGAAGATGTAGGCATAGAAAGTGTCGGAAAGGATCCTGCCTTCTCCTGGGATGGCCCCTTCATCAGCAGCATTCACTGTGCGAGGACCCATTTCACCTCTCTGAGAGGGGGTAATTATTTCTTGTCAGTTAGACTCAATCACTGAACTCTAAACAGCTGGTGGTAGAGAACCATTTAGCCTCATTTACCACCGTGATAGCCTTTTAGCTCTTCCACATTTCACACGGTTTCTGCCATTTCACCCATAAATTCTCCTTTAAAAAAAAATCATAAAAATTTATGAGGGGAAAAAAAAAGGCAGAAAATGGAGGCGGCTAAGAGAAAAGGTACTAAAATTTTCAAATGAAGATGAGGTTATGTACCCCCAGCTGTTTGAAGTGCAGTGATTGAGGGTCTCGCTGATGAGGGATGATTACATTCCTCCTGCTCCTCGCCCCCATTAAAGGCGATGTGCATCCTCCCTTTGGATACGGCTGATTAACAGTAATGCAGGGGAGACCTGGCAACAACCGCACCTTCCCTGTGTTGATGTGATCCATGAATTTTCCTGACCTTAGTGAATGAAAACAAGCCCTTTCCAATAAGCTAGCACCTTTAAACAGTCTGAAAGGTTTATAGCAATAGGAACTGTAGGTATCACTTTGCAGAGAGGCCAGTTTGTGGCAGTCTTTAAGACAGAGAATATACAAAGAAATGACTTCCTCGTTCAGTTAAACAGGGCTTGGCTTCCAGGACTGGTTTTGTCACACAAAAATCCGGGCTAGAAATAGAAAAAGACATATTTACAGTGCAGGTTCTCAAACAGCTCCATCAACCCTGGGCTCCATCAGCCAAAACCCAGTTATTTCCCTGGGACTCAGCTTTTGCATCCAGCTATTGTTTGCAAGAAGCCTCAGTTTCAATAATAAGGTTAATAATGATAATAATAAAAAACGAAAAGCAAAGGATAGGAAGTGACAAAGAACACACAGATCTTAGGGCCACTGAATATCTGCGGAGAAATATTAAATCCATCCCGGAGCAAATTCACAGCAGCTCCTCTGTTTTATTAAAGACCTAAGTGCAAAGTGGTAAGGATTCAGATGATGAGTGGTCAGAGTGCTCTCTGTAATTTGACTGTCCATCGATTTTTCTTAAAGTGCTAGATTTCAGAAAGATATTATAATTTTTTAAGAATTAGACCATGCTAGTGAACTAGGTTTTGCCTGCGTGCAAAATACTCGATGCCAGCCATCACTACTAACATAAATATTACCCAGAGAACATCCTACGCTCCTGAGTACCTGACCCAGGACCATTTTGCTCTGTGTGGCGCTGAACAGACATTTCATCCTTGAGAAGGTGCCCAAACTCCCTGTGATCTGTCTTGGAAAAAACAGCTCGAAGACCCCAGCCTCCTCTGCAATGAGTGCTGTAAGAGCAGCCAGGCATCCCAACCCCCTGAATACCTTCTGACTGCTATCAAAACAAATAAAACCACTGCCTTTTACATTTTTCTTTGAAGCTTTTAGCTATTTTCCCAGCCCTCAAGCCCTGCAGAGTGGGATCCATGTTAGCTAAGGCTGTAGAAAGCACAGAGCATGGTGTCACGCACCCGACTCGCTGCATAGATGCGTGAAGGAAAAACCCTGCAAAACCGCTCTCCCTCGGCCCTTACCAGCCCCGCTGCAAGGCAAGGTTGTGTGATGCTGCACAGGAGTACCCAAGTTTCGGAAGACACAGCCTAATTCGTTAGTGACCCAAGAAAACAGGATTGGAAAAGGCTGTTGGGGCTATCCATCCTCTCGCTATTGGCTTAAAATCCTTCTTATGGAAGCAGAATCCTCTCATCAGTAATTTAATGAAAAGTGGTTGTTAATTAGCTAACGATTAGTGGACTATGGGACTAGAATATGGGACTAGAATCAGAAGAAATGGAAATGCTCGGCTCCCAAGCCCTTTCCAAAGCATCCCTAATGCCGACTACATCTCCACAGAACGATTTTCCCAGGTCAGCATCTTTACTTTTTCACCAGTTGAAGGCGTTCCTTCCCCAGGATCTTTTCAAAACAGCACGGATAGGTGAAAATATTTGATGTATATTCAGTAGTTACCAGAATTGACATTTGAAACCAAGGAGCAGTGGCACCGTGTGACCAGTCAATTCTCATTGAACCCATCTAAGGATATTTTCTGTAGCTTAAGCCCTGGTCTTTGAAAGGCTGAACGCATAGAGCAAAAGCAGAGAAAATCTTTGATAGCTGAACCATTAAAAATAAAATCCCTAAAATAAATATTCACAAAGGGGTTTCTACTTAGGGCAGTAGGGAGGTGGTTGATTGGGTTGCTATTTTGAAGTCCAGCACTAAATCTTCGCACTACACGTACACATACTAACAGTTCAATTCTGGAAGTGCCTGACCCATCCATCCTAAAAAGGCAGTCGTCTTTTTTTCTCATAGTTCACCATATCTGTAGATCAGCTATCTGCAATTAATTCACTGCCCTTTCTCTTTCCCCAGTAACTCTTACAGCAAAAATCCTTATTTATTAATACCAGAGTGCATGCTCTTGCACTTTGCAAGATTGAATTTAATCTCACCTCTATTAGAATAATTCTCTAGCTCATCCAGTTCCTCCAAGGTGCTCCGATCCTCCTCCTCATCCAAGCCCTCCCTCCTGCATCTCCCAACACGCTGGGTGAGCACACTCCAACTCTTCCTGCCCAGATTATTACAAATTAATTAAGGTCAATCAAGACCAATTTTTGAAGCACTCCACTAGGCATCTCAAAATTTGATTTGAAAGGTTTGTTTGTACCTCCCTTGGTCACTCCCTTTCCATCCCTTCAATAACTAGTTTTTAGCCCCACTGATTTCCTTCATCACTTTGCAGTTGTCAGCCTTCTAATTCTCAAAAAAAAAAAAAAAATCTAATTCTCTTAAACATTTTACCAGTTCATCAGCTGGAGATTTTAATTTCTAAAGACTAAATGGACTCTTCTGCCCGATCCTAACCTGTGCTCTCCAAAAGGGCAATTGTTTTTTCCCTGTGCTATGCAATGGTTAACCTCTTCAGTTTATTGCAAGAGTGGACGTTGTGCTCAGTGGTGCATCAACTTCACTAAAACACAACTCCTGCCCCAAGACGGCAGATCAACAGAGGCAGGGAGAGAAGGTACAAAGAAGCAAGGAGATATAAATCATCAGGTTTGGGTTTTGAAGGTTTTTGGTGAGGTTTACTTTTGCTTGGAGCTTTCTGTAGAGGAGGAGATGGGGAAGAGGTGATGCTGCAGTTGGATGGATACTTACAGTGTGCTCCCACTCTAAATTCAAAACAACATCACAAGTTGAAAACTAAGTTGGAACTTTGTAAGCAAAGATGGTTATTCTTACATTGCTCACTATAAAAATTGCTGCATCACAGGCATTTTTATTACCTCGATGAGCTTTCTAAGGTCACTGCATTGCTGGTCACCAATATGTCCTCTATCGGGGTACAAGCAGAAACAAACAACTTGGAGGATCATCAGTCTGCCCCAAGGTAACGACGTTCTCCTGAGATCCACCCCCAGTAATGAGCCGATGGGCTACTAACGCTTCAGTGAAAATGTACATGCTGGATCACAGGTACCCACTTTGAGTGATACCATGGCAATAGTGGGATTTTTTACATTTAACTTTGTGAATCATTTTAACAAACTATTAAAAAACCCTACGAAGTGCAAGGCAGCCGTTTCTGACCTCTTTTCTTGCTACATAACACGCCAGTGCAATTAGCCTTCATTTATGTTGATATAATTGTGTTCAGAATATAATCGATGGTGACCATACTGAGCTGGCTGAGAGCTCCTCTTTATGTCATAAATGAAGACAGGCAATATTTGAAAGTAGAGATCTTTTATTAGACATGTCATTATGGCTGCAAAGAAGCAGAAAAGCTTTTACACTCACAGGTTTTCCTCCTGTATCTATGTTACGAGATCCTTGTTAGCCTCCAGACCCTTTGAACTAGCCACACAAGCACAAGCCCCTTTTACCTTCATCTATCCTCAGTCACTTGTTTTTCCATCTGGGGCACCTTCGCACAGCTCTGAAAGAACCCCACGCTACGATGCCGATGTAGAAGTAGGGGCCTAGAGATGCTGCCATAATAAAAATGGTAAAATAATATGGTATGTGAAGCTTTTTCTGACAAGTTTGATGTTCAAGTTGTACATCAAGCGACAACACAGGAAACATGATGAAGATCAAGTTTTATTGACATATTTTAGGTACAAAAAATATATTTACATGTTGACATTTTAAACATGGAATTACATGTAAAAAGAACTTGTACATGAGATCATCTTTGTGTTTCCATTTTTACATTCACCTAAATAGGTACGACAAAAAGATCTCTTATGCAAGCCGAGGATTTGGTATAGTTCAGTATTACATTCAAGAAATTAGTAGTAAACACCTTGTGCAGATGATGCTGTAGAAAACATGAGGCAGACGAACTCCCAGTGGAGTCAGTATGATACAGTCGGCTGTTGAATTTATATCCTGAACTGCTAATAAACAAACTCTGTAATCCAGATTAAAGCAATAACATTTGAAGTGGTTCTCAAAACACCCAAATATATACAGTGTTTAAGACTTTACAGGTTAGGAAGGATCACATTCAGTAATAGTAATAGGAGGTAGAATCGTGTCGACAGTGTTCGTATTTCTACGTGGCAATAAAAAAAAGTGCTATTACTATCACTGAATTCAAGAACAGAACTCCTGAAAAAGTGAAAAGGATAAAAGAGTTGTTAATCCCGTTTCGCCTTGCTTGCCAAAAATGCTAGAGCATGTAAACAAAATGTTTTAAGTCTCCAACACGGCTAAAACTGCAAAGCAAAACTGTTAAGTGATGCTTCTCCAGTGCTTTGGGATGGGCAGCATCTCCCAAGGTGTGATACCTGTAAAAGCAACCTCAACTTTATGTACCGAAGTCTGCAAAGAAAAATACAGTACGATGTGCTTTCAGGGTGGGAGATCTAGGCTTCAGGTATCCTCAAAAGAGCTGTAAGAACAGAAAACAGAGGAAAAGATTGAATCCAATGCACTCAGATAGGAAAAAGTCTGGAGAGATGAGCAAAGAGTGAGAAGAGCAGGAACATAACAAGGATACAAATATCCTTGTGGGAGTGGAAAAATGGGGGCAAATGAGATGGAAATGAGGTAAAGCACAGGGCAGAGGCAAAGGGTACCACAAGAAAAAAGAAAGTTGATTTATTCTAAGGGCACTTTGTATCAATAAAAATTGTATGCAATGGTACATAAGATCAGCTGTGAATAAATGAGTGTTGGCACCTTGTCTTTGCTGTAGCTGTAAGTGAAAATGTGTATTAATTAGAAGTTAAACCGCTGAAAGACGTTTCACTGTCTGAAAAAGAAATCCTGCCAAAAAAAAATGGTTTTGTTATTATATAAATAGAAATAAAACTGTAAGGTTCCAAAGTCAGCCTGACAGACACTAGGAAAAATACAATGCATATTAAAAACCATCAGATGCACACAAAGAAAATCCTGAACTACTGAACGAACATACCATTAATACAGCAGTGTTTTAAATTGTGATCTTCCAAGTGACTACACACAACAGTGCAATACAGCTACATTTAACTGTACACAGGTTCTTTTACAAAAACGTTCTTAATCTGTAATACCGTTTAAAACTAGTTAGATGGCAAAAATCGCTTAACCCGAGCGCTGTTACATTAAATAAAAGCAGTGTAACCTGTTGAAAAACAGTGTCTATATAAAGCCCATTTCCAGTTAGTTAGAAAAATCAGTGCATCCAACCAAGAAATGAGAAAGCAACACAGGCACCTAAAAGACCCAGTGAGATTAGCTTTCCCCTTGAGGTTTTCTTTAGTGCAATAAGGACCATACTCTCCACCAAAATAAGCACAGAAGTAGAAAACGGAGGGTTTTTTTGTTTTTTTTTTTTTTTTTTAAATAAAAAAGCCCCAACCCTGCAAAAAGCAGCATTATAAAGAACAAAATGATCCTTCCCAACCATATTATACCAGAAGATGGTATACGTAAGGATCCAATATGAATCAGTGTTTTTGTACACAAGACCCTGTGCTCATGTGGATAATAAGTCATCTCCATGATTAAAAATCAGGTTACAAAAAAACCTTACATAAAATCCTTAGGATTTGATACTAATTGAAGATAAAATACTTTCAAGTATTGTGCTTATGAACTAATTAGAGGTTAAGGCATGATTTAAGGTAACATTGAAACAAAAGCCCTATGTTACCCTAAATGACCTTTATAATATAGCTAACTTTCTGCAATCTGTTCAGTATTTGTTTCCTTCACATTTAATTTCTCATCCAACATGCTGCTAAAAAATAAAAGCACAAAAAAAATAATTAAAAAAAAAAAAAGGTTCGTGTCACTCTGAACAAAAATGCCTTTTTGACAGTGAGCAGATGAAGCCAGATTTCTGCCTTCGAGATCATGACTCACGTAACAAACAGTACCACGCGAAGGACAAGAACAACGTAATATTACGCCAGGGAACAAATCCAGGATATCTCCCGAGTTAAGACAAAAAACAGGCAAAAAAAAAAAAGCCCCAAGAAATGAAACCCCACACCCTCCTGCCCACCCTCTCACCCTGGCTATACGGGCAACGCACCCACACACACATACAGACACGCAGTTACTGTGTGTAACGATGGGAAGCGCCTACGGCAGCTTCTGAGAAAACTGCACAACTTCAAGCTAAACAGATAAAAGATACTCTGTTTAAAAAAATATAAAAAATTCAGCACCAAGTAAAAGGTTTTTTCTTATTCCAAGTAGCTAGATAATGTTAAGAAAAAATGATGAAGACCCTCAAGGTTATTCTGAAATAACCTACGGTTTTATAAAAAGAGCTCTCATCTAGAGCCTTGCAGTGGAAAACTAACACCAAGGAACTAAAATGCTCAGCCTGCTTGGCACTGTGATGGCTAGAAGGACTTTTTTACAGAAATTTGGAAATCTGAAGTGAATCTTCAGATTTAAACTGGGGAGTAAACTAGGTATCTGAAGATACTTTACAGAGGGGGTGCCGGTATTTACTCCTCTTTCCCGAAGTCATATTGGAGATGTATGTGGGCCAAGAACAACATCCCTGTCTAAGCTTATTCTCTACCACTATTTAAACACACGCATGGCAGCTCCTCCAGCTATGAAGATGCTACGGACCTGTCCTCCTGCCTAGCACCAATTACACCGAGCTTTTTGAACACTGCACATCGTTCCATCATACAGTATACGTGCCACATCAGTTGCTAACATTGTGATGAACCAATGTGTTACATGACCAACTTGAATTGTGTGTAAAACCAAAATATCCCAAACTTTTGAGAACAATATTACACGACAGACCTAATTTGTACTTGTACAGCACAATGGAACAAACCTAGAAACCCCATGCCTTGGTCTGACAGCGCACTGTATTTCCCCTCAAAAGTTAAAGGACAGAGATTTATTTTTTTTTTAATTAAAAAAAAAGTAGAACATTCTACTAAAATACCACAGATCATACGGCCAATCCAATCTTTTAGTCAAGGCAAAATATGATTAGTTATAAAGCGAATTCTTCAGTGCTACAAGACGAAAACAAAATAATTTGAAAAAAAAAAGTTGGCTCCATATAATCACCTACTGGAGTTGCCTATTAAAATCATTATAAAATTATGCTAATAAAAACTGTGAACAAATAATACACAGATCAGGATATATGTATTGACTTACTAGCATCTTTATAAAAATTTGAAGATATACACAAAAACACATCAACATTTATGGAACTGTATCCATTAAACTTAGATAAGACAACACAAAAAAACTAACAAATAGCTAAGATGTGGTTGACTGTAAGCATTTTGAGTAACATTTTAATTTTAAAAGGTCAATATTTACATACTACATTAAATGCCTTTTTTTTTTTTTTTGCATCGTATTTTGAATGCATGATAAAGAAAGAACAAGATAATGGTTGCAACAGATCTTCCAAGAAAGTTAACTTAAGATGCTCAGATTTAACTACGTGCTGAAAGAGAACATGGCAAGAACACGTCCATCTAGCTTTACCTCTACTTCCTTTAGGTTTTTTGGGAGGAGACAACAAATGGATCTAAAAGAGCTGTATCGTCCAAACCGATCATTGCCAAGAGATCCACTTTGGAGTTAGGATTTGAGAACTAACAAAACACAAACATTTTAACAAATGACTCACCTAATTGCTACTTTTGCTACTGAGTTTTTTAAGATATCAGAGAGATATGGTGACAACACAGGGTGTAAGTACGTATGTATGTGTATAATAAAACGCATATAGACATACATACATATAGTAAGTTTACATATAGTAAGATACCCAGGTACTGCAATAAGCAGCTAAAATCACCACCAGCAATCTGCCCGTACTCTGTCTATGCACAAGCAATAATCTACTGCAACCGCTTTTAAAGAGGATGCATCTAGTCATTAAACAGGCATTGCTTACATTGCCTCCTACATTTAAACAGATTTGAGGCGATTTCATGTCTTTATTCTAAAGCCACGCATTTGTCTCAAAAAAAATTTAAAAAAAAAAAAACCAACTGAATAAAAATTGTTAAAATGTAAGTTGGCTGAACCTCAGCCTCTTTGGGATGGATTCAAAACCCAAAGCAGGAGTGTTTCTACAAACTTCTTTGACTTTTGAATCAAACCCATATTCTTAGGCTCCAAGAAACCCTCTAACCCCAATAACGTTTGCTTCTGACAGGACAGCTGATCAACTGCAGATGTTCCTACTGCTGAACTCAGCTGCTGGCCTGTCTGGCATTTGCATCTAACCCAGATTTCCAGACACGCACTATTATCGCTCCACTCCGAGATGTCTTCTCGCCCTTCTCATTACAGAGAAGCTGCTCCCTACCAGTGGGATGAATAACTGTTTAATGACTTGTTTGAAAGATAAGCATTTATTTCTTAAAAATAAAAATTACATAACCTGAGGAGGCAGCGTAGGGGTGCTAGTGCTCACAGTGCGAGGAGTTAAACAGCACGTGGCAGAGCCCGTCACCGCGACCAGCTCGCATGAGTCTTCAGGGTCGGCTCCCACTGGGCACTTCCTACCTGCGGCTCATTCTGTCCTGGGCTTGGGTCTCCCCTGAAGTACTAACAGCACTTTATGTATAGTAATTGTGCTGGATGTTCTTAACTATTATGCGTAAATGGGGAACTATACAGACGGGTGTAAAACTCACTTCCACGCAAAAATTCTCATGATGTTACTGCATCTCATCACTAAGTTGTAAATGGGCTTAGAGTATTCTTTAATTTTTTTTCCAAATGCAATATTTCAGAAGTACCACATTATTCTGTATTATTTCAATGAACAAAGAGCTGTTTTATCTAGAAGACTTTTGACAGTACTTATTATTCAATCATTATTTTTAGTAACTTCTACTTAATTGAAAATCTGGACCAAAACTGTAATAAAGCCAATTATGTCTTTGTGACTTGGTTACCATTAAATCTTTAAAAAAAAAACCCCAAAACCCCTCTATGCTACTATAAACTTGCTTAGTTCATCCTTCCACGCTTGGCATGCCTATTTTGGACCCCATTCGCAGCTGTTGCATTACATACCAATAGTGTTCTTCTGCGGTCACTCAGGTAACAAACCTTAAGGTTTCTGTAAGTCCCCCCATTCAAATCGTAGGTGGAGTGCTTAAGAGTACTCCTAAAATAAAGGATGAAGCAACAGCTCACAGTCTAAAAACTAAGGAAATGTTCATAAAAACTGGAATCCAATATAAAGATGACATTTTAATAAGTTTATTCAGAAGTAACTGAAAAAAACTGTTCCTTTGGCAACACCATCTAGATGGTTCTAACCAAAAGGAAATATGGATCTTACTTTGAATAATATATAAACTCCTTAATATTTGCACGTAAATTTTGGGAACTGCCACATTCACCAGCAGATTGACAATGTCCTTAGAGTCCTGTATTTATCGGGAACACATCAAACCAAGTCCTTTCAGTTACGGGTTTCTTATGGTTCAGCATTAGTCACAAAATAAATCTCAGAGAAAAAAAAACCTAATCAAAATAAAGCATAAGGCAATCATGAAACGCTAGCCCAAAAGAACTATTAGGAATGCGCCACTCTTCCTGCGTAACATTTTTGAAGTGAACCATCAAATATTTCTTTTTCCTTGTATCTGGCAAAGTCCTTTAAAACAACCTAGTTACAACTTGGAGTTCACTACCCCACGATGCTACTGAAGGGCAAAGATCCTTGTTTTTAAAAACCAAGGGAAAATACAGCAATGTTATTCCTACACAGGGTTTTATGGAATAAGTGGAACTGGAAGGAGAAGATGGAAGTCTGTGTTGGAATAGAAAAATGCAAAGACAGACTTAACTTATTTACAAAGATCGAAACTACAATTTTCCAGTGTCACCTCCAAAGCTTCTCAGCATACTGCTATTCAGTGAAGTAGACCACGTTTAAATCTATGCAGGAATACCTTCTGTGCTCTCACATATACAACGTAACTAATGTGTTTTGTTCAGAAAAGTGAGTTTTCATTCAAATACCTCGCACTGAAGATAAGAGCAACCATTATCAAATATTCTTTGCTATGAAGGAAGTTTTTAAATCTTTCGATGTAAACGTTCTCTCTCAAGTCACTGTGGTCACACAGTAGGATCTTGAAGAACGGTGTCTACATGCATTGAAAGCATTTTGAAAAAAAAATCTGTAGTTCCACGTGGTTACAACAGAACGTGAACAAACCGAACAGAAATTCCACCTTTGCGGATCCTCTCAAGTTCAGCTCTTCTGCAGGACATCTTGCTGCTTTCTGTAGTTCAACATAGCAATTAAAGACTAAGCTGAAAGGTTTCACAACCCGATGGTTTTGCCACTGCGTCTTGTGTAGCTCCACAGTACGTTTCGGTTAGTGTCAGGTTTTCTCTCGGCAGACATCACTCAACTATCAGTGCCACGTTTATGTGGGACAGATCTATCATGTGCCTGTTAAAAGTTAAAAGAAATTTAAACCTGGTACTCAAACTGATTCTAGGGGTGGAGAACAGACAAGGAGGTTCTATGAACGTCCCTAATAAACAGATGCTTGATTGGCTTAAGAGAAACATTGAGCAGAGGAGACTGCGCTTAATTATTTACCTGTGGAATTTCTGTTGAAATGCTAAAGCATGTGCTGGCTCCTTAAATTTTGCTATGGCTTTCCGTTGTTGAGGAAGCATCTGTAAACTCTGCAGAGACAAAAAGCCAACACATATTTTTAGTATTCACTTAAAATTCCCTTTAAACTAATTTTGCATCAAACCCGTTGAAATTTTGGCATGTTTCTTTTCTCAGAAACACTTATTGGTGTCCAGGGAATGGAAAGAGACTTCTGAGACTGCAGTCAGGGACTCAGCTGAAGGCGTTTGAGCTGGTGCATTCAGTAACTGTACCAACTGGAAAACCCAGACCATCACTGGTTAAGCAAAGGCAACAGCTCTTCAATTCCATCAATAACAGATGAACCAAACCCTGCAGCCAAACTCCCACCAACCGAATGAGAAACATTCGACTGGGCAGAGCTCAACTTCACACTCGAGAGCCTCGGAGTCATTCACCTGATGTACATTAAAGGATTGGGGCTTTCCACGGGTTAAACAGGATAGAAACAGGAAAAAAGTGTTAGGTTTTGACCTCTACACTGTATATCCTCTCACTATTTTAAGAAAAACAAGTGTCTAGCTTTTGACAGACACTAACAACCACATGACCCCAATGAGATGGCTTAGGTCACCACTTCCAAGTCTTCCCAGTAATGGGAAACCAAGAAATACACATCTACCCACAGAAGTCCATGGGATATGTGCTTCCCATACCATGAGAGCAGCATTTCACAGTGCTGTAACTGTCAAAGAAACCCCATGTAGTATTGAGGTCTCCAAAACTATAGCATGCCTCAGCCAGGGCTTTGGAGAACTCATGTCTCCAAACAGTACTCAAGATGAGGCCACCGCTCTGCTCTGCACTGGTGCTGCCTCACCTTGAGCACTGTGTGCAGTTTTGGGTGCCACAGTACAAAAAGGATACGAAGCTACTAGAGAGTGTCCAGAGGAGAGCCACAGAGATGGTGAAGGGTTTAGAGGGGAAGCCGTATGAGGAGCAGCTGAAGTCCCTTGGTCTGTTCAGCCTGGAGAAGAGGAGGCTGAGGGGAGACCTCATCACAATCTACAGCTTCCTCACAAGGGAAGGAGGAGAGGCAGGCGCTGATCTCTTCTCCCTGGTGACCAGTGATAGGACCCGAGGGAGCGGCAGGAAGATATCCCAGGGGAGGGTTAGGTTGGACATTAGGAAAAGGTTCTTCACCCAGAGGGTGGTGGAGCGCTGGAACAGGCTCCCCAGGGGGGCAGTCACGGCGCCAAGCCTGACAACATTCAAGAAGCATTTGGACAACGCCCTCAGACATAGGGTGCGATTTTTGGGGTTGTCCTATGCAGGGACAGGGGTTGGACTCGATGATCCTTGTGGGTCCCTTCCAACTCAGGACATTCTATGATTCTGTGATTCTATGTCCTTGCTCCTTGTTGCAGCAGGAAAAGTCCTGGCAACGCCAAGGTGATCCTGGAAAGCGGTCCTGTGATTCCAGTATGTCACAGCTGGTTTTGGATGTTTAATGGCCTACGCTGCAGCACATTCAAGACAGAATTGTTCTGATTCAGCATTCAGCTTCCAATTATTCTTATGGCTTTGGATGCAAAATTAAAGAATTCCTAACATCTCTCTTTTCTGTGCCTGAGTTTCTATAGAAAGCCAATCCAATTTTGTACTGAGCTTTATATATATATATATATGTACTTATATATGTATGCACACACATACATATACAGGAACCTTAAAACTTTTCTAGATTCATTATAAGCTCCTGGTGGTTACATATAAATGTATGTACACTCCTGCATCTCTCCTGGAACTCAGCAGCATCCCCCTGCATTTGGATGATTCCAGCACTCTGATGGTCAGTCTCCAGGATTTTAGATTTCACCTGCAAAAACTCTGTATCATCGTCTAGACTACTAAAAAAAGGTACCACATATCTTTACATAAACAACTATTCCTTGGGAAACTACGTACAACCTCCACTCGTTGACACATTTAAAGGGTGACATACTTTGAGATCTCTCAGCAAAAGAATTTTTAATTCAACTAATGTGTTCCCTGTTCATTCCATCTAATGCTGCATTTTAAGCAAGACGTCAAATGCCTAGATGAAATTTGCTATTAAAATTGCCTACTTATATCTTTTTTGAACAGGCAAGACTCTCATTGATAAGATGCTTATTTAACAAGAACCATGGCACCTGATAGTCATATTTCTTCATTTCTAAGCCTGACAATTCAGCTCTAGGCTTTTTCTGTAACTTATCTGTGATTTTGAAGTCATTAATTTTGGCAGTAGCTACCTTGCACCTTATTGTAATTGACAGGAAACTTCCCTCTTGCCAGGAAAATCACAGAAGTTTAATACTTCCATCACTCCTCTGATTTCAAAGTGAAAGCTGAGAAAAAGTTAAAGGCTTCAGCAAACCTGATGAGCTTCAGTGGGTTCCTTGCACTGTATAGTTTTTGGAAAGCTGCTACGAGGGAAAGGTTTAGCTAAGTCACTGCAACTTCTTAGTTTCTGAGCTGGTAGGAACGGGCTTTATCTTTAAAAACCAAAACACTTGGCAGATGATTTTTTGCGTTTTTTTTTTAAATCAGAAAGCTCTTGACAAGGTTAAGCACATTTTACCAACGACAATACAGTCATGCTGCACAAAGCACCAATGAAAGACCTTGAACAAAGCTCAGCTCTCCTAGAGGTTATTCGCTGGAGTGGGTGAAGGAGGTGCTGAAGTTTGTGTTCTTTTCCTTGACTGACATCTCTTTATTATGATTTATAGAACTGTATCTAATACACATTCTTTTGACACCACTTTTCTGGCTAGAAAAGGACTAAAGACTAAGTAAGTCCTAGTACTAAGGACTAAGTTTTGAAGACTAAGAATTTATCGCAACCATTAAATAATGAGATTTAGAAACAAGAGACTTATAATACTTAAAAAAATTTCTGAACTGCAGTTAAAAAAAAAAAAGAAATCGAGAGAAGTAAATCTGGCTCTTGTTCCTTTGAAAGAATTTGAAACTTTTAATATGAGAAAAACCTGTTTAAATCACTGAAAGGATGAATATTTCAGAGAACAGTGGGACAAGAGGAGCTGGAAAAGAACCTGGAGATGCATCCCTTCGGCCGTACTCTGCCCGTCCTGCTGTCACCTGCTTCTCTCCCCTCTCCTGAACCATCTCTAGCCCTCCTGCAGACAACTCATCCTCACAACCACCTCAGGTCTCGCTCAACTACCACAGGAGATTCTCACAATGCTTTACGCTCCAGACCCCTGTTATGATCAACTGGAGAAGCTGCATTTAGTGACTTTTTCCACAATAATTGAGCTATTATTGTATTAAAATTCTTGAGATGCACAAAAGTAAAATGTGATGTTGCAGTTTATGCACTAATAATGATAAATTATTAAGAAGCTGCTTGATAATTAGCATAAAAAAATTGACTAAAGGAAGACATTCTGGTATAGTGCAGACATTAGCAAAATTAGGCAAAGTTATCTAAATCTTATTATAGACAACTTATTTATACTTTCATATGAATTAATAAAGTTTACTGACTGACTAGTTTGGATAGTATGTCACAGCCTGTTCTTACGTTGTATTACTGCCTTATTTTCCAAAGCAAAAAAAATAAAGCAATCAAAACACTAAAATACATTTGAATTTTAATACTCAGTTGCTTTGGCAACAAGACATCAATTCTTGGATAAGTCTATTTAAAAGCACGTTTATCAGATTTTATTTCACTTGTCAATACAGACACAACTGTGGAAACAAAAAGCCAACCCATCTGATCCTTTGCTGAACTGCCTAAACACCACCCATTACACAGCCCAGGGGTAAGGCAGCAGCTTCTAGCATCAGGGTCTTCTCAATTACTGCAGTTACACGTGCCTGTGCTTTAACAAGAGAGAGAATTAAGGACTTCAAAATGAAAGGCTAAACTAACGCTACACAAATGATACTTCTCCAGTTGGAAACTGTCCAAAAAATTTTAATGCAAACTGTTTTAATAAAAAGCCTCAGCCTCCACTGCACTCAAACTATGGTAGTGAAAATGATGCAGAATGACTTCATGTTTGTTTAGGTATACTAGGTATATACACCTTATTTAGGTATAGAAAAAAGTTCTGGTTTTGTTTTGCCAAGAAAAAAGACAATTACTAAACTAAGTTACTTTGATGATATGACCACCATGGCCTAAAATACCACCATAAATATCTTTGCTGACAAAGATTTTTAATATCTCAACATAAATCGTGATCTACATTGTGTTTTCAAACAAATCCTAATCTATCATGACTTGGAAGTACGAACATTATTCATCCTGCTAACAAAGATCTCTGGAAAATTTATGTTCTGATTTTGGGACAATATCTACGCATTACTATTTAAACCCCGAGTTTTATGCTTAACAATATTGACTGTCAGGCACAGAAAAAGTAGGTAGAATTTTGCCAGAGTGGGTAGGTCCTGAGCTGCTGCTATCCCACCCTGAGCAGATGGGTTATCAGCCGGGCATACAAACCAGTGTTCCACTTCAGTGGAAACCTGAAGTAAAGTAACTGCATTCTCTTGCTACTGGATTATTTCCGTCTCCTTGAATTTGGGATGATATGCAGTTCAGAGCTGATCCTGCATTTAGATGATGTAAACAGTGATAGTCTGAAGAAAACACATTTTTTTGTGTAACCTGTGGAATTTTATTAGCTCAAAATTTTGTTCAAGGCATTATCTTAAAGACTTACTTCACCAGCTTCTGCTTTTGTTGATTCCAAATACACGTGCTAGGAAAATACATACAAAATTAATTAATTTTGCATATCTTAATCATGCTACCTTGCTAGTTTAACACACTTAAATTTTTTTCACCTTTTTTGAATAAATTTGGCAGCCATTTTTTTCACTGATAACATTCAGTATTTCTAGCATCTATAACATTCTCAGATAGCTTGAGTGCTCACACATTCACTACAAGGTGATCTTGAAATAACCTCCTAGAGAGATGTTATTTTTAATCATGCTTTTTCACCAATCAGACTATCCACTGTGTTAGCCAGATTACTTGTAGAGAGTGCTCTAATAAGTTTCCAAAATGATTGGTACCACTGCCTAATGTATTTCATTAATGTAAAAACCCACACATATGCACACATACATCTTTCATTTTTAAAGTAAAACTTGAAGTATTGCATTAGCTATCGTAGAGCTTGCACAAAAATAGATGCTCACCTATAATGTTTTCAGTATTATTTTTGTTTTCCCACAATATATCTAACTTGTATTTCCAATGCAATACTGTAATCAGTACATCAGGATAGATTTAATCTTTTGTGATTTCTTTTCATACTGCCTAACTACTTCTGGAGAAGATGTTATAACAGGTTAAGAAAAAGTTTCACTGAACAAAAGCTCTTCTTGCATGATTCTCTATATAACTAAATCCACTAATCTAGTATTCGTACATTTTTATCTATTGACTTTGCTTACTTTTGAAGTTACTGGCATTTATTTGAAATTATTACATGTTCAGAGACGAGGGGTTTTTTTAAGTTAATATCTAATATCATGAACAGAAACGACATGATTTTAAAGGAAGCAGTTAAGTCTTATTTTTGGACTACCGACCTCAATGGCTGCTAAAACTTCCACGTGAAGCATGAAATTATGGATTTCCCTCCTACAAATCACCATATGAGAAGCCTCGAAGCAAGAGCTAACTATAACAGCAAGAGGCTGGGGAGATCACTGCCGAAGTAAGGTGAGAAAAAAATACAGACTGGGGCGGGGGGGCAGGGGGAATCCTCAGTGTGTGACAATTAGTAGGAAGCACAACAAATTTTAATCCTGAAGAAAATATTTCTGCTTGACAATGTTTAATATGGGCAAGATTTACAAAAGCTAGTTTGCTCAGAAAAGCTTTTGTCCCTCATTTGAGCCAACAAAGCCAAATGGACCTACAGCAAGTCTCTGCAAAAATATCAGTCCTTCGTGAGAAGTGCTAGTCCTCCTGCAGCACCGCATTTCCAGAAATACCACAAGGATTGCTACGGGGGACTGTGTCAGTGACCTGTTCTGGGTTCAAGCCCTTAACAGCTAGTGCTATGGCTAACACCCGAGTGCCACAACACAAATGCCTTGCATACTACTGATGGATAGTTTTTTTTTTTTTTCCTTACAAAACCCAGATGACTTCCAGTTTGTACTCTAAGGATTGTGTTATGTCCTACTACACACATAACTATGTTACTTAGAAACAGACACATTCAAATCTCTATCAAATACTTCTTTCAATAATGTTCAGATACGGTGAGCACCACAGATTAATGGCATTTTGTGGTGGGTTGACCCTGGCTGGACGCCAGGTGCCCACCAAAGCCGCTCTATCACTGCCCTCCTCAGCTGGACAGGGGAGAGAAAATACAACGAAAGGCTCATGGGTCAAGATATGGACAGGGAGAGATCACTCAAAGACTCATGGGCAAAACAGGCTCGACTCGGGGAAATTAACTTGATTTATTATCCATCAAATCAGAGTACGATAACAAGAAATAAACCTAAATATTAAAAGACACCTTCCCCCCACCCCTCCCTTCTTCCCAGGCTCAACTTCACTCCCAATTTCTCTACCTCCTCTCCCCCAGCAGAGCAGGGGGATGGGGAATGGGGGTTGCGGTCAGTTCATCACACGCTGTCTCTGCCGCTCCTTCCTCCTCAGGGGGGGACTCCTCACACTCTGCCCCTGCTCCAGCGTGGGGTCCCTTCCATGGGGACACAGGTCCTGCCAGGAGCCTGCTCCAGTGTGGGCCTCCCATGGGGGCACAGCCTCCTTTGGGCATCCCCCTGCTCTGGCATGGGGTCCTCCACGGGCTGCAGGTGGAGATCTGCTCCAGTGTGGACCTCCATGGGCTGCAGGGGGACAGCCTGCCTCACCATGGTCTTCACCAGGGGCTGCAGGGGAATCTCTGCTCCGGCGCCCGGAGCACCTCCTCCCCCTCTTTCTTCACTGACCTTGGTGTCTGCACAGTTGTTCCTCTCTCATATTCTCACTCCTCTCTCCTCCAGCTGCACAGGTTTTTTTTTTCCCCCTTCTTAAGTATGTTATCCCAGAGGCACTACCACTGTTGGTGATGGGCTCAGCCTTGGCCAGCGGTGGGTTCATCTTGGAGCCAGCTGGTATTGGCTCTGTAGGACATCGGGGAAGCTTCTGGCAGCTTTTCACAGAGCCACTCCCATAGCCCCCCCACTACCAAAACCTTGCCAGGCAAACCCAACACACATTTCTGAAAAAGTAATTCAGTGTGTTGGTTTTAGACCTTAGGTAGTATCACAAAGAAGCTAAGAGCATCAGGCAGGTTTTCATACAGTACTAATGACAGCTGTTCTCTCATTTTCAAAGAGCACATAATACTAAAGTAATCCTTAGTCTTATGATCCCCATTATAATGACAAAAATATCAGTCTCTTTCCCAAAGTATCATGCCTCATTAGGAATTTGATCTGAATTTAGTATTATTCCGTAACCTACTGATTTTGAAAGGCCAGTCAGTGAGGCAGGGAATGACCAGCCACGCAGCATGGCCTCTGGAGATGGGCTGGTTCTACCAAGCATCACGTGGCTTCCCGTTTAATGGTGGGACACTCATTTTTTCCTCCACAGGAGATTTCCCTGTTGCCACACTGTGCTCCACTAGAATCTCCTTCTATCATGAATTCCTAAACCGAAATATCACAATCTTCCCAAATGTCATAGCTCTGAGAAAACAACTTCATTCACATTTTCTCTTTAAGCTGACCTAGTCAGACGTTCACCGGAGGATGAAAACCCCCTTCCCAGATCCGCTCAGGTGTAAAGGATTGACAATACACACAATAACCTCCAGGGGATTTCAAATGACTGGATACTTTACAGATTCAGGCATACAGATCTACCATACAGCACTTCCCGAGGCCAGCCTGAGATCAGAGGTATTCTGGGCATGTTCCCATTCGACTCTGGAGAAGAGAGATTACATTCTGACATATTCCTAGCATTAAAAATAAAAAACTGGTTTAGGCTGAAGAGGAGTATTTTATATGGAAAGGATTTAGGCAGCATAGAGCTCATACTCATCTTGATTATCTCCTTTTTCTGCTTCCTTAGGCACTGCCATGGGAAGATGCAGATCTTGTGTCGAATGGAAAATGCAACAAAACCAGCATGTCACGATCACTCGTGCTTTTGATTGAGAGTTTGCTTACAAACTGTTTTAAACACATGCTATTTAATTCAACAACTTAAAAAAAAAATGATCAGCAGCTCCGGCTTTTTCTGCAACTGAACTATTACCAGTGACTAAAGCATGAATATCATAAAAGGACCGTTCCCTCTGCAGACCTACACTGACCTCAAATTTCTCCTTTACACATGCTCTGTAATTAATTCTACACTTTTACATCATCACTTAAAATAATATTGAAATAGCCTGTATGATAATAGCAGCACAATAATCTCTAGTTAAGCTTCACTGAAAAACAAAGAGACTTGAGACAAGCAGCAGGACATCCATGAGTAGAAAGCAAGAGGTCTCTTGCAGAAAGCAAACATCTTTGACAGTAAAACTCTTAGGGGTTACACAGAGAGGAAGAAGTTAAAAGGGAGATAACAGAGCACTGGGAGATGGAAACCAAGCAGGCAAGAGTGAGACTGGAGCAAGCACTCATTTCAATTATAGGAGACACACGGGAAATGAAAGTTTCCTCCTTTACTTAATTTCTTTCACTGAAGTAAATGGATTACCGAATAGACTATCCCTTTAGTTCATCAGTGAGTTTGGGACTAGGAGTCGCAGTCCATACAAACCTGCTAAAAAAGGGTATAAGCAAAAAGAAAGTGTAAACTTTCCTAACCAACATAATCTCCAGTACGTGATCCAACCTGCTCTGCAACAAGTCGAATAGCAGCACAGCAGGCACTTTCTAAAAAGAAAGATCAGATTCTATTTATTCTTCCCTCCCATCAATAAATGCAGACAGATTTTTACTATCGCCACAGTCTCCTGACACCTGAAGCATCTTTCCTGGGAGTGACACTTCCTAGCCATTACCAACACGCATAGAGGCTGGCACAGAATGTATTTATTTCAACCTCAGCTGTTGCAACCAATCTCTTCCACCTTCTGCCCCTCGTTCCTGCTTTTCTGCCACCTCTGACTTCCTCCTATCCACCTTTAAAAGTGCTCAGCTTTCCATCTCCATATGCAAGGCAAGATGAAAAGAAAGGATCTTCTCTTATCACTGAGATGAGCACCTCTAGCTCACACGCTCTACAGCAGGGCTGAACTGGACAGGCTCATCACGGACCTGCTCTTCTCTTTCCCCAAGGACGGAGCAGAACTGCCTGTGTCTTCTTCCACAGTCGATGGAGCTGGCAAAAACTCTTGGCTGAAAATGTTTTTACAGGTAGGAAGATCACACAGGTCACCAGGCCAGCCCTGCGCGCCTTGTTTTCTGTGCACACAGAGAACCACCCTGCTGATCCTGGAGGAGCACTCATGTTCTGGGCATGCCCATCATTTCCACTGGTATGCCTTTAAACTAAAAATATATTAATCGATTTTGAACAGAGTGTCAGTGCAGATAGCTGCCTTTACCCTAACTGAGCACTAGGTAGCACTGTCACTCTGAGAAAGCGAACCGAAGCACATCAACATGCCAATTGTTTTGCCCTTCCGAGACCAGAAAAGAAAGGACTGCGTTATCAGAGTAAAACACATATTTTAAAACTTCTCAAGATACACCTACAAACGCAGCATTCTCATCACCTCTGATATACAACAGTGGATTTTCTCAAGATTTTCTTTCTCTTTTTTTTTTTTTTAACATCAGAATTCATGACCTTAAATCTTCACAAAGCAATACTGAGATTTTGCACTGATGTTCTATGTTTGCAACCATTTGATGTAAGAAAATAAGATTAAAGATGATGATGGAACACCTCCACAGAACAACCACTCAGTAGTCAAGTTATCTGGAGATCTAGCAAACGATCCCCTCTACCTACCACCACCTAAAAAAAAAAAAAAAAAAATAGTAACTAGCTGAACACAAGCCTCTTTCAACAGTATAAACACTAATCCTGGATTGAAGAGCACCAAAAAAATGCGCTGGGTTTTTCATGACCTTTGCAACTTGTTTGTAATCTACTTTAGCAAGTGGTTCTGGATGGATGTGTACTGAACGTCACTGCTCCAAGCACAGTCTCCAGGAGGCTCTGTTTTGGTGGTGTGCTCAGAAACCTTCTGTACTTTCCAACACTTTGGAATGCGTAATTTTATTTATAGTATGTATTTATTTTAGATTCAGCCCTCAGATTCTACTGCAGATACATTATTTGTATCTGAAAGCTTATCCTCTCCAGAAACAGTCTGACAGCAAACCATATGTTGAAAGGAAGTACTTTTCCTGCTAATTTAATCATGTTTGAGCTGTAAAATGCAGCTATGACTAAGGGGCTGTTCCTGGAGCCCCAAAGATTTTCCTCTATTCAGTATCTTGAGAATCTTAATGGTATTTTTTTTCTCCTATGTTAATAACAGAGCAGCTTTAATGAAGCAAGGATGAGAATTAAAGAGTCTTCAGTGATTAGGCAATAGAGGGTATTTCAAAGCTCATATACAGGAAAAGAGAATTTTCTCCATTTCTAGGGTATGGAAGAGAAAAAATAATGCTGAATTTCCAACTTCAACTGCAAAAGCCTCCTTCATCTGCTCTTATGCATGCCCAGCTATTCCCAAACCCTGACTCACAGAACCGTCATCTCAATGCAAACTGATGGCAAAGCTAGGAGCATTGAACATCATAAACTGAGGGAAGTTTTCAGCTTCCCTTCCCAAGGTTTGTGCAAGGTACTTGCACCTCAATAATGATATTGACATGAAAAAGCTAAAAATAGAAGTCCAACCCTTTTGTACCCAGAAAAACAAAGTAATGTCTTCCCCCCCCGTTCACCCCATTGATAAATTATAGACTGTTTCCATAAATACGTTAAAACTTTGTTACGCCAGTGAAGATCCTCTTCCTGAGAAAACACATGCAGGATATGCACACTGCAACAAAACCAGGAGCCAAACTATATATTTGAAAATAGGAGCTGGTGCGGGATCAATTGCTCTACAGATGCACCAGTATGGAAGGTGCAGATTAAGCAGAGTACCTGTACCAGGTGGGACAAGCGCTCGTGATCTATTCGTGTAGTCAAAGAGCAGAGAGGTCATTGGGAAGTCTCTCTTCCCCTTCTCTGGGAGCGATGCCTCAGTGTGGCCATTCCCATGTTCATGTCTTCACTGCACCAGAAACTGACACACAAGGCACAATATTCAGATTTATCAGCTGCGTTTGCATGTCACTTTGAAGCAAGCAGCTTGCTTACCATTAAAGGCATATGTCCTACAGTTTGGGAATCTCTACCCTTAACCAGGGATTTGGGTTTTAGATAATCAGCACGTGTTATTTCAAGACACCACCCCGGCCGGAGAACTCCTTAAGTTCTGATTCAGATTTGAAATTTCTTTTACAATTGCAAAAAATAAGTACGAGTGACACATGCATCCTACCCCCAGCCCCCCAGATAAATAAAATTCAAGAAACCGATGTCTCAGAGTTCAGTTCATTAAGGAAAGTTTTGCTGAATATAGTTAACAGCTAAAGACAGGATATTCTCCACCTTAAAGATGGAGTCAGCTACAACTGACTCACCTTTCCCTCGTCTGTCTGTCTCTTGAACTCCATCTGAACCAGCTAAAAACGTGGGCACATTGCTTAATTTCTACAAAAGCAGCTACAATTTCTCATCTTGCTGTTTTCTTGCAATAGCCATCTCCCTGAATCCCTCCTATTTCAGTTCATCAAGCTGCCACACTTCATCTTAGAAGATGAGAGCTCTGCACTACCCCAGATCTCTGTTCTGGTCATGGCCATGACCTCCTGTCCTCATATTCTTGCTATGAAAGGATCACTTCTCCCCTGTATAACTCACTATCCAAACTTCTGAAACATCATTCAGTCTCAAACAAGCCAGGAAATTTTAGCCTTCTACAAGTCAGACTTGAAATTCAAGTGCAGAACTAGCGCAAAAGCCTTCTGCATCGTTAGCTAAATTCAAGCATCTCTTTCAAGTACTACTTCTTGACCTCTGATAACGTGAAAATAGATGATGATTTACAAACCATAATTTCCAAAGGTACAGCTGATGCTGTTGCAAGAATGCAAGTTCTATAGGGCACAGGGATGCACCAAATCACACTGGAAAACTAGTTATCCATTTTTTCCTATAAGCACACCCTTCTAAATTGGTCTGTGACACTGAATTGAGAGACCAGAGTTTGGAGTCTGCTACGAAACAGCAAGCACTGAATAAATTTTTTAGCACATTCTCAATAACTACTCTCAATTGTGAATACTTCCTAGCAGGGTTTCTATTAATCTCCTTCTAATATTCTCATGCAAGATTTAGCAAGTAAACACTGAATAAATGTGCTTTGGAACTGTATGAATAATTTCCAAGAGCACTACAGAACATGAAGGGACAAAGTATTTTGCGAGAGTATTTTTGCTTTCACAAACAAATTAAACCTCTCTGAATTGACGACCTAAATAATTCAGCATTATTCCATTTACTAAATCAGGAAGAAGCGAGGCAGAGCGTACATCTTTAGGAGAGCAGCGTGTTTTGCAACAGAGAGATGATCCCACTTATAAAGAAGTCTCACAGAATAGCTCCAATTCATGCATTGCATTTGTCTGAAAATGTTGATCCTGCCAAAAGGGGCACCCAAAACTGAAAAAAAGAAAGGAAAAAAAATTCTCCTTGTCTGTATGTTTCATTATTCATTGACTGGTATTTTCAAATCTACTACCAAGTCAGACAGGGCCTCCTAAGCCCTTCAGTGCTTTGAAAAACCTCCTGTTTTCCTAAAGTCAGTTTAACTGATGTATCAGTTCCAGGAGGCAGTTTATGAACAGAAGCTTCACAGTGTGTGTGTGCGTGTGTTATAACCTTGCTCACAGGCCCCTCCTAAAGAGAACCTTCTAAAAAAATAAAGGATAAAGAAAATCCTTCAAAGGAGACAGTGTTTTCATCTGAAAAAGTAGATGGTGCTACATGGTACAAAATCTCCACTGGGTAGTGGTCATTAAGTGCTCTTACCCCCCGACTGCAATGACAGGGATTGGTAAACATTAATGCAAGCCAACCATAAAAACAAGTACAGCAACCAAAAATATATTCACTTTGATGTGATCATTTGGCTTTAACAGCCTCACAGAATGGACGTGCTGGTATTGTCTAAGAAAATAACAGATAGTACAAGAACTCCAAAATGAAGGAGACTCTTTTGCAGCAGGAATGTGATGGTTAGCAAAATCCTACCGTACCTCCCGTGTCGCAATATCATCACATGCTTGTCTTTGCTACCAGGTGTAGCATGTGTGGGTGAGGGTGCCTTCAAACATAAATTACCAATAAACACACATTGTATTTAGTGTCAGGGAATTAATTGAGCTTTCCGGAATGAAAGCCTTTTGGCACAAAAATGATAAACCGAGGTTGACCTACCTGAATGGGTCCCACTGACATCAGCAGGTTTTTCAGTTGGACATCAGTAGTTGATGAAGAAAGCCCTTCAACTGACACAATACAGGGCTGAGGTTTGCACTCCACCACTCGCAGGTTCTGTTTATTTGGCATCAAGCGTCCTCGGCCCATCTGGCCTGCTACTCCTCTGCCTCTCCCGTGCATAATGACCTGCCAACAACAAAAGTAACAGTATTTTGATTTACTTACCTAGTGCTTCTGCTCGCTGCATTTGACAGACGATACAAAAGTTGGCGATTTACTTAAAGACTTGATTAAAGTACGCATTGATTTAAAACAGCTTGTTGCTGTTTGCTGATTTGAAAGGCCACTTATTAACATATTCATCCACTGCTTATACAAACCTCTTCTAGAAGGATAGCAAGTTATATATTGGGTTTTACATATATGCATTGCATTGAGGCTAAAAGCCTCAGCGTTAGCACAGATCAACCAAGCAATGGAGGGTCTCAGACCAAAATATATAACCTAGTTTTCAACACTGCTCACATCAGCAGCGTGTGTTCAGCTCACATATTTTGAGTCTGGCCAAAAAAACCCAATCAGTGATCCCTCTCCCTTTTCTCTTCTCAACCCATGGGTAAATTTAATGTACCCACAAGACCAGCAAATTCATTCAAGCACCTCCACTCTCTACTGCTGCCAACTCTCGGGCTGTTATCAGGATGGAGTACTTGCATATGGTAAATAACTTTAAAACAATTTTTTTCAAAGTTCCTTTCCCCCAAACCCTGTAGGATCTGGCACCACAGTATCCTCTGGAGCAGGAAATGTGTGGATTTAATTCTTGTAAATTAAAGGTTGAACAGTTGGAGAGAGGAAAAATAGCAATGAAACAGAGTAACAAACATTAAACAGAGTTAACACTTAACACTGAGTTAACACTCAACATGGTTTTTTGATTCCTACTTGGAAAACCTATGGAGGGTAACAACTTTTCATACTTCTCTGCATCAGCAAGGAAACTTTATCCTTACATGAAGCAGGAAGATTATGGCCAACAGTTCAAAACCAAGATATAATTTAAAAGACAAAATACCAGCTATTTTCAGGGAGTGTGCCAGTTTGCAAATGCAGAAAAGGCACACGCCAGTGCCACCCGAATCCTCTCCCTACCTCCTCCCAGTGCACAATCAGTGCGAAAATCCAGTTACGACATCACCATCTATTTTGAGCAATACCAACTTTGAGGATCGACCAAAGAGCATCCTGCAACAGTCACTGTGTGCTCCTACGTATGCAGGAAACAGCCGGAATAAAAGCTTAAGCACAACTTCAGAACAACTCTTGGTTTTAAAGCCAGAAAGCATCTTGGATACCATCTCCTACAGTAGCTATCTTGGGACGCACGCATTTCCCCCAGGGAGTACTGTGCTGGCCAGAAAGTCAGCAGATGAAACAACCTGCAGGCATCTCCAGTCTGTGCTGGGTACAAACAGGCCTCTCTAGAGTAAAAGCTTTATATGCAATTATGCATCTCCTGGGTCATGCAGCCCTGTGCTAGCAATTGACAAACAGAATGCTAGTTATTAATAGAGCAACACAGCTAGACAGTAAAACTTCTAGCAGCAATATGCATCTAAAAATCACCTTTTTAGGTTGATGGATTCCCTGGATGTTTTTGACTCCTTGAGGAGCTGGTGAATGGATCTGTGCCTGCTGCTGCTGTTGGTGCTGCTGCTGTTGCATTCCCTTTGTCAATGTGACCTTCCGTACTGGCTGCTGTTTCGGCTCCGGGGGTTGTTGAGGCCGCTGGGGCTGGCCCTCTGGGTGAAAAAAGCCAGCATCCTCTCCCCCCTGCTGAAATCAACAACACAACAGGCGGCTCAATGTCCAGGCACTGCAAACCCTCGCCCTGAGCAGCCTCCTGCCACATCCAGCTCGCTCGGCACACAGAGAACGCCCGTCAGTTTGCCTGCTAAAGCAAACCAGCGGCCATGGCAGGCGTGGGCAAGGGCTCAGACTGGAAACTGTGCTTCAGCCTAAAATAAATCCATGGTATCTGAAGAACAGTTTACTTTGTTCAGACTTTATTATAATTACAATGCTCAATAATGTCTTTTCATATACAAAGAAGCAAGGTGTTTTCACCTCTCTTTCCAAATCATTCTTCCTTCCAGGGTTACATGTGAACTATGGTGTGCATTTTGGGGTTTTTTGTTTGTTTGTTTTTAAAAGAGACATACACATTGCCAAAGAAGGAGCAAAGTACGGTGAAGGCTGGAAGAACCAGGCAAATACTCTGCTCATCTTTAAAACTCCAATCTCTCTTTAGTTAAAAACTGGTATTTATTTTGAAGCACATACTTATTCTGCCAACTTCTATACCAGCAGCCTTTTAAGCAGTCTCCTTCCTCAAACACTGCCCATACTTGCAACAGTTCTTCCCCAAGTTTTTCTTTGTTTGTTTTATAAAGCTCCTATTAGAGATATTTATAATCACAAACACAATGAAACACCACCTCAGTGCCTCTCTCATCCAATGTAGCTCTTTTCACTACATCTCTCAGTGCCATCAAGCACAGCAAAAGCATAAGCTCAAAGCACTAAGAGAGAAATGATTCCCTTCCACTGCCTCTACCCAAACAGTTCAGTGTTTTCTACCACCAGACAGGTGATTCTTGAATTTGTGTCCCGCTGTCCAGATCAGATCAATCACTGAAAAACATCCCATGGAGCAAGAGACAGCAGAGGCCAACAAAAGATCAGGTACTTTTGCATCTATAAAGCACATCACGTTATTGCATGGTTTCAACAGCAGTATCTATGCCTTGACTGGATTCCAACTTTGGAACTCAAATGCTAGTGAACATTATAACTGCAGCAGGAAGGCTTTGTCTAAGGCGCTAAACAACCTCAGGTAACCCTGCAAAAGTTCTCAAATAGAAGGCATGTCTAAAGGAAAAAAAAATGATGAAAGCATCTTTATTTACATCGTTTTTTTTCCCCTTTCCTTAAATATTCACAAGTCAACACTTCTTTTGCATCTGTAACGTATGTCACAAGCCAGAGGGTTTCACGCTAACTGACACGTTTCTTGCAGATAAGGAGACAAAATACAAGGCTGCAGAAGGAATAGGTTTGTGGTCTAAGAGCAAGATTATCTTGATTGAGAACATAAATCATTTCCTCTCTACCAGGATTAAACAAAAGCAAAAGAAACACCTATTGAGGACTGGTTACTAAGTCTCTTTGCTATCATTTGAAGAGAAATAGTCCAGTACAGGTGATATGCAAGATAGTCTCATGTTTGCAAGTTCACAGTTCACATCCCTAAATCAAGTCCTCTTTATTATCAAGTATATGCAGGCAACAACTTCTCAAGAACTCAACCACTTAAATCCCAGACAAATCAGCTTCATAACCCCCTTGCACTGTCTACACTTCAAAAGCACAATCGGTCATAGGGAAAACCTTGAAGTTCTTCCCACTTAAGGGCTTTCATCCACAGTGTCCAAAGTGAGAAAGCAATAGAAAACTGCATCTAGCTTTTCCACTTCTAATCACGTTTTTTTCTCTGCTAAACTGAATGGCTCTGTGGCTTCACAGAAAATTTTGTACATAAACCTTTGAGAGCAGTAAATAGTGAGAAATTATAAAGCTTTTCCTTCAGAATCTCTCTTCAATTACTGCTCAAAAATTTAAAAGCAACAGCTCTCCTCCTCTCCTGAAAAACCCAAATGTACACACACAAACAAAACCTTACCAAGAAATCAGCGTTAAATCCTCCTCATTTTAGTGTTAGTTCCAATATCAGCATCACCATAAGCCCTATGCCCTGATCAGGTAATTTCTTTTATTCAACTCTACAGCAGCTGGAAGATGATGAAACTAAAAGGAACAAAAAAATTCTAAGAGGAATTTAAATGCAATAATTGGGAGTTAAAATCTAATCTCTGCTAACTGCCTGCTGTGAAAAACAACCATAAATATTTGCAGCCATTTCTTTCCAAACCAAAAAGCAATCCCAGCACATAGGAAGAGCATTTGAGAGCGAAGCCCTCAGGTACAAACCCATCGAACACGCTCATTACTGAAACTTCAAAAGCAAACAATCATTTCCCATAAAAGGCTAGGATGGCCAACAACCACCCAATATTTAACTACCAAGCCCAATTATCACCAAATAAAACTGTATAAACTAAATACACAACTATAACAGAGTTAAAGGCATAAGCACACAACATTGGTTCACACTGATGAAAAATTTGACGGGGTTTGTTCCCTGCTGGGGTCTCAAATGCCACCTTTGGGTTCACTGCTAGCATGATGCTCCTGAAAAAGTCTGAAAAGGTGGAAACCTCTCCAGACTTTTTAATGAATTAATACATTTCAGAAATAAGAAAACCTATGCAAAACAATAGAGAGTCCACAGGGGAAGAAAAAGGGGATGGAGCAAGGTCTGCTTGTTCCTGCAGCAAGAAGGAAGAAAGGGCAACTGGATCAAACCCTTTCTTTATACTACTGCTCTGAACATCTACTGCTTTTTGAGATGACTTGCAGAGGAAGTGCAGCACCACTTCTCAAGGGAGGTCCGAGAGCAAGCGACTTGGTGCTCGAGGACGAACAGTGCGCCCTGCAAGCCAGCAATATATTGTTTCCCGTCACAGGTAGCCCTGGCTTCAGCTGAAGACAAAAGCTGGTGGTTTTCTTAAGAAAATGAAAACCAAACGTAGACTCCTAGGTCACTATGTGCCTAACAAGCAAAACAACACAGCCTCAGATAACACATTTTAGCACCCATTCTTTTTTCACTGGTTAAAGACATGACAGCGCAAGGAGAAGCACTGTCTGAGCCAAAAGGAACAACCTATGCAGTAGTATTTAGTGGCAAATTAGATTCACCACCAACATCATCCTTTAAACTTCTTCTATGCAAGACAATTAGTGGCTTCTTCAGGCACATCCATGAAGAACTAAGTCAAGCAGAACACCCACAAAGAGCTTTTAACATCTGGACTTAAAGCTATAAAACCTCAGAACATTACTTACAGGTCACATGCTCATATGAGACCATTAACATTTTGGAGGAAAAGACATATGATTGTAAAGATGACCATACATATGTTGACTCCTGATTTTCACTCATGAGGTATACAATAAGCTGGCACCCAGAAGGTAAATCAAAACACACAGCAAAGCTACAGGCAAGCAGGTAAGTGAACTGAAGCTGTATTGCAGAAGCTACCCAAAATGACGCCTAAATCAGAGAAGCTAAATTGCCAGCATCTCTTCTACTTAAAATGTCTCAATTCTAGCTCATTTGAAATCAGCTTTTGCTTTTCCTAAAGACAATTTCTGTATTGCTCATTTTTCATTAGCTTACATCACTGCCCTCCCCAAATTTAAACATGTAACAACAGAAGGAGGTGTTAAAATTTGAAGTCTTCTCTTGTCCAAATACATTTTTATCTGTTTTTTTTCTATAGCATTTTGGGATGTATAAGGCAACACTACATTTTTGAGATGCATCTATTCATCATCATGGCCTGCCTCATACAATTTGATGTACGAAGTGTTGAAACCAGGTAGAATACTTCTCAGTCCACCAGAGAGACCTAAGATTGATGGATACAAGCTCTGATTTTATACTGCAAATTTCCTCTCAAGTCCTCTGCAGAAAAGTGAATTTCCATTCTTTGTCTGCAAACCAATAAAGGAAGAATGTTTTTCTGTTATTGCCTGCTGCTTAATTTCTATATTACAAATCATTCTGACCTTCCAGCTCTGAATTTCCAAGTTTTATAAAAGGTCTACCTTCCTAACATACAGCCAGGAACGAGTTCTCTTGAATGAAACTTTACCATTATTCGGTTAATTCTGGAGTAACGAAAATGCCTTTAAGTGGCAGGAGTTCTGTTTAGGGGAAAGTATAAAAACTACCCTTCAAATTTGAAGTACTGCAAGACTGTTAGCAGTGCCAAAACGACAAGTTAATTTCAAACACTGTGTGTAATTAAACAAAACTCAAAAGATCAAGGCAAAAGGGTTTGATCTACCTGGTGAATTGTTCTCAGACTTCTACTGTGGAAAAGTCTGCACAGTTTGATCTGAAACTGGACTAACAACACAGAGAAATTACGCCATTCAATGGCCATGAATTTTAGAACCGATTCCCTGATACTTATCGAGGCTGTTCTGCAATAGTGAGACCCTCTCACTATACATATATAGAGTCAGTGTTGTGTTTTGAGAAACGTAAGACCATTCTGTCAAATATGAGATCACAAATTCTAAAAGCAGAATTTTATGAGTGACTGCTTGAACTTAGCAAGCTGAAGCTCTCTATCATAATCATTATGACAGTTTTACAATGAAGTTTATTTGCCACCAACATTAGCAGGACAAATTTATTTATAACAAATGCTTTAAAATGTACTGATAAAAATGCCTATTGATACTGTCAGAGCTGCTTGCAATTTGACAGATCAAATCTTATTTTCATTCTTAAACCCCATGAAGGAATGGTATCACCAACTTGCATTCTGTAGTGAGCAAATTGATTAATCCCCCTCTATAGAAATCTCAACTCTTGATTACACCTATCAGACGTTAAGCAGCATTATTCTAGAGTGACAACACTTGACAAATTCCCAAACCATTTTTCTCAGCCTTTGTGGCCCTGCTAGCTTGTATTAACCCTGATGAAAAATTAATTTTCCTTATCTTCGGCTAAACCCCAAAATCCAAATCCGCCAAACTGGCAACTCTTTCTGTAAAGGTATTATGAAAACCTCTAAAAGATTAATTGCATGTCTTCAGGTGACATTAAATTAATTTCTGTACTCGTGACAGACATTTGATACTCCGTACTGAGAGGACAGATAACATTGTCAGGATACACAGAAGGACAGTGGTGCAGTGTCCCAGGGCAGCCTCTTATGAATTCTCCTTTCGATAAGGCCATACCTCACTGTCATTGGCACTGTTAGTGATCTTGCAGCCCATAGACCTCACTGCACAGGTTTCTATTAACTACGACAATGCTGTGTCTATCCATGTAATCTTTATAAAGCTAATTCAAAATCACCCAATAGTAAAGGGATGCGCATGCTGGATAAAGCACTTAAAGGAAATAAACTCTGGTTGATTTGTGTAAAAATAACAGAGAGAAGCAAAATGTTTTCTCAGATGCACTATAACTCAAATTCTCTGTAGCATGATGAAAGCTTAAATCTTGCAGGGAAATCTCAATCCAAAAATGTCTTGTAATCGATTTCCTTTAAGAAAGGAGAAACCCCTCATCTGTTACCAGTTTAAGTCAATATTTCTAGAAATCAGTACCTCTACAGTATCACACTAGATAAGAAGGGAAAAACCCCACCCTTTAGGTTATTAAATTCATCTTCACTTCAAGGACAAGAGAAATTACTATTCATCAGCTATGTAGTATGTAAACTTGTATTTTACTGACACTGCAATTGACTACAGTAAAAAAGACAGACATCTACACAGCCAACTGTGAGCCCCATGTAACAAAGAAAAAAGCAGTAAAGCAAAAACCATGTAGAGCAAGAAAGACTGTCATCTAATATATACGAGTATTTTCTAACCATGATTATCAGAAATGTATATTAAAGACAAACCCCTAATAATTAACTATTTTGACTGGTGCTCCAAATGCTTTACCACTTTGATACGGCCAGTTGACAGACTGGGGACCGGGAATAGGAAGCCTAATCATTTGCCAAATATCCCACGACCAAGTGACATGACCAAGCACTCTTTCTGAACAGTTGAAGATCTGTTTTCAATCTGTCAAATGCCAATGGGAAACACCTGGATACCTTTTTAAAGGCCTTCTAAGACCTTTAAAAGTCTTTTTTTTTAAATTCAAGAATAGCAGTACTTAAAGAAACTCCTGCTGTCTAGCCAGGCTAGAATACACTATGAATAGAAAACTTATCATTAATAACTAGCTTAAGACATACTAATGGTCTAGTTTTGACTCAGAGTACACACAGAAATAAGCTACAGACTACAGAAGTGGTGGAACAACCAAAGCATTCCCCAATCACACCTGAAAAAAAAAAAGACACTTCTGGTGCTGGCCAGTGAATTATGGGTTATTTTTCCCAGCCTAAAACTTTTGCATGGGGCAAACTTACCTCAAACAAGAGCACCCAGACTAAGCAATAAATAAAATGCAGAAACGGTTCCCTTCCTGTGATAAAAAGACACTGCTAAGCTGCTTCAGCAAGCCATGATGTGATGACTATCTTCTTTTCTGTGCCTAATGGTGTATGAAAAGTCAGAACAGCAAGAAGAAAACATCTTGTAAAAAAAGCAGCTAACTCAATTTAATCCCATGTACTAATAGAATTCTTACCTTAAGTATCTCCTCATCTGCCGGAGGAGAACTAAGGCATGGAGAAGGACTGGCCAAAGAGATGTTAGAGAATCCTAGCCACACCCATGCTACACTGAAGTTTTACCAGGAATGACAGAAACACAGTTGATCAGATGTCAAATCACAACATGTTTGTCTAGTACAACTACCCATCAGTCCATTATGAAAAAAATACAAATTCTGTGTCAAAGGTATGGCAAAATCAAGGTTCTGGACTGGATATGTATATTATTCTCAGAATTACAGACAGAAACATAAAAATGAAGGTAAAATACATGTTAGATGTCAATAAACACATTTTTGAGCAGTTTCCAGGTTCCCTTTTCAGTTGCCAGACTCCGGGATAATTTTTTGTATAGAGAATTTTAGCGAGGACTGGACACGCAGAGAAATCACCAAGAGAAAAGGCTTCTGTTGGAAAATATCAGCGATTCAAAACTTCTGACAGCCCAAAGCTCCTGAAGGAGCATTTCTCAGCCGGACACCAGCTACGGCACAGAAAGCCAGTACTGAATATCAGAAACTGGTACAACTGGAGCTTCCCTTTTTGTGCCATGTCTAGTTTTTCTAGTTCATGTTCCTTGAAGCTTAAAACTAACGGCAAGTTGAATCCCTCTGGTGTGTTGCCCTAAGCTCCCTGTGCAGCCTTGACATGGACAACCCGCTTCACCTCCCTCCCCAGCCACTTACAGTGGCAGGATTCTCCCGACTCAGAGCCACACCTCTGTACTAAAGGTCTATTCCAAGTGCTCAAACCTGAAATACCGTTTAACAAAGGCATTTGTGACTTCTCGAAATAGTAAATTTAAATTGGACAAATCTGCGTGTTTCCCTCCCAAGTTCGGAGATTGCAATCAACCGATTTTCATTTGAAAACTAGCTCTTTCTCTTTGCAATGTACTTCAACAGTTACAGTTGCCTTTAGTCATTTCCCATCATGAAACTGGGCTACTAGACTCTCTAACACCAACATCGTATCAATATGAATTTTGCACTATAACACGATGGCAGAAAAAGTCTCCTTTGAGACTTAACACAAGCGACAAGCAATACCAAACACCTTGCTTTCAGGGTGTTCGGGAGGAAGCAGCACTCTTCAACATACAATTTAAAAGTCTCCTGAGGAAAAGGAGAAACCTGTTCTGCAGTCTATAATAGGAAATACTTTATTGCACTTTAGTTCCAAGTTATCCACAGCAAAGTTAAATTCAATTTAGGTAGATATCTCTTCCCCCTTTCGAGGATTTTATTACAAACCCATAAAAAGTACTATCTGCGTTTGGTGTGGTTGTCACCTTAAGTCCCTCTAGTTGCTAAGTGTGTCCACATATGCCCTTATATTTCATTTTCCCAGTAACCAAACACACCCCAACCAGTACAGCATAGCCCACCTCACTACCCCCAAGCCACGAAATACTCTGTCTCTATAGGGACCATCCTCACTGGAGGTCTGGGAGGGCAGGGCTTATTGCTCATTTACAAATGTTTCATGAAAATACTATGCCTTTTTTATAATCTGAATATCACGGGGCTCCCTGACTTCCTTTTTCCATCTGTTTTTTTTTTCTTTTTTTTTGTTGTTTTTTGTTTGTTTGTTTGTTTGATTTTTTTGAGGTGGAAGTAAGAAATTCATGTCCATTTGTGAAATATTTCCAGAGTGAAATCTTGCAGGTTGTGGCAGGCGAAGTCCTTTTTCAACAGCATTTACATTAGCACTGGTTCAAAGGTCTGGCCCATTTTGATACTCTCTAAATGACAAACATGGCATCTGGGCATTCAGATACCATGGTTTCTGCAGCATCTTCAGTCCGCTCCTGATAGAATATGGACATATCCGTACCTCCTTCAAGTACTGGGATACGAATAAACTGCAATGCTGTTCTGCCTCTTAAGAAATAGTACGGTATGCAGCGCGAGTTCCTGCGCTGTTTCTCGCAGCCGGTAGGGCTGCAGAGCCGGGTGAAGGGCTCCCTCAAGAACTTGTCACGCAAATGCCAAAAATCTTTGTGTTTGTCATTCCTGACATATTTAGATGAAAGGCACTATAGAGCTTTCAAGTCAAATATTTTAATTAAACTTGAACATACACATGCAAGCAGAAACAAGTACAAACATTGAGCAAAGTTGGTTGATAAGGTTACATTATCAAACAAGAATCATCTTAATCAGTATCTTTTTCCATATTTAGAACTCCATATTCATCTCTTACACGTCTCAGTTACTCTAAAGATGAATAAAGCTGTCTATCTTCCATTCCAATTCTCTTTTTACAATCCGAGGATGTTTTTTGTGATAGGCTTTTCGAACAAAAAGAACTTGCCAAATCTTTCTTCAAGCTTTTAAGATGAAGCATCATCTCAGGTTTTCAGGAATTACGATCACTAGTAAGATACTGCTTCTAATCCAACAGGGAACACTGAGATTTTTATGTATTTTTATACATATGTATTTATGAAAAAAGCTCATTGTGCAGCTTTCCACAGAGACAAAGATTGGTGTGTTCTTGGTGCAGCATAAGAACCAGCATTTTCAGGCCTTTGGGACAGACACACATCTCTCTGAGCATGGCAGGCCATTTTCTGGCTAGAGAGAAATCACCCAACAACAATATAAGACGACTGAACGATACAGAGATTTTAAGATATTGCCATTTCCCACAGAACCTCCAACTAAATGAAAAAACATGTTTAGCACATTTCATATGATCTTAAGATATTTAAGGTTGTAGCTGGCACAAACCTGTTCTTCCAGGACTAAAGACACGTCTAATATATTAGCTTAAGGAATTCAATTGCACTTGGTACTGGAACTATTTACCAACAGACGGATCACAGAGAACCCAAATGAGACCACCACAAACAGCCAACGTGTTAGAAACCATGCTCCATCAAGAGGGAGTGAAGGACATGAGTGCTCAGAAACAGTTAAGAGATCTTTAAAGAGAGAGACAGCCACGAAGAGGGATATAAATTCTTTCCCATGCCTCTTGAAGGATAATATAATTATTCATAGATTCAAAATTGCACCAAGAAAATGTGGTTTGGTCACTGAGAAAACTGGCCAAAGAAACCTCCAATAATGAGATCTCAGAAAAAGGTTGGTCAAATCTGTCAGGAATGCTACAGAATTCATTCTCCCTTCAAGACAGAATAAATTATTTCTACGGTCCTTTCACCCCTATTTTCTGTAATTTTATGATCACATTCTTAAGTGATTTATTAGGGTGTTTCTTCCCAACAAACAACATTCTACAACCTCACTGAGTTTATTCTTATGCATATCTTTAGGATTGACTTCAGGCTCCTCACCAAGCCAGGCAAATCTCAGATGTTTTCTTAGTAAAATATACTCGTATGAATACTCAGCAAATGTGTTGAACTCCTATATCTGGAGAGGATGGCTCTGAAGACATGCCACACAAACCATAAAGAAGACCAGATCCATCAAAAGACTTTTGTGCTTCCATGAAAAAAAAAAACACCAAACCTCAAAATCCACCTGCTAAACACTAAGTACTGTCTCATTTTCCAGGAACATAACATTAAAGGAGTAATTAAAATTGAAAACTATTCACTGTACTGCCATTCCTGCATAAATTACAGGAGTATTAGAAAGGGATGGGCACATCAGTATTGGGGGGGGGGGGGGGGGGGAAGAGAATTTGTTTTAAAAAGCATCAGACAATATCTAATGATGGTACCTAACATATGTCTGGTACCTAACATATGTCACCTTGACATGCAGACTTAGTCTGACATACTGGAAATACTAAATAATTTTCTACTTTCTTTTCTTTAAGTATAAGAAGCCATAAATTAAGGCATCTTATGCATCAGATAAAGTGGAAAAATTAAAACATTTCTTGGAATTTAATTAGTAATTCTTACAATTCCATAAAAATACTTAAAAAGCAAAATCCTCTGAACAGAGAATTTTGTGGAAACAGATGAAAGACCATTTTATCTTCTTAAGAAACAGGGAATAATTCTACCTGGAGGTCAGAGATCCTCAGTAGTACTGCAGTGCCCAGCAACACAAATAAACATAGTCAGAAGCTTAGACTGGGAAAGAAATTGCCCACAAGAGAAGAAACCATTCTCTTCTGACAGTATTTGTACACCATAAATCTCACCAATACACCAAGTATATCTCCTTGACTGTTAAACAAAAAAACATCACCAGCAACAACGCAACACTATTTAATCCTGTTCTATGGATGGTCCTACTCAATCTAGAACAGTCCTTGCTACCAGCTCCTGTTTTAGGTCAATTAGCTCTGGACAGAATTAGTACGGGTCTGGCCTGAATCAACTCCTTCAGCTGACACCTCTACTATTGTGCTGTACCATGGCTGGCAGGCTGAAAGAGAAGGGACTTTCCAAGTCTCTACCAACACGCATATCAAGAGTGCTTTGAAAAGGAATGTGCGTTGAATCGCAAGCCATCTCACTCACACATGGGTATTCGAAACACCTCTGCACAAAAGAGCTCTAGAAAGGAAAAAGGGTACAAGTGATTAAACCGAGAGCAATGGCAGGGCTGCCTAACCGCAGGATCAAGTCAGAGCGTATAGATAAGAGATACCAGCCACCCCTTCAGCCAAAGGCAGGGAATTAGAGGAAGCACTATCACATGCTAAGGAGAACAGCTAAGAAAAATGAGATTTGGCTTTTGCTTTATATTTAGGGTTGAGGCAAAAGTTGTGAAAATAAATAAAGCATGTGGCAGGAATAAGCACTAAAAATGGAAACTAAATGTGATTTGTGATCTTTATAGTATACAGAGTGCAAGCAGCTTTTAATTCTTCTTTAAAATCCTATCAAAATAGACAAGATTGGTCCCCCTGCTGCTCAATTTTTTCTTTTTCCTTGTGTGGTCAAAGAAATAAAGTCATAGATTTGGCTTGTCACTAACTGGTTAAAAATTAATCAACTATCTTGTCAGTGTTAAACAGCTAATTGCAATGCTTGCTTTTATTCTTCCACAGTTGGAAGAAAAACTTAAAATGTCCATGGCAATATGAAAGAAGTAACAAAGGCTACATGTAAAGAACCTACTTTACCTTGCTGAAACTTCAGTAGCTGAAAGTTAAGAAGGACAGAGCAAATCTGCTTTGTATACAATGAAAGAGGGGTTACACATGCATTTAACGAAGCTAATTGCTCTTGCTTACCATAAGACTTATTGAAACAAATAACTTACGGTTTTCTGAAATAGAGCATTATGATAAAAACTATTTCATTGAGAATGCTAGTTTGGGCACTGATACCCATTTGTTATGAAGAGCTGTATACAGTGGTGACTGGCATTGTTTTGTCTCACCACATAATAAAAAGTTGTGCATGACTGCTTTATTCAATTATTCATGATAACAAACCTGTCATACCTCTTGCAGGCCACTGGGATTCCTGCAGACATATTCAAAAATAAATATTTTTAGCCCAACAGAAGCAATTTCTTTGAACTTCTTGTACTTTATTCTTCTGTACTTAAGTTACCATGTCTGAGGAACTAGACATCCTCCAAGTCAGGTTGTCATCAGCTCTATTTAGTCAATAACATCCTTTATGTTAATATTGTGAAAGACCACATGGTCATTACACAATTCACAATTTTAAATGTATTTAAGTTTTATGAGCTGTAGGAAAGCATTTATAGAAAGTCATTAAGACTTTGGCATTTCAACTTCCTCTCCATCTCTACAGAGTAAAGCGGAGCCTCGAAGGCCTTGTTCAGTCCCTGTTAACACACTGTTCACTTCGTCACAGATTACAGCAGTTCTGCAAGTTTCTCTAATTAATGCTTTGAATAATTTAAGAAGCTTTCTTCCAAAAAACACCTCCAATATACCACAGCATTAAGCCACATCACATCCTTCTTTCTTCCTCAGCATAAACCCAAGGACAGATTTCACACTGATAACACCATCTTGCTATGTCCCCTCATCTCAGTTTCTTCAGAGCTGTAACAAATTAATTTGTCTTTTCATTAAGACAGAAGAAATTTGGTTGAGATACTTTCTAACCAAAGCCCCAGATCTTAAATATGCACACTGCCATCAGGACCAGCATTGTGAGTCCTCCACAACACTGGTGCTCAAGGGACACTCTGCAGATAATAGACCCCTCATCAAAAGATAAGGAAATCTCATTTAGATGCAGAAGTGAACTGGTAACATTTTAAACCCAGCCTCTAACAGAAAGCATCCCCCTCCAATATACTGCTTAAATTAGTTTCACAACACACTTCCCAAGAAAATAAAAACAATCTTCCCTTGAGTACAGAAACCACACTAACACCAGCACCTGCACACAACTAAATTAGGTGGCTTTAACTACCGACTAAGCAGAGCCTAGCTTTTTAACCGAACCTTAAAAACAGCCATCCAAATCCTCTTCTCTGACCAATTATCAGAACTGCCAACTGTAAGCAAAAGGAGCTCATTTGAGGAGTCTTTCAGACTCAAGTTACAATGAACTTAAAAGAAAGGACTATTATATTTCAATGTGATTTCAGTGATAACGGCCTGGCAGTAAAGCATTATAGCAAACATCAGTTGCTGAATAACTGCTAATAACTTACAATTCTGAAAATATAAAATATGGATTATTAGGTCTGCTAAACCTGCTACTTCCCTCGTCAGCTTAGACCCATTTTTTATTTTGGGATTACACGGTATGAAACACACAAAAACAAACGACGACGACACACACACACGAGATGAGCCTTGGAAACTTACCCCTCCTGACAACTTAATCACCCTGACTTTGCTGCCGACATGGGGCCCATCTCCACTACCACTGTTTGTCCGCTGCATGACAGTCCTTTTCACGCCAGGTTTCAGTTCCTGGGGCCTTGCTTGTGCCGAAGCCACTCGAGCAGCCTGCGTCGTGGGCAGCGATGCTGCAGCAGGTTTTGTCTGTAATACTTTCTGCGGCGTCTGAGGCTGACTCGGAGGTACTGTCCTCGTCTGCCGCAGCTGCTTCACCGGCTTCATCTGCTGTCCTTGATACTGCATATTCGCCCCGACCTGTGGGAAATCTGTGGGTTTGGGTTGGATATTTGGAACTACCATATCTTGCTTTTTAACAAGGAGTCTGTTTTTCACATTTTGCCTGGTCTGTAAGCCAGAGTGGGGTATGTAAGGGCTGCCATTGGTGGGGAACTCAGAGGAGTCGTCCTCCTGCTGCATGTAGGACTGTTGCGTAGAAGGTTGCTGCTGCTGCTGCTGCTGCGCAAGTCTTTCGAGCAGTTCCCTCTTTCTAGCACCAGCCTGCTGCTGCCGTCTCAACTCCTTCTGCTTCAGAATTTCTTCTCTTAGACGCTTCTGCTCCTCTATCTTCAAACGATACAATCTAGTTTCTTCATCTTCCTCTGGATACTACAAAGGAAAACACAAATGGATTTATAAAATTCTCAACAAATGCCCAGCTTGGTCAAAACATTACATTTTGTTTCAGATGTTATAAAGCTATGACTCTCTGAAGAGCTTTTTAAATTATCCCTGATACCAAACTAAGGCTATTAGCAGAGTATATCTGGTAAGGTTTATTTGCTATTCATTACAGACAAACAGCTCAAATCTTGTTTAGGACTTAGATACACTACTTCCTAGATGGGGGGGGCGGGGCGCGGGGGAGCTTTAATACCAGTTGAGAAATCTTATCAGAATGCTAAAAAAAAAAAATAAAATTAAATTTTACAAATTGGAACTCATTTAGAAGTTTCTAAAACCAATTAAACTATTAATATAATTCAAGATATCAAAATATGTTTCAAATGGAAAGTAACAATACGGAGGCAACCCACTGTCACACAGGTTTTATCTTGCTCTTTTCTGACAAAGTAACAAAAGGTAGGGTGGTAAATGACCTGAAAGGCCCTGATTAGAACTATTGATTTTTCTCACAGAATTTTCAGCCTGATCTCAAACTCATTTGTCACACAATAATTGGTTATAATGAACAGCGCAAGTCAATCTCTCTGACCTTGAACTCATGCACTCTCTTCAGAATCAAAATGTTGCCAAACGCAGTGTTGGAATATTAATGGTATATAGAGAATGCCTTTAATATTCCAGCCCTGGGCCCTTCTGAAATATTACACACCATCAAATAACGCTTCTAAAGATTCTTCAACTTTGGCACAACAGGTTCTTATGAAAAGCAGTTTGAAATGGGTAAAAGTCAAGGAAATGCAGATTCTCATCATCCTAGAAAAAAAATCAAATTGCTTTTGTGATACAAACACATTCATTTTTCAAAATTACAAAGCATACCTTTTCATTATGTTATTTTTGATTTCCAACAGTTTGAAATATTAAGTTAGAGACTTGTAGAGACTGCTTACAGATGGTAACGAGCATAACATTCTACTATACCCTAACAAAAACAGGCTCTCAAAGTAACAATACTTTGCATTTTCGTAAATTCCAGCATAAAGAATGCTAAAATGTTTCTCACATACTGGGAATCCGTGATGAAGTTATTCACCTTGCAGTAATTGGGTGCAAGCTCTTGTCAACACAAATGCCATTTTTTGCACATACAGGACCCAAATGTGCAACAATTTTTTTTTTTTTTTTAATTCAAGTGCTTTTATCCCTGGTACATCCCAGCATCCTCCCCAACCCAAGGAAAAAAAGGGCAGAACGGATCCCACCATAAAGTTTGTTCACAGATATAAAAGCCCAGTAGAGCAGTATTTGTACTCGCAGAATCCAGATGCACAAATCCTGAACGCTTGTTTCCTTCAGATATAACTGCTTCTTCCCTGAGCACCTACTGATAGGGATTATTCCCACAGTGACTACAAAATAGCTGCATGTCTCACGCTAGAATTCAAGCCTAAACAACGGCTAAAGTAAGACTTCAACAAAACTGGATTTTTTTTTTTTTTTTTTTTTTTATTATGGGCTATAGTTCTGAGATGAGGTCTGACAATGTCCTTTTTAGGAGAATGCTTCATATACCAAAGGGTTCTGATCTTCCTCTATACTTTTCAGACTACAATGGTAATGATTAATGGCTAATCACTGTAACAACTAGATTACAGGTCTTCACTGATAAATGGTAACAGGAACGTACTTCTACAAAGTAAAATGGGCAGTAGTAAGAGACTCAAATATTTCATCTTAAATTGAAAACTGGAGATGATGGATTGTAGTAAAAGAATAAGGCTCTTACAAAATACAGCAAAAGGGTAAGACGCTTAAATATAGTTTGCATAGGATGACAAAATACAGATAAGCTCCAGATAGGAGGAGGAGGATGTGCTGTTATGCAGATCCTGATGCAAAGAATAAAATTTTCAGTCACTTTCAGAAACAGTAAATATCTCAATTACTGAAATTGTCCAAACACAAAACCTCTTCCACTTAATGAGTTAGTTTTTTCACTTGCTTTGCTTTAGATCATAATAGTCTACATTTTATCTAAATGGGTTTGATAGATGCCAGTGAGCCAGTACCAAATTGACCTTCAGAGGTAGCACTATATTTTTTTTTTCTTTATTTTCAATTGAGGGTGTCAATACCAGCAAGAATCTGCATGAGACCAGCTCTTCTATCAGCTGTCCTCTATTATCAGGGACTTGTCTCCTCATATTATCATCTAACCAGTTCTGAATGCCTTGGAAGATGTAGATCACAATCCAGTAAGTACAAAACACTAACTCAAAGGCTACATATAGCAGCACAGAGATGTGTACTTTGTGGCACACTTAAATGAGTCTTGCCAGCAGACAAGGAACGAATGCCCTGAGGGACTCTGACCAATACGGCTGTGCAGCAGGGACAGATACACTGATTTCAACTGCACTCGCAGTAAACACAGAAGACAACTGACAAACTGTATTACCAACACAGATGAAGTTAGATGAATGCTTAGTAAAATCTTCAGGCAACTTGATCTCAAATATAATCTGAAATTTTCCTTTCAGGAACTCAATAATTAGGAAATCAGTACAGATCCTATGAAGTCAATTCCTTCTTAAAGGGTAAGCTTTGAAATCAAGGTCCAAGAGCTCTGAGGTTATATGACAACTGCAGATCAGCTTGTTAACAGGCTATAGGTACCCCTAAATCCTTCACCTACATAAGCAAGTTGCTACTACTGTTAAGTTCTCAGTAAAATACCCTTGCAGGTAGAGTAAGACCAAACAATAAGTGACCCTGCAATCATTAACAAAGTGTTTGAATTAGGAAGTCAGGTTTAATTGGAATTAGTTGTGCAAATCACCCAACAGTACAGATTCAGAATGGGCAACAAACTCCTCACTAGGCTGAAAATGGGCAGTTATATCCTCTGCTGCTCAGCTTTAAGAGGACCTTATATATACTGCGCTATAGTGTGTGTGTGTATATGTACATATGAGCTATAGTACATACAAATGACCTATACTATGTAATAAGGAGCTTCATCATACAGAACAGGCAAGAGTACACCAGGTCAAGATGGGAACAGCGCACAACACCTATTGCTAATGATTTTCATCCCCTTAGTTTAATAAGTCCGGTACAGATTTCTCCAACAAGCAGTAGCACTGCCAAAAACAAAAACAAAAAAGCAACTGGGAGAAAGGAGACATCCTTCAAAGATGTCAAAGTTCACAGCTTTGGAAGTATCCTGCCAAAAGCAACATTACCTGTAGGTGAAGCAGCAGAAGAACTTGAAGCAGCCTTTTTCCTAGATAAATTCTTGACGCTTCACCTTTTTCTGTAGAAAACTCCACAACTTGAAGAAATGGTATATTGTAAACAGCTCCTCCTGTTACAGGAGGCTACAGAGTACAAGGCCAGAGATGCAAAGCAGCTCCCTTGGTTTTGTGGAGGGGTTTTTTTGTTGGGTTTTGGGGGTGGGTGGGGAAGGTTGGTTTTGTTCATTTGTTGTTGTTATTGCTGTTTAGGTTTGTTCGGTTTTGTTTGTTTGTTTTTGAAAGTGGAGATTCTCATCTGCCTTTGAACAATTCTTGAACAAAACTTATTTCATTGCAGTTTGAAGGGAAGACCAAGCCTTAGCTATAGGTTTTCTTCTGCCTTAAGGTCAAAAGAGGCTTTGATGGAAAGTGCCAAAAGAAGGTGTTACAGGCTGCTTTTCCAAGTCTAACTGAAGAGCAGCAGTAAGAGAAGCAGCAGTTCTACATCATTCTCCAGGAGAACTTAAGATGGCACCGTTGATTAAGGAAAAGACAGCAAAGACATGCTCTAAGACAAGGGTTTAAGTTTTCTACTGTAATTTAAGTCCTAGTATCAGTAGCTTGCTTCTTATATAGTGAATAAAAAAACCAAACCCACACCTTTTTAGACGTCTGCAGGCTTTATTACTAGTTAATAGAATTAAATGCAGAGTCATAAAAACCAGATACTATAATTGTTCTGGTTTGCTATCAAGGAACAAAAAAGGAATCATGCAGCCAGGCTCACTTGTGTCCCTCAGCAGAATGGGTGCAAGGACAGAGCAATCAAAATGGTTCGATCTGTGGCACATACACAAACCTGTTCAGCAGGTTTTTTACTTTTTCAGTTGTAACAGAAGAAACAAAAGAGGCTACAATCATTTGTCCAAAAATTTGTGACAAGTCTTCATAACAGGTAAGGCCAGATCCAAATGGCTTTTGGCTTCTTGTGATCAAAACCACAAAGTATCTTCAATAAAGGCACCTGCATACACATTACACATTTCACATTACTGATGACATTGGCTCCTGAACCCCAGGAAGGTACAAGTCACCCTACAAAACACAGGTGCTGTGCATCTTGGACAAGGAAGAGAATTAAGAACAAGGTTACAAGTTACTCTGAGAAGCACACTGCCCTCTTGCAATCTTCTAACTGGAAAAAGATAAGAAGAATCTTCTAAGCACAAGACAGGAGGCAACATTATAAAAATCTGGAAATCAAAACTATTTATACTGGAGAAAACTCAAATTTAGACACGTACAAATTTTCAGGTAGTTAATTTCAAAAAATATGAAAAGGACTTAGATAGATTTGCTCCAATAGCAATGTAGCAACTGTTTTCCATATTGCAAGTCTCTTTAAAAAAAAGACAGCAACATAAAACCCAACAACCCAACGTCAAAATTTACTGGATTTGTGAGAATGGAACGTGAAGGCTTTCTTTCAGTACATCAGGGACATTAACTGCAAAGTAGTTGATAATTAACAGTAGTAGTAGATACTAAAAGTAGTAGTATCACTACACCTGTGATTATGCAGCACTCCACTAATTTCTCTCCTGTCCTGAGCTCCAATATCCATTTCTGCTAAAGAGATTCACTTCACCTTTCTACATTCCCTCCCTTCTTTAAAGTCAAAAATGCTTAATATTGCCTTAATTCCTCTTATCCTAAATTGACCTCAACACGAGCAGAATTAGGCCCACAGTCATCACCCATGCTTTCCAATTTCATTGACAAAATGATTTTTCAGACTGAGGATGTGCAAGTGTAAATCCTGAAGAGTAACTGCTATTCTAAATGGACAAAGGCATTTCAACTCAGTGTTTTGCAGCCTCACAGGAACAGGAACACAAGCATACCATTAGTAAAGTAGAAATATAGTGTTTAATCTTCTAGTCACTCAGGTTGCAAACCTTTCAAATACCTATTTTGAAGGTGAGCAAAACCTTTAATAGCCAATATTGCTATTTTTTTGGTGCTTCCTGAATGACAGGGCATTCATAGATATGGCCACTGACTCTTCAGGAAGAAGGATGCAAAGAAAAGTCTTAATAATTTTCCAGTTGAAGACACTTGCAAAATAACCTGCCCAATTCAGTTATGAGCAATACAGCTAGAAAACATGACAGAACTTAACTCTTTCTCATCTTCACAGAAAGCAAAAGAACAGGATGAAGTTAGCTAATTACAAGAAAAACACACAAAAAGACTGGAAAACATTATAATCTACCTAAGGGGAGAAACGTAATAACCTACATTACAACAATAGTGAAGAATACAATCAAATGCCTGGAAACGAACATTACTAGCGCAGCAATGCTGTTTGTAGAAGTGACAGTAAGAGGCATCAGTGAACAAGGCTATCACAGCGGCACAGCTGAAAAGGTACAACTGCTACTACACCGTTGTTTGCAGCGCAAGGCTCTGTTTCAAGCCCGCTTTGAAAGGAGAAGCGTTCGGCGTGCGCACACATTCACAGAGTTTTCTAGTACTTGCTAAGTGTATCTACAAAGGCTTTACTTTTCTGGTTAAGAATAGGAAACACGAGGAGACATCATTTTTTCCAAGGTAACTTTTTTTTTTATCCTGTTTTGCAAAATCTTACGTGAACTAGGTATCAAAGTGTTTTCAAAGATAGCTTTGACATAGAAATAAAAAGAAAGCTTTATTTGTAAAATCAAGAATTCACATGAGTAAGGCTAGTTAGTCTTTTAACTACAGGTTTGTTAGAATATGTTTAAAACTTAAAATGGAGAGAACAAGATGACTGCTTTGTTTGGATTTTTTTTCTTTTTAAATTCATTTGATTAAGAGGAGTGAAAAATAGTCATTCACGTTTCTAAACACTGGCAGAGATATTTTGGAACTAATGCCTCAATTTTCATATGACTAAACTATAAAAGAACTATAAAAGATGTTTTAGATGAGGAGGCCTGTAGCTGATTTTCTTCAAAACTTACCTTACTAATGTCTTGAAAGACAGAGGCTTCTCTAAGAGGCACTGCATTTTCTGTGACTTAGATTATTCCAAGAGACTGAATTGAGGGGAAGGGGATTACTTAAGTCATTTTTTTCAAAAAAGATCAAAATTAAAAGCTGAAAAGCTGAAATAAGGATTTTTTTTTTTTAATACTACCATTGAAAAGCAAGTGCAGAGGAGGTCAAACACTGCTGGCTATGGGTTTCTTTTGTGCCTCATTTGTGAAAATTGGTTATGACCATCCCTAATTCAAGAAAAAGATGAAAAGCTAATTATGAGCAGCTTAAAGGGAAGACAGTATTATCACAATTAAAGCTTTCAAAAGTTGAAGAAAACCTGGTCCTTGAGACAAGATTAATGGTCAACTAAACTATAAAGATTTACAGTTCTGCTCAGAATAACCTGACACTCAGAAATTATACAAGGGGCATTTAGCCATCATGTTCCTCTGGTACCTCCTGATGTTCAGGATTAACAGCACCATCAGTGCGATCCTACCCACTCTCTCAAGCTAACAGCGCTCATGGAGAGTCTTCTCCAGCTTCCAGGAGGATCCGTGCAGGGAGACAGTCATCTGTTCACACTCCATGATCCAGTGGAGCCCAACGCACTGGCATCTCATTTTTCAATTTTGCAGAGTACCAGCAGAGCAAACAGCATAATTTTCTCCAAAATGAAAAACCTGAGAGCATCTCCTATTTTCCCTCACATCAAAAGGTTTCATAAAAGAGAGATTTTCTTCTTCAAGAGCAAGAACCTCCATGGACGATGCAGCTGCAACCTCCTGCATGCATGCTCAAGACCCTAGAGGAGACTGGGCAGCCTAAAGGAAAACAGCATGAGGACGACTGCTCTCTTAAATAGGCCTTTTTTTTTGAGCTATAAAGCATCATAGGAAATGGAAGGGAAGAGGTTTGCTGACTTAGAAAGAAGTGATTACCTGAAAAAAAAACAAACCAACCTGATCATAATCCTGGAAGACAAAAATGGGCACAATGGGTATTTCAGAAGCTTCTATCATTGATGACGTTTACACAACCTGTCTTTTCATAGTAGAAATGACTCCTCCTCCTGCAAAACAGACTCGCCACAGCCCTGCCAACCTTCTAGACTTCTTTTTTTATCAATGAAGACTGGTTTTGCTATCACATTAAAAAGGAAAGTGCTACTCAGAAGGGAGGCCTCTAGTGGCACCAAAAATATTGGGTGACTAATACATTAAGCGTGCTTACAGTTCACAAGTCAGACTAGAAAAGTTTTTTAAAAGGTGGGAGCTTTTTGTTTGTGGTTTTTTCTTTTTTAAAAAAGAAAAGCCTTACCTCTGGTTCAGATTTGACTTCTGATTTTGCTTGGCCCACTGGTGTGATTGCTTTAGCTTTCATCTCAGGCCTTCCCTGTGAGTTTCCAACACCAGCTACAGATTTGGTGGCAGACATTGTGCTGGTAATGGGTTTGACCTGAGCAGCGGGGGTAGAGGTTCGCCTGTTGTTGCTCATTTCCATAGCATGGGATGGTGCTATCGGCAACTCACGCAAGTTACTATTTCTTGGAGCAGTTGACTGTAGCTGCTGATTTGGACGCTTGACAATATTTTGTGATGGTGTATTCTGAAAAGAAAATTTAAAAACCACAGACTTTCACTACAAACCAGACTAAAGTGTTTCCTGTTTCACATTTTCATGATTCAGTTAAGTTTGAGGGGGAAAAAGCTTTTCCAAGAGGCACAATATTTTCAATGTGAAAAAAAATTACCGAAACGAGAACATTTTAACAATGTTTGTATTTTTCTTTAATTAAAAGGAAAACTGAATCTCACTTGTTTAACATCTTTCTCAGAAATTGGCTGCACTGTATGATTTATTTCCCTAAGCAAAGCTGTTATTCTGAACTACAGTCACCTTGTCTTGAGCACTGCTTCAGACTGTTGTGCTACCCCAACCTACCGGAGCAACAGAACATGCTGCACTGGAGCAAACTCATAAGACGTGAGTGGCACTATCTCAACCAGAAAGCTTACTAGCAGTGGTACAGAGAGGCCTTCAAATTGAAAGACAGTGTCAGAGAACTGGGCTGCAACACAATCACAGGCTAGCAGCAGTTTTAAAATCTTACTAAGCAAACCTATCCTCCAAAACCCCTTTATTGCCAGTTCTTGGGCAACTGCATCATCTCTTATTGGACCCAGATCAAGAAAAACACTGAAGACTGGAGGAGAAAAAGGGAAAGATGCACATGCTATTTTTGAATGTAGGTTATAAAATGATTAAGGCAGAAAAGGAGCAAGAAATGGTGAAAGAAGGTGACAGAGCAGGACGGAATAAATAGGACTCAAAACCCATGCTGGTTAGTTTTGAAACCTGTGCTTACATGCCTGTTACCCATGCAGAACTATGCATGGCCACACTGATGTAAGTGGTACTTACGTGTCTTGGCTTCATTGGACCCTGTCGCGGCTGACACTGCATCCTGTTGTTATTTGGCTGCTGCTGCGTGGCCTGCATGTGAGGCCTGAACTGTGGCTGGTTCATGGGCATCAAGGGCTGTGGTGGCCCTTGGAGATGATGATGGTGTTGCTGCTGCTGCTGCTGGTGATGGTGCTGCTGCTGCTGCTGGTGATGGTGCTGCTGAGGCTGAGGTTGTGGCTGAGGCTGTAATGGAGGATGCAAGGGACCCTTCACATGAAGAGAAAAATTGGGTTTAGTTTCAAGGTAATAAACTCCTGAAAAGTAGCCCCAGGCTCCCAAGTCCTCAAAACATCTATAAGGAGCTAGGGACTGGGCTAAATCAAATATATACTGAGTGAAAACCAGACTAACAGAAGCTGTGCAAGGTAGTTCTACACTTAAACCTGTGTTAAGTCAACAGCTGAAGTGGAAAAAGACAAATGCAAGGGTTCCTGCCCTCTGCCCCCTTTTGTAATGACTTTTAAACTGTTTGGGTTTTGGTCATTTTTTTTTTTTTCCTTCCCTGTTGTTTTTCCCGCAACATCACCAGACCACAGGATTTCCCCACGTTCAAAACACAGACACCAGGAAAAGAACCCACACAAAGCCCACCGACCACGCAGGGCCCTTCACATCGCCCTGCAACATCCCCAAAACATTGACCCGCTTCAAGCTGCGATTCAGCTTCCTCCCGGTTTGCGGGAGGCCCCCCGGCTCCCTGCCGGGCTCCGCCGCCGAGCGGCAGAGGGCGCTCCCGCCCTGCCGCGGGCCCCGCCGGCCGGGGCCGGGGCAAACACTACGGAGCAGCCAGGGCCGGGCCGCAGGCTCGCAAGCGGAAATACATTAGTGCTGGCAACTGGGGAGAAAACGAATCACTTTTAAATGTTACAGGTCCATCTGCCTCCTACCTGTAATCTCAAATAATCCCACTTTAGTTACGCGAGTCCTGTAAGCCTACAAGGCAGCACTGGGCCACTTGGCACGCTCCCTTCCCGCTGCAGCCCCGTACCTGCATGCTGGGCTGCGTGTGTGCGGCGAGGAAGGGCTGTCCGGGAGCCTGCAGGAACTGCTGCCTGGGAGGGATGAACGGCCGCGGGTTTGCTGAACCCGGCTGGTTGAAGTGGAGAATCCCCACGGGACCTTGCGGCTGCATGTTCGGCCGCACCGGCCGCTCCCTGGGAAACACCGGTTGCTGTCCCTGCTGATTGAAGGCTGGCCCAGGCTGGCTGAACGGCATCGGATTTTGGGTAGGGACAGGGTGCGCGCTGTTAAGAAGCGGTGGAGGTGGCGGTGGGGGGGGGCTCCGCTGCTCGAACAAGTGATGGCTTGGAAACCTCGGATCTGTGGGAATCAGGTAAGTACTTAAATGACAACCTCCTCGGGACACAAACACACTTGCAAAACACAAAGCTCTATTTTGACTTGGAAAGGTAACCTGAAATTTGTAGAAAGCAAAATCTTACGAGATGTTTTAATTTTAAGAGCTACCCTCAAGGTTACATTTCTCTTGCTTCTGCCACCTGCATATAAAAGGAACTGATGCTTGAAAGATCAGCACAACTGGGAATTCGCTGGAATTAGGAATACCTTTTAGGAATTCTACTCTAATGAAATAAATGAAGGATTCCAGGGATTAGAGTTTAAAATATGCAAGAACTCACAAAATTTTGATGCCATTTGGCGACCAGATATTTAGCAAAGTTTTATATATTTTGCATGTGTGTGTAAAATATCTATAAAACATACATTATATATATGCACATTACGTATATATGTGTATCTATATATACACACACTACCTATTTTGTTTGCTATGCTGTATCATTTTAGCTAACCTTAAGAGATTTCTTACAGTACGCATATAGTCCAGATGGTTTAAAGAGTTACTAGTGGAAACTAAAGTGTGTGGAGAAGTACCAGTTATCTAAAAACGTAACAACTCACAACAACTTTATTGCAACAGTCACTTAGATACTAGTTTTATTTTGTATCTGTATAAATACACAGATTGATGGTAGTTACAGATGGAGACAGAAGATTACAACAAACAGGGTCTTCTGGTCATCAGGCTCTTCCAAACACTTCATGTTATATGATACACACTTACACTGCATAACCACTTTACAAAAAGTGGATTTTTTATGCTCATGGGAATGAAAATGCCTACCTGCCATGAAGAATGGATCTCTTTCCTGAGGAGGCGGAGGAGGGAGTGGTGGTGGCGGTGGTGGTGGCCCTCTCCACTGGTCCTGGATCGGCAGCCTTGGGGCTTGGGAGAAGTTGGTAGGAACTGGTCCAGGGGTATGCTGCTGAAAGTCTGGAGGGCCCTATTTAATAAGACAGAACCGAGATTAAGACTAGCATCCAGCAGATTATGTATTGCCTGCTATAACTTTTTTCTCTTAAAAATACAATTGCTTTATGAGTTATCTCCTATCATCTGTATAAATTGGCAGCCCTTAGTGAGTCATTGTTTCACAGTGGAAGAGATATTAAACCCCAGTACAGTATCTTGAAATGAATTCACAATGTTTTAGTAATCACTAGCACCACAGGAATGCCATTTCTTCTCAAGCTTATTCAAGTCCATGCAATTATTGACCTTCTTTCCCATTAATCCAAAAAAATCTGAACGTCTACTTTAGAAGACATTCCTGACATTTATCTTCTTAAACTGTGCTATTCTTCACCATCAATTTAGCACAAACGTAAGCTACAGAAATGAAGCAGCTTTACTTAAAAAAAAAAAAAAAAAGGGGGGGACGGGACGACATGACAATTTATGGCATCCAGAAAATTAAAGAAATCATCTTGCAAAAGAAATAACGGAAGAGTAATGCTTCTCTCTATTCACAACTTAGCATCTGAAGCATTATATGAAAGAGTGCAAAATTATCTTTCATCCAGTAAGGTTTTTAAATGTAAAGTGAGCCTTTACATATTGCAGAAAGCAGGATGTTAATCCAAAAGCAGAACTTTGCAGAAGCCACACTTAAAAGTCGCACTATCACAATTTTTTGTTTTATATCAAAAGTTGACAAAGTATCTTGGCAACCTCTGATAACTGGAAGAAGCCATGCCTCACATAAACCATTATATTAACAAACATTTCCTTATTTTGTGTGAGTAAATCAAATAAGTAACGAAAATAATCTAAGAACATCCGTGTTTTCCTCTTTACATGGATTCTGAAATCAGTCATGGCATCTGTTCTGTCTACATTTGATGCTCAGCTTAAAGCTTGCCATTGCTGAAGATGAGCTTCCCAAAACAGATTTCAGACTAAACACTCCCTGCTAGACTGAAATACGGTCATCAGCAAAGGACCAAACAACTACGGTGTTATCATTTATCTGTTGAGCTGCCCTCACCAACAGCACGTGCAGTCTCACTCTATCTTATCTGTACTGCAAAAATACTAGCATTTTAGGAAAATAATTTCTCACACAGCAAAAATGGGTATTTGCCCTGGAAACTGAAGCCCACTCACCATTGAAGTAGTACAAGACAAAGCTGCTTCACACCCTTCTACCAGTACAATACAACTGGGATTGGCAAGGCCCAAAGAAGCAGTGAGAGAGGCACTGAGGATCACAGCCATTATAAAATTGGTGGCCTTCTTGAACACGCCTAAATGGGGATATGTGAGCTACTAAGACCTCTCATTTGGAAGCGAGACTGACTACTTATTTTATGCCATTATACAGCCATCAACTCTAAATACATTATCATTCCTACAGATTAAAGGGTCTATATCCCATTGCCAGTGCTCCTAGTCAGCCGGTCTCCTGTGGGTATTTCATTTAGTGGAAAGACATTATGTTACACTCAAGCATGACAGTCCTCATAACATATATACTGTTTGTAGGAGGAGCTGCTACACTTCTGCAAGTGAACGGTTACCAACGCAAAATATTCTTGCCACCTTAGAAGGGACGAATGCCTTTGAATTTCACAGGCTGTCTGCAAACACCAGCAGTTGGAGGAAGAGGGAGCTGAGCTATTTAGGCTGGAGAAAGTGACATTTGTTTGTCCCATCAAAATCCGTTCAGGTTTAGCTGAACAAGGCTGTTCAACTGCACTGCCCTTCCCTGGTGTTGAGCAGCACGGCACTGGCTGCCTGCCAAAAGAGCAACTGAACACAAACCTTGAAGACCCTGACCCTTCGCTCCCAAAACGCGCCTCTACCATCACCGCATGTAGGAGCTGCCAGAGGTACTTTCAAACTAAGGTTAAATACATTCCCTCATCTTGGAAGCCTCGGTAATAAAAGCCTATTTCTCAAAGCATTGCTCTTACAGCCATCCTAGGGAACACACAGCGCTTCCGCAAGCCGCACAGCCTCGAGGGAGGCACCCAGCAAACCAACTGATATTTAGCTATTTAGTTATTAGTTTATCACTGCATAATACATAAGGTCATTGCAACAGAGGCAGGGGAGAAACCAGTTCATCAGGGCAGTTTACACACAAGATGGTTTTTATCTTGCATCTTATTTACCACACGTAGTCACATGAACATATTGCACCTGGGGAGAGAAAGCAGTCTCGACACACAACCTGCTTTTTCCTATTTTCTGAGAGCTTGACTTGGAAGCTCTGAAATTCTCTCTGTATTTTTCTCTAGACACAATATATGCCTACATATATCTGAGTTATTTCTAAAACAGCCAGCGAAAAACAAATTATGTGGAAACTTACTGAAACCCAGGCTAATAAAGCATAAGTATCACATATTTGCCAGCTGAGCTAAAGATCTGGCAGCAGTAATGATCAGGCTGGGCTTGTTTCCAAGCGCCAAATGGCACTGCAGTGACCAGTCTCCTCTACCTGTTTCTTCCAAATGCAACATATTCTGCTCTGATTGAGGTAACAGTTCCTTATCAGTCTCTCCCCTCACTCCCAAACTTCAGTTTTAGTGCTAGGCTACAAAATACAGGCTTAGGCTACAAAATAAGCAGGCATCTCTGCTTCTATGACCAAATTTGTAACCCAGTCTCAAGCATCTTCCCCAACATTAATTTGTTGTCCAATTAGCCTTACTGTTCTCCTGGTCCTGCGTGCTTTTCAGATACATTCTCTTATCCCCATCATGCCTTTCACTCTGCCCGCTGGTTCCTAATCCCACCGTGGATCCAGCTTCCCAGCTCCCTGACTCCAAGCTGGTGGTCTTGCCTCGTGGCGGCGGGTCGGGAGCTCCTGTTTGCCCCACCCAGACCCTGCCTTTCTTGCCCGTACGCTTGGTCCGGGCAATTTCCTCTCTTTTTGCTGCTAGGGAAGGAGAAGTAAAATGAGAGCACAGGTTGAAAAAGACCCTCTATTTGTATTTTAAATACACACTTCTTCGTACCAGCTTTCCCTCTCCTGCCAGCCCGCACCCTTGTTATTATGCCCAGCTCTACCTCATCCCAAAGGAGCCCTGAATTGCAAATGCATGGGAAGTCCTGTTGAATTTCACACAGCTCTTATGTACCGAAACATCCTCAGTGCAGCCAAACTCAATTTTCTTCCTTGAAAAATAGAGCAACAATAAAACATTTCTAAATAATTCACTTGGGCATAACAATATTTTTCCACCATTTCAATCTTGGTATGAAAGTATTTGGAAAATTTCAACCAAAACGATTCAAAATGAGGCAGGCAACCAGCACATCATCTTGGTTCAAACCACAGAAGTCTGGTAGTACCGCACACGCTGAGAGCAGCTTTGTATTTCCCATCATAAGGAAACTAAACCCGCATGAAGTAAGCTCTAGTTATGGTTTAGAACTGAGTAATACAAGGTTATTTTAGATCTAAGAAAGCTCACACTATTAAAAAAAATGAGATTATAGTTTATTTAAAAAAAAAAATTGCAGAAACCAATAATCAGCAACATATTTTACTGTTAAAGATACAAGTAATACTGATTTCAAGCTCCCTTCAGTACCAGAGGTGTCCATCCACCTTAATTTAAGAAGCAAACATTTACTGTTCTCTAAATACTTTCACTGATTTTAAGACAAACTAACAGTTACTCAACTATTATCCAAAAGCTGGGATCAAAAAATCAAATGCTCACCAAGATACACTGTGAAAATATTTTTTTGCTCTAGTTTCATTAGTGGTATTTCATACAAGTATATCCCACAACACAAGTTTGGGCCAAAATAATTCCAAAACACTCCAACAAAATCAGAGCAAGAAGGTAGTATTTGAAGTCTGGAGTTCTTCCCATTGACCTCTCTCTTTTTTCCCATCCCTCACAGTTAAGAATTCAGGGTTTTTTTCACTTTTTAAGTAAGATTCCAGTTAAACTTTGAGGCTGAGAAGTTTTTAAAGATAACAAATATTTTTCCAATCCTAAAGCTAACTCTCCTTCTCCATTTTGCATTTAAAGTAACATGAAGATCCTCTTTATATCATGCAACAAACATGAGCTGTCCCTCAATGTCAGGATTCATTAGTGCCGAAACAATGACCCTTCCCTGCCAGAGCACTTACTCCACACACAACGGAACAGAGGGTTGGGCTTTTTGAAACCTAAAAGTTTCAAAAATTGCAAAACTACAGAAGTACGGCTGATATAAATCACACCACAGTAAAGCTGCATGCTACACAGGTAACTGAGTATCACTAAGAAATAGCTACTTACTTGGTCACTGAACAGATTTTAACTTTATGGATATGAAATTTTGAAGAACTACTAAAATATGACTGGTCACATTTCTTGGCTGATAACCAAAGGCCAATCATGCAAAATTAATTGCAAAGACATTTGTTATTTGCAAAAAAAAAAAAAATTAATTACCAGTATTTGCTTCTCAAAAAAAAATTAGTTTGATTCTCTTCCATTCACCATCCGTGAAAAAGACCAACCTTCGCTTTTTTCCTAAACTAGCTTTGCTTCTGCTATTCCTGAAGAGTGAAATGAAATTCTGCCCTAAAATTACAGTAACATGGGTAGGGGGAAAGCTTGTATTTTCAGATTTTACATTGCTGAGATTTTTCTTCTAAAAAACCTTTCAGGACAATTCCAACAGGAATTTGCTTGTGTGATGGATTAATTTCACACACTACATGTGAAACTAAAACTCTAAGGTTCAACCAGAGCTACTACTTCCAGGCATAAATGAACTTTTTTTTTAAAAAAGGAAAACTATAGCGGATATAAGTTATGAGGTACTTGACTATTATTCTGAAATACCATTACAGTTTTATTTTTTTCCAATTTAATAGGAGTACACTAATACTACAACTTCAAATTTTACTTATTCCAAATTTTAATTGTCCTAAAAATAGTACAAAGTAAAATAACAGTTGTCCATTACTTAAAAGTTTTTGAGGGTGGTTTGTTTTTATTTTTTTTGCTTAACAGTACTTAAACTACAATTCTAGGAGTAGATTATTTTACCATTAAACTCTACATTCAGCAAGTATTTGCTGGTAATAACCCCCAAGTGCCCTCTGATATTTTGTAGAAAAAAACCACACAGAGCCATTTAACTTCAAAAATTAATGAAGAGCAGGTGCAAAAGCCAGTTTTCATAATGGTCTATTTTTGATAAAATAAGCATACTGTAACATAGATGCATAATAAATCTTTATATGCACAGTAGTTACTCCCATTTTTCATGGTTTTGCTATCCGGACAGTTTCAAATTACAACCAACTATTCAGTACACATATCAACTAAGACTCTCTACAAAAAATAATTTTAACTATTACTTCACCGTTATACTTTTTAGGAAACTTCCCAACTTAATACATCTCAGAGTCTTCAAAATACCTGTTTTCTAGTTAACAGGTTTCAACCGAGCAAAAGTGAGAATAGTAAATTCATATGATCAGCCAAGGCTGCCAGGTTCTACATTTCAGTCCAAGGCTGGGGCCAACTGTGACGCTGGGGGAAAAGAACAAAATATTTATGTGCCTTTCCAGCGAGACCCCGCAAGGCTGGATCACATTCATACAGACAACGGTTCCAAAGACTTGAGTTACCAAACACCCACATGAGAAAGACCCGGCAGAGTGTATATGGTAACTTTTTGGAAGAGTCTTCTCCCCTTCTCATTGTTATCAGATTGATTATTTAGTACCATTATTATTGATTTAGTATCATTATTGTTGAGTATCTAGTATAATTACCAGACTGATTATTTAGTAAAAAGTGCACCAAATGGCAAGGAAAGACTCCTAAAATGGAGCTTTTAGCTAGGTTTAAAGCTGGTTGCAAGAAGAGCACAGAATCAGAAAACAGCACAAGACCTGAAGCAGGCATACCCACTGCAGTCTGGCCTAGACGTCCTTAACCAACTGACACATACCCCTTCCCAAAACTGCAACCACTTCAGCACTGTAGTTCCTTCTAAACCACCACCTGCAGCCCTGGTGTTCACGAGTATTTCAAAGATCTGAGAGAGAAACTGTAGGTTTTGAAAGCTGGAGGGCTCTTGAATGATCTTCTCAGCAAGGCTTTGTGGGCTGCGAGGGAGGACTGCTCTGGCCATTCTTATCTTCTGTGAAAACTAAAACATACCAATGCCTGAACACTGAAAGCGTGGTACTAGACATCAAGATTTTTCTTAAACTACCAAAGAAAGTAATTTTTGGTCTGTATTTTTTCCCTGTTTTTAAGGAATGTGATGAAATCTCATTTAATTTATCCTCTTATAATTCTACTTTGAAAATTCTTACTTTTTTTTTTTTAATACAAGAACTGAGGTATAGAAGGAAATGACATTGGAAATGGGGTTCTGTGTGGATTTCCAGAGAGACCACAATCACAGAAGTTTTAGAAATACTTAAAACAAGAAGATAACCGCACACTGAAGTGCTACTGACAGGTATTTTATTGTCTTAAATCCTTAATTTTGTGAAGTTCACTCTGACAAAAAAAAAAAAACAAACCACCCACTCTTCCTCCCCACACACTATAATTCATAGCACTTCAAACTGACATTTTCATACAATTCCGCATGCCCGCAGATTGCACAATTTGCCTTTTTACTAACTTCCATTATTCAATATAGCTAAGGCATAACTTACACCTTATCAATAATTTTTGGGGAAAAAAACGTAATGCAAACTTATGCTTACAATTCATTAGAGTTGTGAATAGCTCATTGAACATGACTTTCACACACTCAGGCAATCCCACCTTCTGAAAGAACACGAGATAAGGTTACTTTAATCCTTTCAAAGAACTGCACTATTTTGCCTTCCTTTTATCCCTTTAAATATCCTTCCTAGTTAAGAAATTAACATTCTCTCTCATACAATTCTTACACAAATTGTACTTTTACTTTTCTGCATCTCTTGTTAATTACATGATGTTATCTCCAATAATCTATTCATGAAGCACAGATAACTTTGGTTACCAATAAAAGGGAAAACTTAGCATAAATTGCTTAGCACAAAGTTAATCTTATAAAGCAAGGAATAAAGAGGATCTAACAGCTATTATATGACTTATCAGCTTCTCTAAAAGGGTCACTCTACTTTTTTTATGGGACTAATTAAATACCTTAACAATGTCATTGAAACTTCATGAGTCTTTCAATAAATTACACCCTGCCTCTACAACATGTTTTCATTTATTAATCTCACTTAAAATGCAAAGACCTAGGAGAACCCCATTGACAGTTAAGCAGGGCCACTCAGTTAATTCTTCTTATATGGTTTAAATGCAAAGAATAATGACCACTATAACCTATGACAATTAAAACTATAGCCATCTGTCACAAGATGTTAATCCTCTTATTTCAGCAGCTACTAGGCTTTTTGAAAAGCTTTCCTAAAATGCCTACCTTCCAGCGCAAGGAACTGACTTTCCATCCTCTTGTGTGAGAAGCCCTGCTTCATATATCTTGGATATGGTTCAAAAATTTTCAAATAGAAATGTATACATCCCACAAACCATGGCTCTTCACATTCAAGTTTCACAGTATTCTCATTTACTGTGCACAGCATACAGAAAGGGAATGATTCACCGGAATTTTATAATAAAACATATTTTGAGTTTTCCTTAAATATCATTTAAATGACTCATTAGTGTCCCTGTGATTCGGTAACAATCATGTAATTCCATGAAGGTGAACTAAAACCTAGCAAGCACCATGATTCTTCCAATGGATTTGGTATTATAAGACCCCCTTATACAAAAATTCGTGCTTTAAATACATTACAATCAAGAAGGACAAAAATTGAATTTCAGAGCAATCATGAAACTCAAGTCAATGAATGTACGCTACTCATACATGAGTCTTTTCAAAGCTTTTGCGATATATTTTCTGAAGGGAAAACGCAAGGAGATAGCAAGTGGTGGTTCAAGTACGTGGACTGCACAGATCCTAGTACTACAGGCAGATTGAGCCTGAGAGAGAATGGGTTGATATTTCCCTCAACAGAGCTGAAAGTAATTTTTAATAATAAGATGTTGCATATAACTTGGACAAGCGTCTCTTTGACACTACACAACTTCAAGAGATAAGAATTGTGTTGGGACGTTAAGGCACAAGTCCAAGTTATCTGTAACAGAAATCACCAATGCCCAATTTCACTGTTTAAGGTCCCAAAATGTAACTCAGCCATCATGGAAAACCAGTACAAGCAAGGAGAGGAAGGCATGGAATCCCTTGTTATTTAAGCCAATTCATGATCAAGTAGCTAAAATAAAGACACAAGCGATAAAGAAAAAGGAGGATACTCCCAGCACACTAAGACAATCCCAAACATGTCAGGAGATTAAGCTAAAAGTTAGATCCATTGTATATTAAAAGTATCCCTTTTCAGCAAGTTTCAGGGCATCCCCCCCTAATACATCAAGCAGGGACATATTCATGTTGCAAATGGAGACAAAAATACTCACAACTTCAGTGTGTTTCTAAAAGCGAAGCAACAAAGCAGAACAGCCCACAAGCAATCAGTGTTACACAGAAGGATTGCTTCACAGACAGGTTTCTTGGCCCTCCATCTGCTCTACCATCGAGGTATGTACGTTAGAAAAGGAAAATCTGCAGGATAAGTGGTGCCATTCAAGAACAATTCTCAAAAAACACTCCTAAATGAAATGCAGGCATAGGAAAGATATTGTTAACAATAAATCCTAACTCTAGCTTTAAATTCCTAACAGTGCTGATGTACAGAAAAACCACGCTCCCATCTGTTTTGTATGGATGAAGGAAGAACGTCTCCAGCAAGGACAGGCCATAATAAGAAATAGCGTGACAGACAAGTTGTAGCAGCCTGCACTGCCTGAAGGAAGAGTAAGCCCAAACCTCTCAGATTAGAGCACAAACCTAAGTAATTTCTTAAACAGGTATTTTAAACTAATTCATTTGGAAGATTCAGTGTCACTTTAGTTTGCAGTTCTCTTCAGCGGTATGGTGTAGAAGAGTGTGTGATTATTTTTGTTTAGTGCCCTCTAACTTTTTAAGATTAAGTACAATATAGAAATATCACAAACAGAAATTGGAGAAAAAGTGTAAGAGACATTAGTGCCATTCAGAATGATGAACTCTCCTGTGAAAGAAGAGAATTTCATAATCATTTTATTTAAAGAGAATAAAACCCTTCTGTGTATTTTTGTGCTGAAAGCTAACAGTTTTAGGGATGTATAAAAAATTAGGGACCCAAAAGTTTTGGACCTCCTCTGCTTTCAGAACTATTGAGATAAAACATCTAGCAAAATTCATACCTTATCCTTAGACTTGCCAGGGACTAACTCCACAGAAATGTTATTACAATGTTTTTTTACCTAGTGTATCTTGGTGACCTGCAAGTCACTGATAGTTAGAAACAACTCTGAGGTCAGAACTAAACTGGATCACGAATATCGAATTCAGGATTTCTACATTACACTCCAAGCTTGAAGGTGCAGTTATAGTTAATTTAAAAAACAATCTGAGAACCTCAAAGATAAATACATGTGTCTAGGGGATGATGCTTCTCACTTCAACGAAAAATGCTCAGATTGCTAAAAAAAAAAAAAGTCAAGCAGCAGCTAGCTTTACAGAAGACAAATATTAGAATTGCTGCTAACCTGGACTTTGATCTGCATTAGAAAATGCCATTTCAGACCTGACTATTTAGTAGTTAAATGACCTGATTCCTGATTTTTAATTCTGTAAGGAAATCTCATTTTGGTGATGTTTTACACATCTCTGACCTTGCAAATGCTTTGATGCGAGAACTTTACATATCCAAGCTCCCAATGCACCTGCAAGTACTACTCACGTGTTGCATATGAAGGATTGAACATTTTTTTTTCCTTTTTGGGTATCCTACTGTCAACCCATAATATTCCTCTAAATTAACTCATTTTACTGTAACCAGTAGTATGACTTGCTCTTTGATAATGAATGAAGCGTTTTTTCCTTTTAACATTCTAAAGAAATGGCAAGAACTGAAAGTGCAGAAGGTGAATAAATGTCAGTTTATAGATTTGTCAGGGGTTTTGTTTGTTTTTGGTTTTTGTTTTGTTTTTTGTATTGGGATGACACAAATGTACTGAATTATCTTTTAAAAGGAAATTTTCTCAGCTCAGTGAAAATTCCTTAAGAGAACTATACTATCACCTAGAACTCCATATTGTTATACCTAATATATTTTAGTTATTCATTCAGTGTTTAAGCATTAGGTTAGCTTTACTGCATTGTAGTAAGAAGTCAACTGTACGTTTTAATTGGATTCCTTTATGAGTCTTGACTTCTGCAAAATATCTCTTTAACAGTGTCTAATTAATGGCTACATAGCTATACGCGTAATACTTTTTTCCTCTTTGTCTCAATAAAAATTTGTGCTTTGCTCACAAGGCTTCAAAAAGTTCAAACTTAATTCATAAAACTGTATCAGCATCACAGTATATAGCTATATATACACTATATATATCAGCATCTATAGCTATATAGCATATATAGCTATATATACTATATATATCAGCATCACAGTATATAGCTATATATACTATATATATATAAACATATATCTATATCAAAACTCTTTTACTGTGAGGGTGACTGAGCACTGGCACACATTGCCCAGGGTGTGTGGAGTCTCCATCCTTGGAGATACTCAAAAGCCGTCTGGACACGGTCCTGGGCAACCGTCTCTAGGTGGCCCTGCTTGAGATGGGACAAGATGACGTCCAGAGGTCCCTGCCAACCTCAATCATTCTGCGATTCTGTATTTAGCAGGTACCAAATAAAAGCTGAGACTGAAGAAAATCTAGCATCATTAACACAGGGGGAAAAAAAAAAAAATATCTACAACTCTGGTTTCCTTGGCAGTGTTAAGTAGCAATTACTTAACAGAAAGGTAAATAACAATAACTACGAAATATAAATGCACAACTTTTCTGTTTGATTTTAATATCTACAGAGCATGTGCACACTGGAGCTAGCATGACAAGTTAAAGGGTTACTGCATTTAGAAACCATCTATTTCTTTCTTATTTAATAGCTGTTACCATCATGTTTAGCTGCTGCTGCTCCTCCTGCAGATGGGAATTCATTGATATGATTAAATTTGATGGTATGATAATGTATGGTAATCGTGATTAATCAGAAGCCCACTAGCAAATGGAGGATGTTGGGTATTATGTCACCTGCATTTTAAACTGCATTCCCTCTATGCCAGCCTGACAATATTTGACAGCTGGAGGGATCTCATGCTGCATCTGCTTGCTACTACTTATAGATCTGATAAGAGAAAGTGCCCATCATTCCTTCACTATCTTAAGTGCTGTAATTATAGGGCTTTGCAGTCAAGTTGTGAAAACAGTGTTAAAAACGAAAGCTTTTTGCTAGCTGCTGAACAAGCTCCGTCTCACATCTGCAAGGGCTATAATCTGAAAGAAATGTAATTTGATGCAGCAGTCTCATTCAAACATGATTTGCATGAAATGCTGTATAAAGCACTATCCAAGAAATGTCAATCAACACCACCTGATACCATGTATCCTGTTAAATGAAAACAAAATGCTTTCTACACTACCTGTGATCTGCCACTGCTACACAGTAATAGAGAGAAAATTTCATTTACTGTTACTCATTATAGTAAAGCCATAACTAAAGCAGAATAATTGTGAGGAAGTAGGAGAACCATTTTCACAAGGCTTTTTATTTCCATTAACAGTTTGTCTCCTACATACATACTGTTGCAAACATGCACTAGTTACTAAATATCATTAATTACTAAATATCAGTTTAAAACAACTGCCTGTACTCAGATGCAGGACTGTTTAAATTGTCCTTACTGTGGGTACTGGAGAATATGAGCCACAACCTTAGTAACAGTTGCTAAAACCCTTATTCACTCGTAGGAACTCACAATCGAATTTGAAATGATGGGAAAAAAAAAAAATTACTCCCCATTTGCATTTCCCACAACAAACAGCAAACACTATTGCAAGGAGGTTTTCAAAAGCACCGCAAATTTCTGCTTCTACATGCTGCAAGAGGTGTTTACATAAAGGCACGCCCACGGAGCCAGGTACATTGTGATAGCTGTTCAACTGATCCACGTTTGCTAAAATGGTGTTCTAGGCTGATCCAAGTCAGTCCAAGGGCCACTTTGGGGAAAAAGCAGTAAATCATATTCTGACATACCTTTTATAATTAATTTGCATAGCACTAATACATTGTTTGTCTAAAAGAAATGTTTCAAGCAAGTAGCAATGAAGGACACTGACCTCTGTTTGAGCAATAACTGGGCACCTGTTTAAAAAACCTCTCAGATTTAAGCATAAAGAAGCATTTAAAAGCAGCATATGAATTTCAAACAACACTTGAAGGCTCAGAATTCGTCAAACGAGAGCTTTCAGAAATGGTGAAAAAACTGAACCAAGACTAATCAACTGCCTTTCACAGCATCCATTTAAGACAACACCTGACGTCCTGGAAATCAAGCGGAAGCACGTTGAATGGAATATAAAGGAAGTTTACTAAGGTTTTTGCAGCTTAAGAAAAAAAAAAAAATCAAGCATTCTTTTGGGATAAAGATGATTTCGAAAGGAAACTGTAAGGTAAGTTCCAAACCCAAACCACATCAAAACCCCCTGAGAACTGAAAAGACATGCGATGCAGAATATTCAAGGGCCTGAGGACAAGTTGCTCTATTAAAGTCTTATTTTTATACTGAATAAAGCATAACTCATGTTATACAATTCAACTTTTTCAGACTTGAATTCCACAGTTACCTGAAGGGTACCTGGTGCACAAAGGTGTCCTGTCAGAGGAGAAAAGCTGCGTGTGTTAAAAAGCATCAAAGCCTTCCTGGCGTAAGTGAGTCAGGCAGACGCTAGTGCCAGTTCATCTTGTGCTTCGTGCCACTGCAGACTATTCCTAACTGCAGCTCTGAAACTCAGGTTGACTCCAGTAATAAAATGTGTCTGTGAGATGGACACTTGCCCAGCTCACGCTACACCCAGGATGTCAGGTTAAAGACAGAAGCTAAAGTGGAATTTATCCCAATTTCCTGAAAATTCTCCTGGATAAAGATGCAGAGCTGCATTAACAGGCTCTCCTCTCCCTGCAGCAGTTTCAGAGGAGGATCCAGGGCAGAGACAGAGGGGAATGGCCTCAGATCTGAAGAATTCCTCTCTTCTGCCTTGATCAGTGTGAGGCGGGTTCTCCCCAGCTTCCTCTTCACTTCGAATGTCCCACTCCAACCCCAAATTTGGATGCTAGGGATACCTCACAATTTCTGCCTGAAGCATGTTGACAGTGAAAACACCTTCTCTCTGCCATGCTCTATCCCAAAGCGGGCATGACACTCGTTCCACTTTTATATGTCCTTAAAAAAATTGCACACGTGCCACATATGAGTATTACTTCAGTGTTCATTAAGTTAAATAAATGATGTTTGAAGCAAAAAGTCTTCATAAATTTTTCTTCAGGCAAACACTGAAACATTTCAGATGCAGAATGTGCTGGGGGACTCACATAAGGGATGAAAAGATCTGGACCATCAACTTAGCTCCTAGTTTCATATTAAGTAATGATCTGGCCTCTGTAATAGTCAGTTAGCAGCAGCCTACATATAAAGTGTTCAGAAACACCTCTTCCATTTTCTATTTAATTTCTTCTTCCTGTGTTTTACCCCATTCTTCTTCACAGAACACAGGAGTTGAAAGAGAAATTAGCCTAGATAACAAACACCAGAGGACAGGAACCACGATGGTCCCCCTTGTGTAGCAAGAAAAACCACAGGCTCCGTACCTGCACTGAGGCATCTGCAAGAATTAATAATTTGATCAGAAAACATGTGAAAAGTTCAGAAGACCCATACAACTAGTTTATGAATAAAGTCTACTGTAACCTTCCCTTCAGTCCCCAAAGTAGACTGTTATTTGTGAAATACCAACTGCAACACAGACGGGAACTCGGAAAAAGGCATCTTAATGACTTAAAAGCAAAGGCAGATGATAAAGCAAGACCTTCAGAAGGACTTTGCCAAAGAGGTCAGCTTAATCTGTTCTTCAAACAGTTTAAAGAAAACACACAGTTGGCACTTGCACAGTTCCAGGTTAATTCAAGCACCTGGAAAAATATTACCATCGATTATGCTTGAAGATTGGATTACTATCACCTACAGCCACCTGAAGAGTACTGTGCAATTCAGACAAGAACAGAAGCCTTCGCAGAACTCATGTCTTTAACTCCCAGTTACCACAAGTTCACCAGGTTTCTCAGCTGTAACATGCCTCCATTTATTCAGTCCTAATCAGTTAAATATAGCTCTCAAACATCATTCACACTAAGTCACCTTGAATGCTTACAGAGTAAGTGACAGACAACTTCCTTGCTTGATTCAAGATTACTGTAAATGTTAAAATAACTCTTAAGTAGGGAACACAGCTTCATTCCATTATGTCCTTTCTAGTACTTCCTCTCTAAACGCTTCAGGAGTTAAGCTTTAAGTAGGAAACAATTGAAGAATGAGCCCTATCCTGAAATATTAAAATTTAGATTCAAGGTTAAGTGAATTTAATCAGTCCCAACTCCAAGCAGGTTCAATCCTGATCAACATTACCCTGATTTAGTACTACATTATTTCTTATAATTTAGAACTCACACCAATATGCGAACGTGCTCATTACAACTTTGTTCAACTCTTCAATTACATCCTTCTGCAAAAGGCTGTAAGAATTAACCATTACATGGTTACAAGTCACTTCATTAGCACTAAATTAATAACACCTGGTTTCCAATGGATTTACGACTTGCAATTGATTAGCTCTGATTGAGGCTCTTCCTATGTTCGGAGCATACACAAGCTCTCTGCGCTGAGAGGTTTCTCTCCTAGATAAGACAGGAACTCAGAGGCAATTTTTCCTTCAGTTAGGGCCCTAGCCACTTTTCAGTCTCTCCCTTGCAAGAATTTCATTACCTTTAATTCTTCCACCTCTGCCACATTCAATCAAAATAACCATCCAGTTCAAAGTTAAAGGGGAAAGCAGGCTACAAATATTTAATTCTAACCCCACAGTTTTTTAGAAACAAAGCAATCAGAAAAATCAGTTGACTATTACCCTTTGATTAGGCAATCCTAAAAACAAGAGCAAATTCAAGTTATTACATATCCAGAGATTCTTTCTACAATGAGGAAAAGGATGAATGAACTATAGTCTGGAATACTACTTTGATCTTTTTCAAATGGCTTGTCAAAGTTGTCTAACCATTGCTATATTGCTGTAAGTCAACATTTATACATAAACAAGTGAATTATAATGCCACAAAGGCATGTGACATGTAACAGAGCAAAAAAGGTAGTTTTGCAAGATAAAGCGTTCAAGTCAGAAAGCAAATTTGTCTTCAGCTCAAGAGCTAACATACTACATTCAATAAAACAAACATGAGATATGTACACAGTGACACTTAATTCTTAATCTTAATATGACTGATAACCTATGCAAAATTTATAAAGTACTTCATAAAAGAAGTCCATATTATACCCATTTTTTAACTCAGTGAGTCATGGAAAGATTAAGTAACTTTCTCAGGGTCATATAGCAGGTTACTAGCTGAAGTACAGAAAAAAAACCACCAACACTCAGGGCAACCAAACCACAGTACTAGATCCTCTTAGTTAAGCTAGCCCTCCTCCTCGAGAAAAAAAAATATAAATAAAAATTACACTGACTCTTTGCTAGTGTGTTGTTTACATAAAAAGGCAGCAAGCAGTCAAGTATTTTCCTTCAGGCAAAAGGAGCAAGAGTCCTACAAAGAATGTTCAATCTATTTTATTCCCTTTTAAAAACTGTTGCATGCAAGATTAGCTAGGTTTGCAGTACTTCTCAACTTGCAAAACCAAAAGTGAACAGAATTAAAATTTAATTTCACAGTCAATTTACAAAAAAATTAATTTCCAATTTTTCTACACCGATGTAAACACACTTCAAAGATGTCAATTACAATGCCTTTACAGACATTCCTCCAATTTCTTTTCCATCCCAAATTGTGTTTATTGGCAAAGCAACTTAGTGTCAAAGGAAAACAAATGCAAGATACTTGTTTTCATAAAAAACAATTAGCAGTACTTTTAAAATGGTAATAAGGTCTTCACATAATGCTGAAGGCTGCTGAAGAAAACTATTTCCTCTGAAAACCGCAGTATTTTTTAATAGAAAAATACCTCCGGTTAAATTGTTGATGATGAAATGATATAACATGAATTTACTTAATGAAACTGTGGTTTTACTGCTTAACCTTTTTATACTGCACAGAAGAAACACGGCAATTTAAAAACTCAGTTACTGTACAAAATACAGACATCAGAATTCCTCAGCTAGATGTCCTGTACAAAAAATATTCTGCGTCAAAAACAACCAGGTATGTACCTAGCAATGAAAAGTCACAGCAGGTTTCTGAAACCTGCTTCTTTCAAACACATCTGATCTTTATGCAAGTAATTCACTGTGTGATATAAACATCTATTTTCCTCCTTCAACACTGCACACATTAACAGAGGATAATTTTTTGCGTTTTTTATATATTTGGGAAACATAATACATGAGTCTTTATTTGAAAATATTTAAGGCAATATTGCATCAACTATTTATTCTTTTGCTTATTTTAATACTCTGCAAACCACTTGAACTAAAAATTTAGGACAACAAAATTGTGAAATGATGAGAAAAGGTCTAGAAGTATGTACTCTGCCCATTCACAGACCTAAAAAGAAATTATCAAGTGAAATTAGCCTAGTGAAGCAGCTATGTGCCTTGTTTGTTTTGGAAGTTAGAAACATACGAGAAAGCAAGGTCATGCAATGCGTTTCCAATTTTTTACATAAAAATATGAGGGCATTTAAATGTCTGAAGTAATGATAAAAATGAAATTTTGCTCATTTTTACAATGAAAATATATATACTGCTTTTTAAGCTTAGGGATTATTTCAAATAGCCTTTTATTATATCAAATAAAATCAGGATTCTATTTATACAGAAAGAGTCAAGTAATAAAATGAAGCCCATATTCCTTAAGACAAGATGCATTCATGCCTCTCCCACTGGAGAGACTGGTTCAACAATTTTACAGTTAAACAGAATTAATTCTACTCTCAAAAATCCATTGACCTTAAGCTTTTAACAAACATTTTCAACTGCAGAGTGTATTGTCAATATTTACAAATCCTTAAAATTATATTTCACTAGAATAGCTTTTATTTGCTATATTAATATTTCCTTGCAAATGTATGCTTATCCATATCAGAAAAGAAGAAACAGCTGCTACTCACAGGAAATCTCTGGGGTCCTACAGCAGGTCTTGGCTGGGCTGGAACTGGCAGCAAGGGCACTGAAACAAGAAGCGCCTTTTAACACCATTTGTTTTACCTAACAGTTGTTGCTGTTATTTCCAAAAGCCATTGCAGTAAGAAGCCATGATTAAAAATTTACCCTCACATGTCACAGTTCCTACAATTAACTTTAAGCAACCATTCCCTCCCCCGCAACATGCAACAGGGCAATTACGATTCTCCTAGTTAATTTACATAATTCAATTCTGCATTTTCCAGAATTAAATTGCTCCTTGTTGCAGGAAGGAAAACTAGAATACTTATTCAGCCAAAGATGTCTCTTGGACAAAGCTGACAGAGACTCTAACAATAATTTCATGTTCCAAATGGAAGGATACAACGTTAATTTGTCTTCTCAACTTCATGCCCCTCAATATTTCCTAAGTATCTCCCAGTCTCACCACCAACCTCCCACAGCAAGCATGGGCGTGAGAGGCTCTATCTGGTATAAATCACTGTTCATAGGAGGGTAAAATGAGGCAGACAGTGGCAATTAACAGTAAGCAAAAACTGCTTCATCTGGCCTTGCCACCGTAATGGTACACACAACTGTGATCACTGTGCTGATCTCAGATGAAGGACTGCTATTTCATAAGGAGACACCAAGAGGAATTAGGAGAACCTCTTCCTGAAAAATAACCTCCAAAATTAGGATTTCAGGGGCATTAACCTGGATGACTTGTCTATACAACTGCATTTCAAAAGACGAGTCACAAAAAAAATTTCCCAAAACATTCACTTAGTATTATGGCATAATGCATAAAGTATCTACTGCTGGATCACTTTGGGGACCGAATATCTATTTGAATCCCCAGTATGGAGTGTAATGACAGATTTCCCATTTTCCAGTGCAGTTTTTTTCCTCGTTGAGTTGTCTAAGTGTTAAAAGCACAAATTTTCAACGTTAAACAGAAGGCCTAGAGAAGTTAAATAAAACATTTCAATCAAACAGCACTGAACTTGTTTGCTCATTTACTAAAAACTTTTAGTAAGTTTATTTTTCTTCAATTTGTTTTTGGCATTTCTGAAAGTGACAGGGCTAAACATCGACTTTGTAGACAACTACTGTATTACACTTCAGAGCAGGAAACACACCCAACTCATCCCTTAAACTAGCTGCATTTCCCAACAGAGAGTTTGATAAGATGCCTCAGAAATCCCTTTTTCCTTGGTAACTGAAGCACAAGAACTAATGCATTAGTGGTTATTTTTAGTTCACGTGCATGTCTGGTTTTTATCCACTTTTGTTGAGTACTTGTGGTTAAACTAATCGCACCAGTCTTTCAGCGCCGAAGGACTGTGGGCAAACTTTGTATCAGGTTACATGAGAAAATTAGTCGAATAGTCTTATCTTGGCTTCTAATGAACATCTGTCGATATCGAACAGCCATGGCCACCTGGAAAAAACTGACAGGGTGCTCTTGACAGACCTAGGACTAAAACAGCTCAGGTATTACAGGTCAGAGAGGCACTGAGAAAAATCGCATAAGGTGGGAAATGTAGAGAAATGTCAACTGAACAGGGCACTCGTGTCTATTTCAGTATCCTGCCTCTGGCAGTAGCATACAGAGATATATATTTATGTATTTTAAGCAAATTAATTTAATACTCATGAAAGATAGTAGTTCAAACTCCGTGCCCTTTCAATCCTTGGACACCTGCTGAAGCAGCAAAGAGGTCTCAAAAAAACATTCATTTTCCTGATGTCAAATCTTCCACAGGTTTGAAAAAGTATGTTTCAAAAATAATACACAGCATGTTGTTAGACACTATTTTAAGAAGATTATATTGCTTTTGGCTGTAAACTCCAATGCTGTACCTGAAAAGATGAAGAAGCAATTCCCATATTGATTATTTACGGGAATTATAATGTAATTTTTCCCATCATACCAAACAGCTTTTAAAAGGTAAATGACATACTAATCTACTGAGCTGCCATAAACTGCTCATTAGTTCATATCAATTTTGGCAGCACCACAGTATCCTTGAAATAGTTATTTGTGGTATAAATATTAAGGGGAAAAAAACTCAATACTTATTATCACAGGTTGAATTAGTATTTCATAGTACATCCGTGTACAGTCATTCAGCATTTGTAAATCGATCATACTCAAATTTGGACATGTATTCAGCCAAAAATTACTTATAACTCAAAACTAACTTACAGAATAGAACACAAAGAGAAGAGAAAACTATGACAAGCAATGAAAAGACATGAGATTCAAATGCCACAAAATGCACAGCTGAACACCAACTGAACAGTATCTACAGCAGGTATGTGCAGAGACTCACATAACCGTTTTAGGGGTTTTGATAGACTGAGTCCTTCTTAATCACTTATGAAACTTCAAAGACTAAAAATAGTAGAAATTTGTCTGAAACAAAACTGACTTGAAAGTAGCTATTTTTTTGAACCAAGATTCAAGGCTGGGCAGGGAGATGGTGGCCACTGTAAGAGATTTGCCTTTGAGAGTCAAAGGAATAAGCCAATGACAGGATTCTTCAACTCACTTTCAGGCTGAAGTAGCTGGCTACTAGAACTCTTGTACATGCTATTTTATTCACGTGAAAATTTCGTAAAAATTTACAGGAGGTTTGAGTCTATTTTAGAAAATACTGATATACTCGATGCATTTCAAGACTAACTCAAACAAAAAAGATGTTGAGAAAGTATATTTCTATGATTTGCAGTTAGAAAAAGTGTTCCTGCTGCTGACAATTAGAAGTATGTGAGCTTAATCCTGGCATAAAATTAAAGAGGAAAAAAAGGCCAGTCTACACTAAAACATGACAGTACACCATTAAAATTACCAGAATCTAAGTGTGCATATCATACACTTCCAGACATGGCATTTTTAGTTTCCAGGCATCACAGTTTCAACAACAGAATCCTCATAAACTTTGCATCTATCTGACTGTATTCTCCAATGTCTAAAAACCCTCATGTATCTGGAAATATATTCAGCCAAGAACGGGCAGGACATCATCAAGAACATGAAGGCAATCTGATCTTTCATACTTCCTGTTACCCTAAAATAAATGATGCTGCATGTGAAACACATCCTAACGTTGTCAACTACCAGTCTCTGCCTATTGGGGCCTCAAGCAGATGGATTAAACCGAGGAGGACCCTTTAAAAGGAAGTTTAGAACAGGTCTCCCTACTCTGGAATTTCTGTCTACCGTTTGCCTGCAGTAACTGCTTAAAAGTTCATCTTAGTATGCAAATGCCATTGAAGATTTTAGAATTATGCTCCTCTTCCCTGAAGACGACTACTGATTTCCCACACATTTTTCTTAGGTGTGCAAATGTATACTTTCATGTAACATAACCGTACTGCTGCAGACTGAGATGGCCACTACTCTCAGCCACTGCAGAAGACTCAGCTTCCCGTACACGCTCTCTAATGAAGATTAAAATTCTACAGTGTTTTAAAAGATTGCATTTAATAGTATGCTGCACACCTATTAGCAGAAATATTAGGTAGTCTTTCTGAGGATTCCTTCAGTAAAATGGACGGCACAAAGGTATTTCATATGAACCAGCTGCCATCAATGTGTGTAGCAAAGATCTTCCCCACTGAAATACAGGTCTTACACCGTTCAAAAATGGATCACTCATTCTCCAAGGCTGCTCACTCTGAGAGGACAACTAGACTTTTACCAGTCAAGAAATGAATGTGCACACGAAGTCAGCAGTTAAGATTAAAAAAAAAAAAAAAAAAAAAGGACTACACATCCAATATTGAAGATCTCCTAACATGCAGGAGGTACACAACTTTTAGAATGAGGATCTGAAAGTAAAGATAGAAAAAAAGACGATGCTCAAGATAAAGCAAGGCCTCTGGAATACCCACGGTGCCACAGATGATGTGGTAAGGCTGAGACAAGCCTAAACCCACCTGATAATGCGAAAAAACCTCAGACAAAAGAAAGAAGATACACTGGTATACTTTTAACGTTAGGCAAAAGCAAAAATCCTCAGTAACCATTGCTGGCATTAGGAGGAAAGTTGTTCATCTAGATGCAGAAGATTTGTTGACTGTTTCATGGGGGGAGAGAGGACAGGCATCTAGCGTAGTCTAAAGACAATTTTTGCTTTTCACAATACAAGAACTGTTGCTTCGGAAATGTTAGGAAAATGCACAGAAGGCATACATCCAAGACTAAAGTACCTTTTGGACTGCTTCCAGATAATCTGTCCTAATGCATAATTTGGTGGGAAGCACTGGTTTTATTAGACAGGAAAAAGTGAAATAATCTCTACAACGCAGCTACTATGAAGCCATCTGTGAGAAGCCTAACAGATCTCTATCAACTGGCAATATCCTACCCTGCCAAATTCCTACCTTTCATTGGTCAAATAAATGAAGCAAAGATAGCACTGGCTTGGAGCTCTGCCGATTTAAACGTGTGAAAAAAACCAGAAAACCTAATGGTAAATATGTATAAATATATATATATGTATTTCTTTACTTTGCCTAGTCGGAACAGAATCACAAATCAGAGCTATATAGGTGTCTCTTTATTTATCCTCTTAGGGATTAAACACTTCCCAAATAAGTTGTAATGTTAACAGCTCTGCTGAGAGCTGCCCTAAAAAGTGTAGCCCAAAGAATCCTTGTGTTAAGTTAGGGAAACAGTGTACTTGCAGGCTGCAAATCAAACAATCACAAATGTGGCACTGAAAGGAGAACTGAGGGCAGGTATCTTGTCAAGCAAGGATAGCAGCTGGTACCTTTCCCAGAGCAATTACAGTGCAAGGAGTGCCTCAGTGCACTCTCACTGAAACAGGTGGGTGGTCATTCTGTGAATGCTTCGCTGAAGCTGGAATGACATGGGAAATTATAAACTGCAGTACTTACCTAGTTTTGAAAACTGACGTTTGCTACTTTTAAAAAGCATATTCTGTTTTCAGTTCCCATTTTTACTGCTCTTTGCATGCTTTGCAGTAGAGTAACAAAGATGATAAAGAAGTTGAAAAGGCTTTACTATTTCAGCTGGCCACAGTCCAACAACATTATGTCTTACTTTAGGCAAAACATTTGTTTCAAGCTTAAGGAAAATCAGCCTGAAGCACATTTCCATGAAGTAATAAACAAATTGTTGCATCCCTGGCAAAGAATAGGATGAGTCATGCTCGCATGACTGCGAAGGTGTTCAGAAAGCTCACCTTGTACAGGTGTCACTACTGTCCCCTTGAAATGCGGATTTATGTGTATGTTCTTCGGTTGCTGAGGTGTCACTGGAGGTGGAGTCATCATTATTCTAGGCGTTTCTATCTGAGGGGGCATATGTAGCCCTGGAGGAGGAGAAGAATGATGCTGATGCTGTAAAGGAAGCAGAGATTGTAACTGTTGCTGCTGCTGCTGTTGTTGCTGCTGCTGTTGCTGCTGCTGCTGCTGCTGTTGTTGCTGTTGCTGTTGTTGCTGCTGGAACAGACTCCTAACAGGTTGCTGGTGTGTTGGAATTAACCTCTGTGAATGAGTCTAAAGTCAGACAAAAGAATAAAGTCAATAGGCTTTACAGTTAAAATATCCTGACATAAACCAGCACAAAACCAAGACACCTTTGGAGAACAATTAAGGCCAAATATGAACAGAAAAACTTCTTTCCCATATCATCAACTGGAACTGTTAAGAACCATCAGCACAGGAAAGCAAAGGAACAATCGAAGACATTCATGTGAAGGAGAGGACGGCAAAGACCAAGGAAGCACACAAGGAATGCAGACATTCATTCACTTATTTTTAACAGTGAAACTGCCTAGTTTCATATGTAGGATTCTGCATATGTCACTGGAAACTGTCGTCAACTGCTATAAGGTATATGTGATGACGACTAGAAATCTGAGTCCTAGTATCAAAACAAATCCGTTAACTTTTGTCTCATGTATAGAAGAGCCTCTCTGAGAAAACAGACCTAACAGTAGCAACAAAAGTCCAAATACAAATTAAGCTACATTAGGACATCTGTGCAGCCCACCTATCCATACTGCTCGAAGAAAAAACTACTTTAAAGATACCTTTCAAAGGTACCTTTCATAACATAGAAGAAAGTCTCCTGCTGCTCAACACTCTCAAACACAAATGGCCAAAATCAGCTATAATTAAAAAAAAAATCATGTTTCTCTTCAGACATTCTTCTGCTTCTGAACTCACTGACACCAGATATCAGTCCTAGCCCAGTAACTTCCAAATGGCAGTGCAAGAAGAGTCCCAAACAGGCAACCTTTTAGCAACAAAGATGTGACATCATTTTTTCAGCAGCCATATACATAAAGCAAAGCAGCTACAAAGTATGCACAAGAAGAAGATATTGTGATGAGCACAATATGTTTACAACATTTAAGATCAAAATAACCAGCAAAGACTGCAGCAATACAGAAAAAAATTATTCCACCTTCACTGTTTTAAAAGCACGCAATATTCTACTGCAGAGCTCTCAACCGCTGAGATATCCACCGACTCCTGCTAGTGATCAGCACCTAGAGTTACTGCTGTTGGAAAAAATCCCCTTTGTTTAATACAGATGACCTTGTCCTGCAAAGACATACACAGGCTTTGTTCTACAATCTCAGCTTCCAGTACATTTTATGACAGTTAACAAAAATAAGTGTGGGCTACCTCTTGATCACACACTTGCTGGGTTTTTTTTTTTTTTTTGGATGGAAAAAGTAACATCTTGTAGTTTGTGATACAAAACGTGGCGGGGGAGTCACAAAGCTAAATTTCATCTGAAATCCCAAAATACTAATTTATCTAGTGGTGATTACCTTCCTATGTTTTTCTTTGCCTCTATGGCAGCATGGTAGGTATATACAAAGATTTTTCTATAAGTATCAGCAAAAACATTAGTTTGACAAAAAACAAGAAATATTTTTACAGAATCATATTTTTTTAAACTAAATTACTATTCATAATGTGGGACTGAACATGCTTCCATCTTGCACGTAAAGGACTTCCCAGAGGAATTAACTTTTTGGTCCATCCTTATGCAAACCAGTAGGTAAGCCTGATTGCGTTGTATGAGTCGAAATCCACTTTTCATTTGGAGGCCCTGAGATTCCTCAAGTTGAGGCTGGTAACAGGACTAAGCACATACTTTCACAATCACCATGTTATGCAAAGCCCACCTTGCCTAACAGTGCCCTGAAAGATCAAGAAGTGTACATTGGAATATATATTCCACCTTTGTAAAGATTCATGATTTAGAATGCATTCCTCCATAATTTCCTGAAAGTATGTTCAAAGAATACTAAGGATTAAAAGGTACCATTGTCGATGGCTGGTTTGGCAGCAGTGCAGGCCTGTGATCCTTCATTCTTCCCCTATCATTATTGTCTCGCCTTTGTTCTCCCATTCCGTGGCACATAACTGAGCCTCCTCTTCGCCCTCCTCTCCTTGAGCCATACCGTCCCTGTTTAAGCTGCCTTTCCCTCTCTTCAAATTCAAGTAATGCTGCTTTGGCTTCTGCAGAAAGTTCTGTTAAAAGAGAGAGATGGGGAAAAATATTTAGCTTCGTGCTGAAAAGATGGAAAATATCTGAAAAAAAAAAAAAACATTCCTAGAACTATAGAAGCATTCCTGCAACTAACAAAATTTGCAGGCACTTTGATCTCCTTTAGGTGGCATGTTAACATTTCATTGAAGACATCTTTAAAAGGAAAAAGCACACAGATACTTGTGTCTGTTGCACAGTCAAAAAGCAGCAGGTAAATGAAACAAAGATGAACAAAAAGGTTTGGGGGTTTTTTTTGTCGGTTTTTTTGAAATGCTATTGAAGTTTGCCTTATGCTGCAAGAGAAGGCTGTGGCTCCTATCACATTTGTGTTATCCTAAACAACATCTCACTTATCTGCAGAAATGTCGGGCAGCACAGTGAAACCCCCAGTAAACTTTACAGTAAAAGATATGTTGAGTCCTCTGTATAAATGGATTTTATCTGCCAGACTCTTTTGCACATTGGCCTGTTCCAAACAAGGACTTTCTGGTCGATGAAGTGTTTTTACAGTATGTAATTACTTAATATTTTATCTATTATAAATGGTTGAAGAACCAACTGTACTTCACAAGTGATAATTTCACTTAGAGAGAGCACACTTCAAAATCTGTGCTCAGCTCAAGTCAAATACACGGCCACTGATAACACCCACTCAACTCACACCACAGGCAAACACCAGACAGTACCCAATGAAGACTGCCAAATTTGCTTGAAACCTGGGACAATGCTGATAACATTAAGAGAAAACCATGCAATAACAGGCCCAGGTAATCAAATTACTTGGAAACCTAGAAAAAGTCTACAACAAACTTCAGGAAACACACTGTGACAGTATGAGCAGTGCCACTCACCAGGTGTCAGTTACGTAAAGGGGATAAACTTTAACCCAAACGCAGCTGAGGATTTTGCCATGTGCCAGTCAGATCCCTTGTTACCCTCTAAAATTCACTTCTGCCTCTAACAGGGCAAAATTAAGCTACTCTACAAGAAACACATTCCTGACAAATAAAAACATATTTTGAATTCATAAAAATGGCAGTTAGTGCAAGAATTTCATTTTTCCGTTTAAAAAAATCTGCTCTTAATGTTAAAGGAGACTGGGTACAGGGACCGCTTTTCAGGGCAAAGTGGTTTTACTTGCTAATACTACACATAATGGCTATAATATCTGAACACCAGAATAAAAATAGTTTGTATCTGGCAGCTGAGACACTACTACAACGCCTCCGCATCACTACATATCCTCCATCAAGAATACGTAACGGCAGCAATTAGAAAACTACTACAATTTTTTGCAAGTCTAATAGCCAAAGCTACTTAAACCACCATCTTAAACATCTTTGTAAGTAATCTCAATTAGTCTTTGAGGCTGAGGATTGACAGAAGGGCAGAAAAGGGCAAGGACCGTGCGTTCCCACTGCGGCAGTTGTTCTTACTTGGCTACAAAAACTACCTGCACGACTGAGCTGCAAAGACTGTAAATTTGCATGGCCCAGTTTTCAGAGGTATTTAGTACCTCCAGAAAGCAGGGGCTTTTTGATTTAAAAAAAAAAAAAGTTTAGAACTTGCTGACAGCCTAAGAGCACAGCAAAAGTGACAGACTTCTAGAAGCCCAGGATCTGCCATATAGTCTCCGATTTCATTTCTGCATGTTGGTGATGAGACAAGTTTCTCAACCTCCTTTTCTCTCCCCTCTCTGACACCGCAATTAAGTGGCATAAAGCCTTAATTTACAACCACACCAGGTATTCTTATGAAATGCTACCTTTGCCCTAGCACCTGCCTCGAGAGATCGGCAGAGCCCAAGACAATTAGGCTTTACCAGGAAAATCTCAGAGCATGCTTAGAAAGGGGCAAGGAATCACACTCCCTCAAGTCTTAGTACGGTATTAAATGTGCACACTATGGATTTCTGAGAAAACTTAAGACAAATGTACTCTTGTCCAAAGCAATTAAAAGCATTAGATGCGACTAAAACAACCACCTTATCCATCTTTAGATGTCAGGGATGAAAAAAGCTGATTTAATGAGAAAAATAGAGCTCTGGTTTCAAGCCTCCTTCCTGTCCACACCTGAAGCAAGTTCAGTTTCTTCACAAGCTTGCAAGTGTGAAAGGGCTAATGCGGACTTTTAGTTGGTCTGCAGAAAAGACAGACCACTAGCTCCCATATACTTATGGGAAGAAATGGTGCCATTACATTGCAAAGCAACAGCTCTCCTCCCTTTAACCAGAGAGGATCCAAATCCTGCAAGGCGTCCTGGGCGTGCTGCTAGTTGGAAAGTCTTGTTTTCCAAGAACAGGACAGGCAGGGCAATTTTTCTGCCATCTTCCACACTACAGCCCTGAACTTGGCAAGGTAGTTTGGAAAACAAAGTTCAGTCATTGCAACAAGTACCTACCACTGATACTCGTTCAAGATGATAAGAAGCTATTTCCTATTAAACAGATTACAAGTCACATGTGAGAAAAGCAATTCTTAATGAACCCAGGAATAGAGCTAGGCTTCCTACAAGGCCAGATCATGTCTGAGTCTCCCAGCCTCTTGAGCACATATTGAAGGACACTGAATACAAACAACTTTAGAAGAAAGAATGGGCTGCTCCAAACAAAATAACTTCAGAGGGCTGTGCTGATTAAGCTTGGGGAAGGGATGACAGCATCCAGAGCAAAGTCAGTCCTGATGATCTTCAATCTGCAGGTACTTTTCACTCTCTCTAAAATGAAGACTAATAAATTGTTTTCCTACTCACTTCACACAAGTTCTCAAATTTTAAAGGCTGTGTCTTTAAAGACATAGTCCACGTATTCAGTTTTTCAGCCAGAAAAGTGAAACTGTGTGTAACACTGACCTTGGAAAAGATATCCCAACCAAAACAAAAACCCCCGTGAATTCACTGCAGCAAGCATCATTACATGCATACCACATCTATGATGACAGAAGTACAATATAACCATTTGATTTTACAAAAAAGAAGTAAGATTACATTAACATCAAGCACACTTCCCCCACAACATGCCACTGAAGGCAACAGTGTCCCACCTGTGAAGAATGTTGCTTATACACAAAACTGCAGGTTCAGAGCCTCAGAGACAGACTGCAAAAGTGAAGACTCATGCAGTGAACTAAACTTAGGGATACCTCAAGTGCTTTATATCGCTATCAGTCACCACGCAGCACAATATACAGTCAGCTCAGTTATTAGGTGGGCTGTTTATCGAATTTGAGAGCATTGTGCCACACATACAGAGATCAAGGAGAGGAGATAGCGTGGAAGGCAGTTTTGCAGGGAGGGGAGCATGGAAAATAGCCCGTCTTCCCTGAAAGCAAGATCAGACTGCTAACTAGAAAAGAGGTGATGAGCAAAGGAAGAAGAGATCCTCTTTCCCTCCCTAGACTCTTCCAAAACACAGCCAGGTATTCACATGAAAAGGCCCACTGCTTCTCCCTGGCTAAGCGCTTGTGTGCGTTGTGGCCAAAACACACCGAGCCAGGCTGGATGCTGCCGTGCCCCCTGGACAGCGTGCGCAGGCTGCTGCGGCACACGGCCACCGGCTCCTGCCTACCCCAACCCTGAGCACAGGTCTCTGCGGCTACATCTGCCTTGGGTGGCTCCCTGAGAGCAACAGCATTTCAAATCCCCAGGTTTGAGAATCCCAGAATGCCTTTTATCCTGGATAACGCAGAGATTTACAACATAAATCACATTCCAGAACAGCTATTAAAAAATATATATGCATATGCATTTACATATATATGCAAACTAAATTAAGGAAGAAAGAAAATGTTTTCCTTTGTTTTAACTTGTTTTCTCCTCATTATCCAGACTTGCAATCTGATTACACTATGAGCTTCTGCACACACTGCAACAGGACAACAGTGACACCATTCATTTTAATTTCCTAGTTTTGCCTGAAGTCTCAGCCACTAGTTATCAGAGCGAACATAAGCCAACTAAGCAGGATGTAACAAAAAGTACCATCACATCCAGTAACCTTTGTTATCACTTTGCAAATGGCTCTGCATAAGTGTAGGGTTTGGTTTTGTTTTTTAAATTAGGTACAGAGAGAATACTCTAGTTTGATGATGCCAAACAAAGCCATTTTTCTTCACATTCCTTAACAGGTAACTAAATCCAGAGCATAATGACAATTCCAACTCTGAGAAGACTTTAACTACATGCACTGAAAGAAGTCAAATATTTCTCATCAAAGATGATAAACTCAGTATCTCTAGAAATCAATTGCATAGTTGTCCTACAACACCTCTCCTTTAAACTTTTCAAAAGCACTACTTACATTATCTTGGATAAAGAAATGTCTAGAAAAGATCTCAGATACATTCATGAGAATACTCCATATTTTTACATATTTTACCAGCACACACTTATTCTCATCTTGACTGTACAGTTCTCACACACAGTTAATGCAGTGAATCAGCAATTATTTTTCTAGTGTCTCTAAGTGTCAAGATTAATTTCACTATTGCTGGTAATAAAATGGTTTCAAATGACATCTTTAATCAGCAAGTAAGAATGCACTCCTCCAATAGAGACAAGCTGTCACAAAAGGTCACCAAAATGTGACAGGATGGAAATTACGTTTGTAACTTCAACTGAAATGTTAATTCCTCTTTAAGTGTTTTCTCAACTATGTTCAGATTTTAAAGTAAAGAGATGTAGATCCGCAATGAAGTTTAATTTTTAAACCAGTAGCATCTGTAAAAATTTGCTCTATAATCTCAAAAGCAAGCAGATATTCATATGCAAACAACAAGTATTTATTTGTTGCTTATCTTTCCACCCCATGGTCAATCATTTGGTCTCTTTATCAATAAATTAACATGAAAAACTAGTATAAATAGAAACCACTTCATAACAGCAAGATTGTATTTTTGCCAAAGATTAGTTTCAAAAAAAGCTCTTTCATTATAGATTCATCCACATTTGCATCACCTTTTCCTTATATCTCAGAGCTATATCCCAAATCACTTAAACTTAAAAATAAGTCTAATTCAAATCACTGTTCCTTTAACACTCAAGCTCCACTACAAGGTTTCTCCTCATTGGCTGGTCTTGTCTTCACATTAAACTATAGAGTAAATCCACAGATATCCAAAAATGCATGCGATTGTCATTTAACCTTGCAATTATGTGCAGAGATGTAGCTATTCCAGTGCACTCTTGTTCTTAAAATACTCTGTTTTGTAAAGCTACCAGCACCTTTTGTATAAATAAGATATAGTCTGTTTGTTGTATGTAGAAATATGGTCTTATAGCCGAAAACACATTTGGAATGCACCTCAGCTAAAATATTCCTTGCCCATATAGATGACCATGTGCCTCTAGAGGGTTCCTTTCAGTCTTATTCTAATCGGAATCCATTCCTGATTATTAAAACAATGCTGAATAAAGGCCCTTAATGCACACTTTGCCTGAAATTGCAAGTAAGAAGAGCTAAATACAAACAACAGATGAGAAAGATCTTGATTCAAAATCATGCACTGACATCTCACTCACAGCACAACATGGCCTACACGAACACCACTGTGAGAGTCTGGTTCAGCCTTTGCAGCTGACTCCTTGCTGCTCACGAACAAGTCCTCTTAGCCACAGCACCTTTGTTACAGAATTAAGGCTTCTTAATTTTTGCAGGCATAGTAAAAGCCCAAATTCCTTGCAACCGAATTAAAGAATTAGGAGGCTATGCAACTCAAAAGAAAAATCCTTAGAACTAACATCCCTTGCAAAGTAAAGCTTTTAAGGTAAGAGGAAAATTTCATCAGGATGAGTTCTGGCAATCTAGGTATGTGCTCTAGGAACGTAATTCCAAAATGCCCTTTTGTCCCAAAGACACTGACCCATCTGGAAAGAAAGCAGAAGCACCCAGCCACCAAGCTCACACTGCATGGCACCCATCTTAAAGCAATCCCGTGTAAAGAATTCATCCCTACAGTCTGGCAAAACTTGAAGTATCATCAAAAAAATACATCTTCCTCCAGTGGTATCTGACAATTAGCCAACAGTATCTGACAATTTGCCTTCATTACCAGTTCACCTCTCGTGCATATCTTGATTCTCTTCAAAAGATCAGGGCTTTTTCTCCATAGTTTGAATTGATATTTTGGTTCAGTAGCAAAACTACGAGAATGGTACACCTTTCTGAAAGCAAAACCTAATATCTGCCCATCTCCCTAATATCACCTTTTTAATTTGACTTTTTATTATTATTTATTATTATTACCACCATGGTAAAGCCAACAGGAAGAGGCAATATAGTTATCCCCAGTGGGGCAGGTACAACACCACCATCAGGACACATCAGGGGTCTTCAAGTTAACTCTCAAAACCATAAACCAATGTGATTTTATTTATAGACTAAAGAAAGCTGCAAATCTACTGCTTCTACTGAACTAGCAGTGGCGAATTCATTAGCTACATGGAGCAGCGTTCCTAGAAACAAACACACTTGTGTTACACTACTCAAATACGAAGAAAATACACCCTTTTAGACACTGCCTAAAGAATCAAGGTGGTGTAAAAGATCCAGATTGTTCCATGTTAGAAAAGCTGAACCCAGAAAACAGGGGTTTCCATATTTTTATAACACACTCCCCAGCAAGCTACAATTTCTCTAGGCCAATCCAACAGTAGGCACACAACGGTTCACAGCACGCTTACGTTCCTGGGGGAAAACAGCAAACACGCAGGTATTTCACAGCAGAACAAGTAACAAGATTTGTGTTATCAACTGAAAATCTTCCAACGATGGAAGTCCAAAGGAATTCCTTAAAATGTATTCCACCACAATACACAGTGAAGCACGGATCAGACAGCTGCCGCTTGAAAACAGGAAAGCTTTTAAAGACAAAGGTCTCAATGAACAAACATTGCACTGGTTTTCAAAATATGATACGCTTCAACATTATTCCCAAGGAGACAGACACTACACGTACTACAACAGACTACATATGACTTTGGACAACTTGGATATAGGCCAGTCTAAATCAGAAGGCGACCGTTCTACCTTTTGCCATTAAACTCTTTTCTAAAAGCTTTGGCAAGCCTGTCTTTTACTTTCTTTTATTACAGCTCTTCAAAATAGTCCATTGCCACAAAACCTCACCCAAAGTTTCTGGAATGTTTCTCCTTTCTCTTGTCACATCTGAGAGCCTAATTATCGTTCCTTCTTTCCGTTCAGTTTTGAAACGTAATCGTCCAGACTCTTCGTCATCATCCTCTTCTTCATCAGATTCTTCTTTTGTTTCTTCTTGAAGTTCCAGAGATTCAATAGCTGCCTGAATCACAAAATAGAGGACATGCAAACTGAAAAATCTACTTTCTTGTGATCAGTGAGTGTCAAAAACAGCTTTCTTTAAAGGTCCCACTATACAAAATTTGCTGGCATTACACATTGTTCTCATACATTACTCAGTAAACATTTAAGAGCTTGGTGAATTTTCTTAAAATTTAAAGATCTGAATTATATAATAAATTATACAGTAAACTCTATTGAGAAAACATATTTTGCTGCAATATTTCAGGGAATATGGAAACTCCAGTTAGAACCACCATCTGACTAGTAGCTACTTTTGCACACAGAGTGACATTTTATCACTGACTTGACTAAGATGCAAACCTGGGATACCACAAGATTCAGGTAATACAAACATTAAATAACTTCTTTTTTTTTTCCATTTTATAACAACTGTCAGTAGCAAAACACAACAAAAAACAGATAACCTCACATCTCAATTTTTTTCCTGTAGATATGTGTAAGTGTACTTGTCTTTACTTTTTCTACTCCTTGAACACTTCCCAGTTTTAATTCAGCAATTGATGAAGAGAATGGAGAACAGGATTGGATAAAATTTGAATATACTAAATTTGTATATTGGAATACGACTCCCTTGTCCTTATTTACTTTCCAGTTCTCTCCATAACAGAGAACATTTATTTAGATGAAACAGTGTCCTAAATGAAAATGGATCACTCTCCTTCAAATTAAAAAAAGGAAAAAAAAAGTCAATTTCATTTTCCTGTGCTGGCATGATAAAATTAATGTTCATAATGTTACACAAGTTATATTTGATTTCTAGAGTTGAAAATTCTAAGTGTCCTAATATAGTACTATTTTCCATAAAATATTTGGTTACTGTGTGTTTGGTTATTTCTTGTACAAGCCTACTTGCTCATTTCTTAGAGCGTGCACATGCATTTTAATTCTTTGCAAAGCCACTAAATACATCATAACTTTTATGTGGCTTGAGGACAGCTAAAAAATGAGCGAAATAAAACATGCAAAAAATTGTTTAATGTTCTAATTAACAAAATTGGTGCAGTAATTCATATGAAAAAGGCACAGCACGTGTGTCAGTCAGGTGAGCAGATACTAAGTCACAAATCAAGAAAAAGAATTAATGGCAGAATGGTGCAAGAGACTGCAAATTTCCTTATCCAGGAGCCCAACTTCATCCAAAACCAAAAAGAAACATAGGAAGCAAGATCAGAGACAGGATCTGGCAAGACAGTTTCTACTTTAAAAGACAGCAGCACACCATATGAACTTCTGCTCAAAGCTTCTCCAACTTTGGTCTGGCGAATAAATGATCTGCATGCTTAGTTACTGGGCTACTGATCTGAAGTTATTTTAATTTTATCATCTCCTTATCTCAGAATGTGTTTTATCCATTCCAGGCAAACATTCAAGCACTACATTTCCTGACCTCACAAAAATGCTTTATGATACAGCTAAGAGAATAGCCAAAGTTTACAAAAAGCTTTAAGGCTTAATTTTAAAAAAATATATTTACTTATATAACAGCTTTATTGTATCAAAAAATGCAGCTAACAACGGACAGGATAGCAGGCAAAAAAAAAAAATATCCTTCAAGACTACAAGAAATCCAAACCTCAAAAGCAAACCCAAATTGAGCACAACTGGTCTGATTAACATAACTGTGTATAATCAAAGCACCTCTGAGGAAAGGCAGTTGAGACTCATGGAACAGAGGAGGGATGTTAGCAAGGAAAGAGATGCTAACATGGTTTAATAAAAACAAAAACAAGCGAGAAAGACACAGTTAGCATTTTACTTTCAAAATAGGGCCTCCCAAAAGAGAAAGGAGTAGCAACCTCTCTATCAAATCTATGTTTTTAAATACCATAAACCCCATAATTTTACTGTCCCAATGTTATCTTTAAAAACTTCCCCTTCAGGATCAAGATTCGAAGTCAGAACTGTTTTGCAAGACATGCTCTCTCACCACACTGAGCCTCCTGCTTTACTTCAGAGCATAAACCCCAGACACATCCACTCTATGTCCATGCCCCTTAAAAGCTACATTGGAATTCCAGTTTTTATTCACCAAAACTGGTCTCAGTCACATAATATCATCTGTGAGTGCAAAACTTACTCACACAAGGTTCTACATGTGGCTCAGACTAGAATGGTTAATGCAGTCTGCATTGTCCTGAAAAATTTTGCAATGCTTTAATGAAATGCTACAGAAAATATCTGTGGAAACTCCGTTGCCTTTTGATAATTATTCATTTGGGGGGAAAAAAAAAAGGTATCTATTAAAAAAAAAAAAAAAGCAAGTTGTAACAGACTACAAGACTTCTTTCCTACGCAACAATAAAAAACATTTCTCAAACTTTTCTAGACCAGAACTATTCTATTCTTAGCTACTTAAGGCAATTCTGTAGTCTTCTGAGTCTAACTCACTTAATTCATCAGTATAACGCTCATGCCACCTATTAACAAACAACAGCCGTACAAGTGTTAAATATCAAAGACAAAAAAAAAAAAATCAAAGGAGCTAATGAAAAAGCAGGCACCAAGGAAAGGCAGTGCTCGAGAATGCTAACTGACCCATGTCCAAGTCTGATTACATGTATTATTGAGGGATTTATATTAGTTGTGATGGAGATACAAACATGTCTGACAGCCAACCATATGTTCTCTACATACAGCTCCAGGAAAGGTTATCTGAGCTGTGTAGGAGCACACACCCTTACCCCGCAATTTGTTCAATAGCTATAGCATGCAAGACTTCTTTAGATCGTCTCATCTTTTCCAACTTCCAGCCTAACAGGATGAGGTGTTTTGCCAAGATTATAGTATATGAATGGATTCTATGTTTCAAAAGAAATTTATACAGGAAAAGACACAAGTGCAGACATAGAATTAATACATACTAGTACTTACAGGATTCTATTTAATAGTTGCTAATCACGAACATCTCTGAATATACATAAACAGCCCTTGAACAGCCACTTGAGGTCACTTGACTGGACTAGCCAGCCAAGGCTTCTTAGCAGCTGTCCTCAAAGGCAGCTTAACATTTCCCATTATGACACTTTACACAAAGCTACCAAAGAGCTTTGCTGACTCTTCCTTATGAAGAAAAATAATGACCTTTCTTCTATCACAAGGTCAGTCTCTTCTGCCATCCTCATTAAATAATTATGCCATAAATCCCAGTCACTGACCAGAACTCCCCATGCTGGGTTATGATCTGCTATGGAGCAAGACTGAGTGCTCCTGCTCCAAACAGCTTGTCATGCAGTTGCAGGACTGATAACAGACATAGCCCAAGGAAAGCAGGAGAAAACACTAGTCAGCATGATAAACGCTGATCTTAGCACAGGATCCTCCTAAACACGGAACTGTCAAGTGTTCAGGAGAGTTTTGTGCCAGAGTGCTATGATTTACAGAACAGGTAAGCACTGTGAAGGCTAAACCAGATGCCTTCCATGTGAAACATTATGAAGGTGAAACAAAGAACTTCTATTAACTACCTAGAAAATAAGCACTGGAGGCTTCTACCAGGGGCTAACACTAAAGCAGCAGCAATTGCTCAATCCTAAGGGATCAAGAAATAACAGAGAGCAGATAAGAGGATGTTACATCAATTCCAAGGGCACCTCCACTTCACAGATGAAAAAATAGGAATAAAAAACAAACCTAAAAGCTTCTAAATATGTTTAAAACTTGTTGTTTTGATTTGCACTCTCAAACATTTTCCTCCAGGCTGACAGTTAGTATCTTCTAACTTGAACAAAAGAACTAAAATGCTAAGTTTTGGCTAAACACAGATGGAACAATTCAACAGACAGACACATTGGCCTTTTTTTTCCAAGTCTGTATTCTATCAAAAGAAAAGCAGTATGCAGCACTTCTTCATGATTTTCTTGATGAAAGTCCTCCTAATTTCTTAGCAGCATGACCCAAGACACAGTTTAAATTTATGCAATGAGGAAACCCCCTATTATAGATTTCACAGGAGATTAGTTCCAATATAAAACAAAGAAATTACGAATTCTAATTTTTGGAAGTTACATTTTTATGAACGTTTCGTAGAAATAATTAGTGATATTAATACTCTAAAAATATTCAGGATATGGTAACTCATGTAACTGACAGTTTTACCACACCTATTTGCTGCTGAAACTTCTGAGTATTGGGTTTTGCTACAAAGCAAAATATTTTCTGAAGCATTGCTACATTTTTCAAGAAAGCTCCACAAAGAATGTTATTTATTCAAAATCCAAGTTCTAAACACTGTTTCAAATTAAGCATCAAGTGAAAAAGCATGCCTTGAACCTGATCCGGCCAAGGACACAAACTTTTCCTGCCTCTTCCTCACATCTCCCACCCGAGTGCCACCCTCAACAGGTCTCTCACTTCCCTGATTCACCAGTTTCCCCTCATGATGTTCCAACTCCTCAGCCAGTCAGCTCTTCTCTTGGTTTACAAAATTTCTTCATGCAAGATAATAAGAGGCTTTATTTGGTTTTAATGTGGAAACTGCTTAAAATACAACACTACCAAACCCTTTTCTCTATCAGCTTGCTCTCAGTTATTCAGATGCCAACTTTCAATCAAGAAATAATAATGCTATTTATTTGTACTGCATCTATTACAGCTCCATTCTTGTGTTGCATTTTCTACAGGAGAACGCCAACAATTACCCTTGTTTACAAGCAGTGAATGTTATAAGATTTAAATATAAGATTCAAATAAAGAACAAAACTATTCAGAGCTGGAGGCACACATCTAACCATGTAATAAATAGAAGTGCATACTCTACAAAGGTTATCTCTCTTGGTGGTATTCTCATTTGGAGAGTGCAACTGTGAGCCTACAGACTAATGTAAATAAGCTACTTATGAAATAATAAAGGAATAAAAAGATGGTATTATTTTAAAAACAAGAAACCTGTGGCAATCTGCAAGCCATCAGAATAATGCCAGAATGTAGATTAACAGAATAAAGATGTGGCCAAAACATTCACATTACATGATGAATAAATTCTCTAAAACATCTATTAATAAAATCAATTAAAAACTTGCATTAATGTTACCGTTTGAACGACAGGAATTTAGTTCTGAATCGGACAAATTTAGACACCATGATTATTACAGAATCCTCACTAGTTCATACTCTAAAAATAAAGCTATGCTTTTTTAAAGCAGTAAGTTTGACAGTGAATCCCAGCTATGTTCTTAATTTTACATGATGTGCGGTGCCCTCATCATTTCATACAGACTGTGGCTGCAGATAGCACAAATGTGTCAGGCTGCTTTTAAAACACCAGAAAGAAAGCGTATATAATCCAGTGAATGCACAAAAAGTGTCGAAGTGTTTTACAGTTCTTTGGAAGGGTAGATTTAATACTTAGGAAATAGGAAATTAACTATGTTTAAAGTATATTTGGTGTAAGATGTCATGCTTGCAAAGGCAAAGACTGAACAATGCAGGTGACCCCTTTCAATGCATCTCTCTTCACCTACCAAAGAATGTTGTTTTATTATAATAAGTTTCATACAACTAGAGAGTACCACAGCACACGCACTTGTTAGAACTTCATAGAAGAATGCTGCTGTGTCTTTGAGGAATTAATTGCCTGATGAGTTAAAGCTCCAAAGAGGGAACACATTCTGACTACACTTCTCAGCAGGTAATCCATTCAATCCTATTTAATTAAGAGGTGGAATAAAAGTAAAATTAAAGCAGATTCCTGTTGGGGAAAGGAAAAAATCCCACATCAAAAACTTGCTGCAAATTAATAACAGGTATGATACCACTGTTCCAGGCTATAACCAGAGAATGTATACTTGATGGTTTTTAGCATAGGCTTTCTTCTTGCAAATGAAGGAACTCATCCTTTTTCCTAATCGAAGAATTAAGACAAACTTCACAGAAATTTCAGTCCCAATACAACTTCTTTCAAAACAACAAACAATCTGAACTTTGCCTTTCTAAATACAGAACCTTCCATGCTTGTGCTCCTCCTCAAAGTGGGATACCCGAGAACTGTATCTACATTCCCAACAGCAGCAAATGATCCATCTGGAAAGCGAGGCACCATAGCTATTGGAGATTTAACAGACAGCATGCAGTATTACTATCATTCTCCTACCCAAAAGGGTCCCTGAAGTTTCTGATGTTGAAGCTAAGATTAAATATGGACATTTTGAGCTCTCCGTTATGATTTTCATCCCAAGGGGGAGAGGGGATCTGATGTATCCAACAATATAGACGCTATCACAATAAAATCTTATACAAAGAGTAATACCACCAACAATGCAACATTGGCAAAGCTTCATCAGTTCTTACCCAGCAATATGGACAATTCTACAAATTCAAATTCTGAAACAACTAGTTATTTTAAGTTTCCATTAAATTCACAACATACCTCTTCTGATTCATTTGTTATTGTCTGGGATTCTTCCAGCTCCTCATCAGCTGTATATTCTTCTTGTTCTTCCATTCCTTGCTCATTATATGATTGCATGTAATCTTCGTCCTAAAGGCAATAACACAAGGTGAAAAGTCAGAGGCCAACTTTACAGAATTGCAAACCCATTAAGAGATGGGGTCTGTATGCATTGTTACTGTTTCCCGAACTGGAAGAGAAGTATTGTATCTATCAGAACTGTCAGTTGTAAGTGACATATCATATAAGGTTGTATTGCGTTTGCGTGGCAAGGTTTTGGTAACAGGGGAGTTATGGGGGTGGCTTACGTGAAAAGCTGCTAGAAGCTTCCCGTATGTCCAATAGAGCCAATGCCAGACAGCTCTAAGACGGACCCACCGCTGGCCAAGGCCATCAGCGATGGCGGCAGCACCTCTGGGGTAACATATTTAAGAAGGGAAAAAAAGACTGCATAACTGCAGCTGGAGACAGGAGTGAGAATATGTGAGAGGAACAACTCTGCAGACCCCAAGGTCAGTGAAGAAGGAGGGGGAGGAGGTGCTCTGGGCACCGGAGCAGAGGTTCCCCTGCAGCCTGTGGTGAAGACCATGGTGAGGCAGGCTGTCCCCCGCAGCCCATGGAGGTTACCGGTGGAGCACCCCACGCTGGAGCAGGTGGATGCCTGAAGAAGGCTGTGACCCCGTGGAAAGCCCACGATGGAGCAGGCTCCTGGCAGGACCTGTGGCCCCGTGGAGAGAGGAGCCCAGGCTGGAGCAGGTTTGCTGGCAGGGCTTGTGACCCTGTGGGGGACCCACGCTGGAGCAGGCTGTTATTGAAGGACTGCACCCCGTGGAAGGGACCCACGCTGAAGCAGTTCATGGAGGACTGTCTGCCATGGGAGGGACCCCATGCTGGAGCAGGGGAAGAGTGTGAGAAGTCCTCCCCTGAGGACAAAGGGGCGACAGAGACAACGTGTGATGAACTGACTGCGACCCCCATTCCCCATCCCCCTGTGCCACTTGCGGGAGAGGAGGTAGAGAACTCAGGAGTAAAGTTGAGCCCGGGAAGAAGGGAGGGGTGGTGGGGAAAGTGTTTTTATGATTTGGTTTTATTTCTCATTACGCTACTCTGATTTGATTGGTAATAAATTAAATTAATTCCCCCAAGTCGAGTCTGGTTTGCCCATGACGGTAATTGGCAAGTGATCTCTCCCTGTCCTTATCTCGACCCACGAGCCTTCCGTTATATTTTCTCTCTCCTGTCCAGTTGAGCATCCAGCCAGGGTCAACCCACCACAAAGGCATAATTAGCAGGGCTTTATCTAGACAATAATTTCAATGTTATCAAAACCGTAACAGTTTTCATTCAGATCCCAGCAATGTCATCATAAAGATCCCATCTACTTCTGTACTTCTACATCCTTTGACTACAAATCCATAAAGCAAACATTGTAGCACTTTCTTACCAAAGGAAACATGCTCCTGTAGCACATTGCATTAACATCAGGTTTTACCCCATCAAAAATATAAACACTCTTAAAACATTCTGCAAGTGCTCACACATAAACAGGTTCAATTCTGAACAATTATGAACAAAAAACAAGAGCAAAACCTTTCCCAAGTTTGCTTGTATTTTAAAACATCTCATTGAACACATACAGTTTTAATTAAGATTAAATCATTTCACTAGCAATTAAAGCCAGTGCATGTTCTCTAATACACTGCTTAAATTATATTGAATTATGCAGGTGACATTTTCTGAACTAACCTCCAATCTCTTTATTCAGGTTTAGACAGTTCTCAGTTACAAAAAGGATGAACCAGCAGGACATCAATCACTTTGGGATATTAGCACCTTAAAGATGTCTTTAGCAGGTCAATAATCTTTTCACCTTCGAAGGACTTTATCAGATCTTGTCTAAAGCCTGGATAAAAGCTTTTGCATTAAGTACTTCTAACAATTGGCAGTGTATCTCCACCACACAAAGCTGTTTTCTTCCTTAAGGATACAATCCTCAAGGTCATGATTCTCCACTGCCTTCCAGCATGACAAAGGAGCATTACCTACCGCCAAACAAGCTGTCAACATAAACTTTGTCACAGCCTAGATAAAGAAACTGGCAGACAGTGATAATAGGTCTAATTTCCCCTCCTCCCTAGGGAGGTAAACAGATTTCAAATCAGTCTAAAACCCTATGCACGTGAAGCAACGTTATCTTTGAAGATACAATAGAAAGAAACTCACTGGAAATTCATCTAGGGGTTCATTGATTTCAAGGTCTAGCACTTCATCTTCTTCTCCAGGTTCTTCCCCATATTCTATTTGGTCTTCTGTCAGTTCAGGATCATTGCCTTCATAATGTCCTTCCTCTGCATACTCTGAAGCATATACTTCAGGTGCTTCAGATCTGTCATAAACAATTTCATCTTCCCCTTGGTCATACTCAGACTCATGTTCTAGCGATTGATCATTGATGGTCTCAGAGAGCTCGTATGATGTGAGTATGCTGGACGTAGCATTGAGGCTAACTGTGACGCCTTGAGAACTATGGTATGGGGGGAAAAAAAAAAAAAATCAGAGGTTGAAGCATAACAGCCAACTACTCACAAAGATTTAGCAAAACAAAGCCAACAAATACAAATTCTCTAAGTTGCTGGACAAAATTATACCTCACACTCTATTTGATTCCATGCCATATTCTCATAATGCATACTGTACTGCAGCTTATCACCAGCTGCAGGCTATTTGACCAGGGGAATCAAACCAACCAGATGGTTTAGCAGCTCAAACTGGCAAAAGCCCTGCTTGGTAACGAAAGCAGACTGGACTCAATTTTAATTCAAAGACTAACAAATACACAAAATTACTATAACTGCATCTGTTTTCCCAGTATTTCAGAATAAGCTAGTAAATTCATTTTTGTTAAACGTATTAATATTGTTCCTTCTTGATTATCTTGAATTGAAACTTACATTTTTATGACAGATTTAATGTTCTACTCAAAATAATGTAAAATATATAGTCAAGATCTGCCATTTAAATGCCTAAGATTTATTCTAACTTAGTAACAGCACTGGCACAGGCACTGAAAGAAAAAAAAAACACACCAACAAAAACTGGCAAGTTTATAATCTGGAGGAAAAGCAAAACTCGGAATTTACTGTTTACAATAGCTAGTGCCATGAACACATAAAAGTGTGACTAACAAACTGCGGACTACTTCTAAAAGCAGGGGGGAAAAGCTCTTCTTGATTTGATGGCTCTGGGTACAAGGCAAACAATTTTTTTTTTTTATTGCATTCCTATTATTCACTATTTTCATAAGTTTGGGGGAACAAGATCCAGGCAGCTTTGAGCTATTTGCATCTGTAAGACGGAGAAGATTTAACACAAAAACAAAGACATTATGCAGGATTATCATTAACCTCCCAACTATAAAGGCATAAATGAGTTTGAATGGAAATAGAGGAAGAAGGGAGAGGAGCGGAGCAACGCTCTCACTCCCTGGCAATAAAACTGCTAAAAATGCAAGACTTGTGTACAGAAGCCTGCTGCCACTGAGCAATATTATCACACTTTAGATACTTTCTCATCACTCGTGCAGTCACATAGCCATCCCTGCTACCCAGGGCTCACAAGGAGGAAATCCAGAGAAGAAACAGCAAGGACTGTAACTGGGATTCCCCACTTTGAAGGCAACAGTCCAGTCCTCACTCTTGCAGGGAGGAAAACAGCAGCCAACAGAGAGACTGATGGTCTGAGGTATTTCACTACACCTTTATCAGTCCAACACAGGGACAGGACTCCTTATCCTAATTCCAGCCAAGGACAGAACAGAGATCTCAGAGCATATACATATGTATATATGTTATATATATATTCATATATATACATATACATATATACTCATATACATATATATGTATATATGTTATATATATACTCATACCCCTTCAGACAACATGCCTGCATAGCACGCAACAAGTAAAGGAAAAGTTGGCAACACACACAGGCCATTAAAAGCAGCAGTGGTACTGCATCACTTCTGCATCACAAGCATCCTCCTTCCCCCTTCAGTCCAGCTTGAAAAGTAAAAACGTCAACACACTCATTTTGACTTGTAACGCCCATAATTCAATTCTGGAGCTGTATCACCACAGGGTATTCACAGGGCAGGATCCTCAGTAAACTCCCATGGAAGTACCTGCTCAACCCTATGAACTGTGTTCTGCTGTGTAATTGCATACAAATATTTAAGCCACAAATCAAGCCTTACAAACTATGAAGCTCCCCTCCTCAGGGTCCTAGGAGTTAAGATACACTTTTAAAAGAAAGATAGCAGAAAAGGAAGCTGACAGCAATACCAAGAAGGCACAGAAAAAAAGCTCTGTAAGTATTTATAAATAATTCTAAACACATAGGAGATGACGCTGTTTCTTCTTTATAAACTTTAAGAGATTTGAGTTAAATTTATTAATTTGAATAAACAAAAAATAATTTTACTGAAATGTTAAAAATGCTACTGAACACATTATATATACATCATTAAGTAGCTGACTAGGTAAAAAGCAAAACTATTTAAGTATATACCAATAACTTCAGTTTAGTAGTTACTAGTTATCAGTAGTAGTAGTCATTAATAGCTTAGAGTTATTCAAAACACAAGACTTGGAAAAGATACCGAAATTCTTGTTCCTCTTCATTGTCACTTTGCAGAAGATCATCATTCAGCTCTTCATCTGACAAGTCTGACTGATTCTAGGTTTCAGAAAAAGTCAATCATGAATATAAAAAAGGATATAAACTTTTAACTAGGTACTGAAACTACTAAAACTTCTGAACACTAAGTATTTTTATGAAGAATGCATCCCAGACTAAGACCATATCTTCAATGAAATTCCCTAATTTGATGAGAAAAAAAATACACTACAAGACAACAAATCTGAAAAATGTTTGACAGTCCTACAGAAATTTACAAAACTCAAATTTGGCTACTTATCAACACTTTTCACTGACACATTCCCAAATATAGCCAAAGACAACACCTCACTTAAAATACCAGGAAGAAAGGTTAGCTTTAGTGCTCTTATTTAACTGCCTTGTGACCTTGGTACATTAGGCGAGTCAAGAAAAAACACTTAGTTACTGCAGTTTCTTGGAAGCAGAGATACTTAGGAGACTGGAGGAAAGGATATGATGATATGAAGAAAACCGAAAAACCGTAATTATTTTGTAAGTGAAGGAAAAAAAAAAATGAAAATATCATGCCTTTTCTGAACTCCTCTTAATTTATCTATCATACTTTCAGTTTTGGGTTTTTTTGTTGTTTTTTTTTTTTAAATAATTGCCCACTAGGAAGAGATAACTGCATTTTTTCTCAGCAATATTATTTCCATCCTCTAAAGTAATAGGGGCAGAAAGGTTATACAAGGGTAGATTTATCTAGGACTGGGATGAGATTAAGTAGAAGCAAGTTTAGCCTAAATAGCTCAGGGAAAACTTCCGGAGAAATCTATTATTACTCCATCACATGACTCCATACCCACAGGTACTGCTCAGAGACCTGTAACATGGCAAACTGCAAACAATAATAGAAAAAGCACAAGAACACATAATACACTGGAGAAATCTAGTATTGGTTAGTATTCATACAGATAAATTTTTTTTAAGATAAGTAAGTGGCTTTATCAACTCATGTTTCAACTATAAAGATGTATGCAATGTTAACTGGTTATGTTTTTGATAATTGCGTAACACACATCCGCAATCCCTATCCTCCTGGTATTTTATTTTATTTTTTAAACCAGTACGTGACACACAGGAACTTCCTATCTTTAATAGGGATTACTTATAGAATAATTTCAAGAAGCTAACTTGCAACATTTAGAGTGTGATTATAAAAAACTATATCAATTAAAACTCAACTTTTACCAGATCTGGGTTTCTTAAACCTATTCATCTCCAACTAAAACTTTAAAAACTATTTTCTAAATGAATTCAGTTAGCAGATGAAGTGGAGAAAGAGGTGACTAGCCAGTTTTGATTTCCAAACAGAAGCCCTGTCTTCTCCTGCAGATATCTGGCAAATCCAAATACACATTTAGCTGTTCTCGTAGAGTTCAATTTTGGAAACAGGTATCAGAGTGAGGTGTCTATAGCAGACGTGGTGGAACTCATTTCTGTTCTCCAATGCCAGCTGCTCCCATACCCTGCCCTCACTGTAGAGGGGGATATCCTCTGCCTACTCATTAGACAACGCAGTAGTGGACTGTGTGCAGTGAGTAGATCTTTAATAGACACCACTGATGGCTTTTTTTATTTACTCTTTGGTAAATACTGATGGTATTTTGACGAGTAACTTTCAATAGCCAGGAAACTGGCAGTTGAACCGAATTCTCCAGAATGCTAATCGGCACTCAGGAGGCATAATTAGGGGTTTTTTGTTTTGTTTTGAATTGTTAAGTCAATACGAGCTACAGAGAAACTGATTTTGAGAACCATCTCCTTTTTGAACCATGTGTTATGAGAAGAAAGGTTACCTCAGAAAAAAATATTTTTTCTGTAAGTTTTATTTTAAAAAGCCACACTTGGAGGTACTTCCCAAAGGGAAACAGAGCTCTGGGTGCAGAGCGCTCTGGCAACAGGGCAGATCTCTGCTACCTGTGGCTGTCAGGCTTTGGGGAGGTGACTGTAAAATACGTACAAGGCTATACCAAACAACTGAAGTAAGCGGGCAAGTTGAACAACATTCACATTTTAATATTTGTAACAATTCACTTCAATACACATCTCTTACCTTTTTGCCAGTTAGCAAATCCTCTCCAAGCAAGTCATCATCAAGTTCACTGAAAAACATTAACAAATTTAAGAAGCTGAACCTTAGAAAATAGAAACAAACACCATATAGGGTATACACCTTAAAAAACTAATTTGAGGAGAATTGTCACTGAGTCTGCACAAAGCTTTCCTTTCAGCAAAGTATTCAGCAAGTTGAAAAAGGAGATTATATATATTTTTAAATGAAACAATAGACCATACATATTAAATAAGACTACTGTTGCAGTCATTTCATTTCCATATGCTCTCCTTTCCATAGCCCTCCAACTGTAACACAGCACATCAACCTAGACAAAGTGCAGGCATTTAAAACATGGTTAGCTAGGTCCCCACTCCAGATCCTTCACTTCAAGGTTGTTTAGGCATACTGTCCAAAGTGCTGTTTCCCACCTCTCGAGGGAAAAAGCAAGTGAGACAGTAATGTCCTGTGGGCAAGACTCAGTCTACAGGCCACTATGTGGCCCAAGCTGCGCTTCAGCAAGGAGGCACTGGGAGGCCAGCTGGCCTGGGAGCCACTTAGGCCTAGATCTTTCATAAATACTTTATTCCCTCCTCCTGAAGTTGAGGGTAAGGTCAAACAGACATTTGTAGGATGACAAAATCGAATGCATGTTTCACCATCTTTGTAAGGGTGGCTCAGAATTCCGGAAGCACAGAAATACCTGGCTTACAAAACTTCTGCCATCACGTAGCACCTGTCCCATAAATAGGATGCAACACAAAGAACTACAGTCCAGATTAGTTAAGCTTTAGCACAACTGCTTAATCTCATTCTTCCTTCAGTGAAAGAATTACCTAGTGACAGGAGTAAACAGATTCCTCCTTCTATAATAAACACTTATTACTGACAAATGCTCATATTAGAACACGCATGTCCTAAGACTAAAACGAGACGCCAGTGATTTGAAGTATGAGCTGTATTTCAAGAGTGTGAACTTATTTCTACCTGCACACCTTAAAAAAAAAAAAAGCCTTAGATACGCATAAAATTTAAATACCCCAAAGTGAGAATGGGCTATATGAACAGAATGGAAATATGTATAAGAGTTCCTTAGGACTGTATAGGATGTACTTGAGAATGGGGAAGCCAATCCCAAGACATAAATCAGTGCTAGAAGTTGTTTTAGCAGATGGAAACATCTCTTTCAGAGCTGGTTACTGTACAGACAATACAGGAGGGGAATAAAAATCTTGTAGGCTAGATGATATTCCAAATCAGCACGAAATAGGACGTTGTCATCCATACACAGTATTTGTTCATAGTTACTATCTCAAACAGTTCCAGGAATGACTGAACATTAACAAAAAGCAATTGTTTTGCGCTCACTGCAATATTAAACAAAAATTGGGACATAAGACATATCATACATCCCAAAGAGCAAACTGACTAGAACTTAAGCCCTTTATTTCAGAGACAGAAAACTCTACGTAACAGAAATGGTTTCAGAAGAATTTAGAGCCAAAATTGAAGCAGGAAAAAGTCACTAATCTCTTCAGCTGCCAGTAATCTGACAAATGCACCACAAGGTTTGAAAAATATTTCCCAGCACTATGGTCCACCACTGACAGCTTTTAATAAAGCTGCATTAGAGAAATTCCAAAAGACAGCAAGAGTATGTGTTATAGCAACATTCAGATGAAAAGCAAGTTCAGGCAGTAAGAAATCCAGATCAAGAATGAATGGAAAAGAAGGCGGAAGATTAATTTAATTATCTAAACATAGTTAGGGCTATTCAACACATTACTAAAAAATATCCTCGATGTGATTTTTTTTTTTTTTAAAAAGATTAAACGTTTGGTCAATAGAAGTAATCACTTATTCTAGTTTTTTAAAAGCTCTGGCTTATTACTTGACAGTCAAAAAAATTCACACTAGCACATAAATGAAGCTCATAACAGAAACAAAAATGTTTCACAGAATGCCCCTCAAAACATATTAAAATATTCAATGTTATTCAATATTTTCATTTTTCATAAAAAAAGAAAAATCACCACTGGTAACTTTTTGAATAAACAAAGTAACAGAGAAAAGCCTGCAAAGTAAGCAAGCTTCTTTTAAAATAGCCACATCTGAAGTTATCTATCAGAAAAAGGAGGGACCAGAATTACCAGATCTGACTACTAAAACAACAACAACAAAAAAAAAAACCAAAAAACCCCACCCAGATACTAAAAGACCTTAGGTTAGCTGAGAAAAACAGACAAAAACGAATGGTTGCAATCTGATACGACATGAAGCCACACAAAATAAATTAAACTGGAATAAAAGTACACATCTGTGATAGTTCCAAAGACAACTCACCCTCACTATCATCAAGACACAAAGGTCTTTCCAAAACCACAATTCTAGAAAATTAGGGTTAAGATAATCTGAGTTCACTGCTCTCAGAAGAGACGGACCCATTTCCTCCCCTTCCTCAACTCCCAATACTCAACATTCCCCTCACTGAATGAATTGAGCTCACCAAATGAGGAAGAGAATAATAATAAAAAAGAAAGACAACAACAAGTGGAAAGTTTTCTGCCACTGTAGAGAAATGAATAATCTCAGAGAAGGGTCAAAACAAGTGAATTTCAGCAGAAGTCAACTACTAAATCAGCCCTGTCATCTCACAGGATCGCACCAGACCTGCATGTTTTTCCCAAACCCAAGCCTTGGGCTACTTATAGAGATAAACGTATAAATTAATAGCCTGTGATAAAGACGTTAGACTGGCCCTTTCTGGCCTCCAATTTCATGAGCATGCCTCATTAAACATGAGCAGTAGCAAGCACACAAGTGTTTCGGGAAAAGAATTTGCAAAAAAAATGTCATGGGGAAAGTTCTCCAAGAACAATGTTACATTTGTACTCCCAAATAACTGGGGTCTTCCAGCTCTCAGTTATCACCCTCCAATGCCTGAGAAAGGAAAGTGATCTGCAAATTCAAAACTATTTAAATGACTGGGGGATGGTACTCAGTTAAGTAGCAACACAGTAAGAGTTGATGATCAAGATGTATGACTAACAGCATAACTCCTTCACCCTCCCCCACAAAAAGCGATTTAGGTTGCAAAACAAAGCATGAAGGATTAAAAAAACAAGTCTACTGTGTTCATTCGGCCTTCTTTCCATCTTCAAGAAACTGTATTCTATACTGAATTAGGCCAGTAGTTAAAAAAATTAATGCAATTACATTCGGCAACAATATATCTATGTACAGCATTTGTAATTGCCCAGACAACCATAGAACTTAACACTTCCAAAGACAGTTTGGCGATCTGAAAAGAATTAATAATAATAAAAAAATAAATAAAAATTCCAACACATGCAAATAAAATAATATTCTATTAGATACAGTTACAAAAAAACATTTTCTGAAATGATCAGCAAGATGAAACTCTGGAATCTCCAGCACTGCACCTGAAACCACTTCCCTTACAATTTCACTAAAGAATAAACAATATGATTTTTGCCCACCTATTTTAAATTATATGCAATTAATAATAAACACAAACAAAAACTTTTCTGAAACTGAATCCTTGTGTGCTTCAAAGTCTCAGCTTAGTGAAAATACTCTATAACCTTTCTCAAGTCCTATAAAAATAGCTTTGCCACAAGGAGTTAACCACTGGCAATAAGCTTACAACTTCCGATACAACAGCTGTTTGACTCTTCCAAATTTTCTGAAGTGGTAAGAGTGGGACAGCTAAAAACAAATGTGACCAGCCAGCATCTAGGAGCCCACCTATTCATACCATGAAGTCAGCAAGGGCAAAAAGTTCAGAAAATGTTCTAATACAAAGCATTTCACCTGTAATATTGGCTTCAGTATTTCCAAATACCCAGAGTGGGGCTGGGAGGCAGCACAGTACAGTGACCAAGGCTGAACAAGTTATTTTAATTACACTCTCAAACCAGATCATTTCCTTGATGCAGTTCACCATCCAACCCGCAAAGAGCTGTGCTGGCATGACAGAGAGCAGACGCCCCTCACCAGCACTGGGCAGAACACCCTGTACACTGAAGCTATTGTCCAAATTCCTTATTCACTCTTACTCACCTCCTACAGCAATGAAAACTACCTACTTAACCTAGCAGAAAAGCACAGAAGAGGAAACTAATCCCTCTGGAATGACGATAAATGCGGAGTAGCTGATTCACTCCAAGGGCTCAGCTCAGCGGAAAACTACTTTGGGTAAAATCTGTTTACTACAATCACTTGAATGGTTATTAGAAAAGACAAAAATCCATTTGGAATGTTTTTTCCCCCTTTTTACAGTGAAAACCACTGGCAAAGTCTGAACAAGTCTCTCTGTTGCTAAAAAGGAATAATAAAAAAGCAACCCCACAAAAAAGAGAAAAGTTTTCTCCCAGAAAGAATAGACAAGTCTAGCCAGCAGCTTGATTCAAGTCTTTCCCAGCTAGAGTGCCTTCACATAAAAGAATATGCTCTTATTCTCCTCCAAAATAACCAAATTCATACATACTTCTAAATCTTTACAACAGTCATATTTTTTCAATAGAAGCCCATACCTAAGCTCCATTACTCTTGCCCAATGTAAAACTGAAGGAGGATTTTGAGGGTAAGAATTTAAACATCTAGTTAAAAAAAAAATTAAGTTAAGCAAATTCAACTACTAGCAAAATCTATTTAAACCATTGAGATCTACTTAATATTTAAAAGGAAAACCAGGACATTAATTGCAAAGTTAATTACACACCACAAATACTTTGTATTTATCCAATTTCAAGTGGTATCTCTTCACAGCGCTCTCTATATTCCTCAAGGCAAGTATATGTTTGGCACAATCCAGCATCGGCTGACACATGCACAACAACTAACATCTTCATTAGTATCTAAATGTGTGCTACTCTAAATGTTAGAATACAAAATGCCAGAATGGGAAAACAGAGCAATGTAATTCAGCGTACAGAAACTGAACATGAAGATACTCTACCTACCTGTCCCAGTCGTCATCTCCAGCTCTTCTTCTCCAAGACCTTTCTGCACCAGGCTTATCAAACTGATCAAAGTCATCATCTGTAAAGAAGGTGACCACATTAAGTAATTCTTACTGAAATGAAAAGTTTCTGAAGTAATCACTTAGGTGGGATGGGGGGCTGTTTTTTAGAAGATGCAAAAATAGCTTTTTCTGCTTTGCATTGTAACGTGAGGAAAACAGATAAATACCAACATGCTTCGATTAAAAAAAAAAAACCAAAAAAACCAAACAAACAAAAAAAAACAACCCAAAAAAACCATCAGGTACTATATAGCTTTCCCTCTTCTCACTGTTGAGGTGAGGATGGCCCAAGGAAAACAGACAGAGCATGAGATAACCTTCGTTGGCAACATTTACCAGTGGTTTATCCCAGAGACAGAAGCTCCCTAGAAATGCACGAAACTGAGGTGCAACGGAGGTGAAGGGAACCACGCCTGCCAGGTCTCTGCTTGCCTTGGGGGCCACAGGCTCATCTACCTGCACTGAGCCTGCAAAGGCTCTTTGAAAATAGGACTGAACCTCAGGTCAGCACAAGGCCAGACAGCACCAGCAACCCGAAACGGAAGAGGGAAGTCAGATGTAATACAGCATCAATTATCTCGACTGGGGCATTAAAAACACTAAAAGTCATTGAAGCAGGTTACACTGTGTACCTAAGCATGCACATGCCTTCCAAGATAAAACTGGTGCTCCATGTATTTCTCTGAACAAGTACCCTCACTATAGCCTAACAAATCACAAATTACTCTTGTGTAGCTTAGTTGCAAATGATAATTTTGCTACTTAAAAATATTAAAACTTCCACTTATCTGCAAAAGAAATGCAAAGCTCATCTGCTCTGTTCAGACATCCATGTGTCTCATCTGTAAACTGGAAGCACATACCCTTACTCTCCCAACCTGTGGCTACAGCCCAACAGAGAACGCACACCTGAAATAAGTGTCTTTTTACACATTTTAATGACTTTTTTTAAGAGTCAAACAAGTGGGCAAATAAAATTTATGCTCAGCACATGGGGAAACTGGCTGCAGTTCAACAGTCTGCAAAATACAGGATGTGGAGCAATCCAGTCCTTCCAGCCTTACAGTCTGAATTGGTGAACACTAAAATGCCATATATCCAGTCATTCTCCTAACTCTATTTGCACTCAACTCTTTGACCAAGTACAATGCCAAGGATCAACTCTTTTTTGTGTTTGTTTGGGGTTTTTAATGAACCTTCAAAACCAAATCTGTCTTCAGCCCTTTAAACTCAACCCAGTACCCTTTAGTGAATATTCCCCACATGCAATGACAAACCTATTCACTCCTTACTTCATATAATCAAAATATGGGCATTAGTGACTGATAGAAGTTTAAAAGCAGGTAAAAACATTAAAAAGAGAAAAATCGGTTCTTGCAGTGAAACTAAATTAAAAGCTCTCAAACCAGAAATTTCAGTCATAAACAGTTATGAAAATAAGACTGCTGAGTATGAATTACGATGCAACACAAGTCAAGTGTGGCAACTCTTGTTTTGAAACAGTAGGTAAAAACAATTCCCCCTGATCAGGTTCCCCCTCTTACTCCCTACAGATACTTTTATATTTCAATTAATCTTCTATATTTAAACTAATTTACATGGGCCAACACCATCGAAACAAACAGTTGTTTTACATTTCTCTGCTCAAACATCTACATGTTGCAACCTCCTTCACTTCCAATTCCTATTTCACCCACAGGGGAAAGCCAGACAGATATCCAAACATTTACTATCTTCCTCTTAAACACTGAATTTTGTGATCTCTGAAAAAAAACAAAAAAAACCAAAAAACAATGCCACCTTGCTCTCCTCATGGTCATTCAAAACCAGGCTGCAGTGATTATTAGTGCACTGCCATTTTAAGGGCACAAATATTCTGCACCGTCATTGTTCTTACAGCTGGAAATCCACTGACTTGATGTAAGCACCGCCAAAGATATTTTTTTTTTTTTTAAGGTAATGCGACTGGTTTTGCAGCAACCCAAATTACACGTGTCCACATACTGAGTAGCACAGCTCAAGACAACGACCACCATCAGGAAGACAGCAACTTCTGTTTCAGCTATGCCTGCTTGCTTGCAAGATACCGTATTTTTTCATGCCAGGCACCACTTTGAGAACTACAGAGAGCTGTATTATAAACCAACCCCACTTGAAGACAAGACCTTAGCTCTTCAGCACACAATTCTTACACAGATGGACCTTCACATCAGCCAGGTTTAAATCCAGACAACACAAAGTTATGTGCCAAACTTTTTCTCTGTTGAGATCTCTCTACAGCAAAAAGAAACATTCTTCAATATAATTCATAGTGCTTTTCCAGGCCCGACAGTTAACCTTCACGGCCGTAACAGCACTTCAACCTAGTATTACTGCTAGTGAAGAAACAATAACAAAAGCGGGTCCAAGTTCCTGCCAAGCTTGTAGTGTAGACCTGGACCCCACTCAGCCAACATCACGAACCTCCACCCTCCAGCTCTTCCAACCCCTCCAAATTTCTCACATCCTATTCCTGATTTATGAGCAACTCCTACCAAAATCCAAAGCTGAATTACATCCATGCAAAGCCCTTTTCACAAGTCCCCTCTTGCAGGATGCATACAAAAGCCTCAAAAATGACTGGTCAATCTGTGTGTGGTGACCGTAGCTTTTAATAACTGTTCCACCTATGTCCCCACCACCTCCCTGTTCTCATCTCTTCTCTCCCTGTCTCATCAAACACTTATGATATCAAGATCTTTGGGACAGAGGGAGTCAGCTTTTCTTTTTTATGCTTGTTTGTTCTGTGACAGCTGACACTAACAATGAGCGTCACAAATTACAGCATTTTGACATTAAGTGTTGTCAGAGCCCAAAGCAGGTTGTAGCTCTCCTTTAGAAAAAGAGGTCACAACAGTCACGCATCTACAAACAGCATTCATTGCCAGCTTCACCGTTTGTGAGCCAGCAAGCACTGAAATGGACATAGGCCTCACACCTGCAGCGCGATGGGATACCTAAAAAACCTCAGTGAGGAATCATTTTTTTTCCATTTCTAGAACTACACATATTTTCATTTTTCTTCTACTTGTCTAGGCAATAACACTGGAAAATACCAGTAAACAACAGTCAGTGTAACATTTATGGATGTTTCTCCTTAAGAAATTCTTATAAATCAATGTTTGCGTCAAGCATGGTTAAGTGCCTGTAAAACATTAACTTGTACAGAAAGAGGCACACTCAGCATCAGCAGAGCACAAAACCACTGAGAACAACAGCCAAAGATTATTTTTTTATATATGTAATTTTCAGTACTACTGTGTGGGACGTGAGGAGAGAAGAAAAAAAGGGAGGGGGGAATCCATGAACATAAGCTTTTTAAGCAGGAAAATATCCGTTGTGCGAGTTGGAAGAGGTTTTGTATTTCTTCCAGCAGTATCTGCAGCCTAGAAAGGCAGTCGTACATAGCAACTGTTGCTAAGACGTGCCACGCAATGGGTACGGCTCCTCGCCTCAATTCAAGGCTCTGATGGCAAAGCTCACGAGGACGTGTGCGCATTAGCTGGATATCAACCGGAAGATCCTGACAGGTGATCACTAAACACACCAAGGACCCTCTCTAACTTCCAGGCAGCACTAGAAGGAAAAGAAAAACAAGACCTATCAAATACCAAAAAAGCACTGAGTAAGTAAGCAGGACAGACCAGTTACACAGGAAAACAAAAGAAATAATCCACCACTTGGCTCTTCCTACTGCAGCTCTAAGAAAATCGCCATTATCAAAGGGACAGAGAAGTTGCAGGATGCTGCAGAGACTGACTAACACTGGCTGTTTTGTTGACCAGCCTGCCTCGCCAGGCTCTGGCCAGCTGTGAACCAGGATAAGCACAAAGACAGCCAAACACACTTGATTCCCCACACTAAAAGGTTCCTGTTTGCTTTACACTTACCCTGGTGTAGCACCAGTACTGCTATAAGCTGTTCTATACGGCTTATTTTTTGGTTTTATGATATATGCCCAGAACTGTTATCTTTTTTCCTGCTTAATAAGGACAGATCATCCACACTAGAAATCCACAAAGTACAAGCCTCATTTCCTCTTTGGCTATGCTGATGGTAGTTTCTAACTCTGTGGACACCCTTTCAATAAAACCTTCACTAATCATTTTTCTATGTAAAATGGAAGTCCTAAGCTACACAGTCAAGTCTCACAAGCGTAGAAGATGAATCAGCGGGAACACTGCAGAGCTCTTAACGTCTTAAAATGGTACCAACATAGCCTAAAAAGGTAGTCCTACATAGCAACTGTTGCTAAGATGGAGTATTTTACTGCAATGAGATGGCCAAGACTTCTAGACTAGGAAAAACATTTGATGACTGCATTGTTTGTTCTTCCTAGAAATACACCTGCACACTTTCTGGAACACTAACCACATGCCGTCTCATAAACCTCTGTAACAGTTCAAAATTTTGTATTTTGGTTCCCTTCAATATTACACTATCATGAATATCAAACATACTATTAGTTTTAGACATTGAAAAAGCATCAAAGATTTTTCCTTATCCAAAACAAGATGAAGAAGCCACAATGATCCAATAGTTCAATGGATAAAAAAGTATTACACACTGTTTACCCAACAGGTCTTCCAAGAAAGTAACTAAGCTGCACTGCTTTTGGGCAGAACAGGTAAGGGAGCTATTAAAAAAAGGAAGAAAAACAAAACTAGAGGAAAAAACACCACTTGTCTATGCTTAGATTTAATGCTGAACATAGCAAGTCCATCTTGGTCTATCCCATTCCCCAGTATCATATTTAAAACACTCAACATGACAACTTGACAGCATTTCAAGCACAAGTCTCCAGATTAAAAACAGCTTACCAGCTTATCTTCATGTAATAGTTTATATCTACAGAATATTTGTCTTCATATTTCATTGCAAAAGGTTACACAACACACAGGTATTGTAGTGTCTTGATTTTCAGGAACTGAGTATACCATTTAAAAACAGACCTATGCTTCTGCCCGCGACACTGAACTGAGTTTCAGTATCTCTTGCCATGTGATACAGAAGAATAACAGGTTTCATGAGAAACAGCCGTGCCTAAAACACAAGCTGGCAACGCAACTGTACTACTAACACCAGTTGAATGAAAACTTCTGGTAACGAATCACAACAACGTCTAGCAGTAAAAGCACAAGGTCAACAGGAACTCCTGAACCCGAGTCTGTGATGTAAACCTAACACATTATGAAGCACACTATGAATCAAGTCCCATTTATTACAGATAATCAATCCCTCTATCCCCATCATAAAAATCACGTTCACTCCTACTACTGCATTATGCACAAGAACACACATGCACAAACACACCACACAAACACAAAGGGTTCAGTTTATCTTTTCAGGGACAGACATCATGGAGTCTTTATATTGGTAAACAATTACTCACAGAAGCCTTAGGTACTCAGTGACTAAGTATTTGTAACAATGTAACGATTGCATGACATGTTCCTCAACTAGTGTATTTCATGTTTTCCTTCCAAATTACTCCTACAGGACAGAGTTTAGCTTCCTCAAACAAATAAAGTAGAAAAATTAATTTCTACAGGAGATAAGTTCTTTTTAGCTTCTCAAAACCAAGTTTTTTTAGAGAGTTTGTCATGGTGCAAAGCAAGTCACTAGCTTTTTTTTTTTTTTTTTAATAAACTACATCTAAACCCAGAACCACCAAGCCACAAAAAAACCATTTCCAAAGTCTGCTTGGATTTGAAAATATACTTGCTTTAGAAAAACATTTTAAAAGGCCTTGCCTCACAAACGCTTAAGAGTGAATGAAGGCCAAGGGTTTAAATGAAATCCACATGAACTCAGTTCCCAAACGGCTTTGGACACTGATGAGAAACTGCAACGCTCCAGAAACTCTCCAGCATCTTTCACAGCCACCAAAAGTTATAGTTAAAACTGAGGATGCATTACAGCAGAATGTAACACTGGACCAATCACATCACTTACTCGGAGGTTTTGTTGGTCAAGTCAGCGACAACCATCACCTTAACTTATCCTGGACAACAATTTCTGCGTGACCTAAAATCTGAGGTTTAGTATTTGATGCAATAAAGCATCATTTGGCTTTTGTAAAAACAAGTGATACTAAGGCTATGTTTAATTTAGATGACCTGAAATGAGGGAACATTCAGAAGAACGTGACTTTCAGTGAAAGCTTGTCAAAGAAGCATAAAGAGATTAAAAAATGCTATGCTTTAAAGCAAATCTGCCTGCCACAAGCTCATTCAAGTAGTAACGTTTTTTTGGCACTAGTCCTTAGCTGGTACAATAGCCCATGATCATATATTTGTATTTCATGAATTGTAAACTCTATAGGCCTTTGACACTTAGAGGAGTTTTAGTGTGTGCATATTGCAATATAACTGTTTAGTGACCAGTTGCATCAGTCCACCTAATAAAATAGGATGCAATACCCACAGAGACCAAAATATGGCCAGCACTCCATCCACTTTCACCTAGGCACAAATGCAGAATCTATTTCCAGTCCCTGTATGCTGCTGCCGAATAGCCTGAAGCACAACAAATTCAATGGAATTTGTCACACTGGGGAATTTTTACTACATCTTTGAATAGGATAGTGACCCACAGCACAGAGAAAGGTGCTTGCTGTGCTAGCAGTATAAGCTTTTTTCCAATTTTTATCAACAGCTTCACAAGAGGTTTTTAAAGCCACTACATTGCTGAGAGCACAACAGCAGCCCTCAGATTAGTTAAAATGAAATTAAACTGATGACAGCTTAAGTTCAAGCTGAAGGAATAACGTAACAGGCTCAGAGGTAGAGAAACACCCACTCAGCTACTCTTGGTGCAGGACTTCAGCAGGAATATGGAGTAGACGTGTATAGATGGGGTCCTCTTCAGCTCCTCCTCTGCCCCATCCCCTGTCGTGATTTACACCCCAAGGATATCTACACTCAAAGTCTTCTAGACCACTGAAGTTCATCAGCAGTGAATTAATCTGAAAGGAAGAAAACTTACAACAGTTTTCCCTTACTTCAGTATGGCAGACAATCGAGATAAGAAGTGCTCTTTGCTTTGTTTTAGTGATGGTTTGTTGTTTATCCTGAAACCATCTCTCCCTAAATTAGATTAAAATCTAGCTGTAAATTGATTGTAGTAAATACCAAGAAAAAATTTCAGCATCTACACAACACAGTTATTACATTACACTATAAGGAGATTATCCCTAAATCATAGTCTTTTGAGGTCCTTTCCAGCCTGAGCTGTTCTATCTGGTCCAACCTTTCGTGGGAAAGGGAGCCTAGATGAGATAAGTTATCTAGCACCCTCTCCAATCGCATCTTGAAAACCTCCAGTGATGGAGACTCAATCATCTCCTTGGGGAGGTTTTTCCAGCAAGGGATTGTCCTCACTGTTAAAAAAAAAAAAAAAAAAAGTCTTTCTTATATCGAATGGAGCCTCTCCTGGCGCAACTTGTAGCCGTTGCCTCTTGTCTTCTCCATGTGGCTCCTTGTGAAGAGAGGGCCTTCGTGCTCTTTGTAGCCCCCCTTTAAGTAAGAATATGTTACTCAACTTTCAACATGTTTGCTTTGGTTCTGTTCTTATATGAAAGTTTGAATCAAAGTTTGGGAACCATTGACTTAACCATATCAATGGACTAATGAGCAGCTATAAGCCCTCAAAGTGCCTCTTCATCACCAGCATACCCCCTTGAACTTCTGTGTTTCAACACAGCCATTCTAGAATTAGAAGCAAGTTCAATCAGGCTCCACAGCAAAAGAATTTGTGAAGTAATATGAAGCTGTGAATCACTCCCAGAGACCTCACAGACCACCACTTGAAAACTTCACAGTTTATGTTTGTGAAACCTACCACCAAAAGAGCCTTTACCTTCATCCTTAGAAAGCTTAGCTGCACCAACACAAGTATCTGGTCACAAAAGTACATACTGATACCTTATTCTTACGAATTAAGCCAGTATTTCCCAAGAACCTAAAAAATTAGAAATGACCAATGAGTCCACACATGCTGTCCAACAGACAAATCACCTTCCTTCCATCAAATATATTTAAGTGTTCAGCCAACAGAGCCATTTCACATTTCATTTTTCAGCCCTGCAACATATCCTTACAGAAGATTTAAACTTTAATCTGCATCTTCAAAACCAAAACTATCTCACTTTGCCAATTGTTACCCTGCAATGTCATCAAATTAACACTGTTTTTCCAAGACCTATTTTGTATTACTTTATCAATCACTAGATCCTTTTTTTTTTTTTTTTTAGAAAACACTGGGGTGCTGTTACTGCCATATTTTAAAGTCTTTCCCTCCCCCCAAAAAAACCAAAAACTAAATCTAAAACATTAATTCCTACAGTTAAAACTTTAACTGGTCAAAAACATTTAAGCCAAATGACCACTTAGTCCTGGGCTTCTTTCCCATTTGTTACCACTATTGACTTTGGATAGTAGTCCCTTTCCAAGAAGAGTTGCATATACCATTCCTGTAAGTTCTAGGCTTTTTTACCAGGTTTTAAGTGTGTATTTAACAACTTCAACCAGGAATTTTCCTTGACTAGTCATACAGACATAAGTGTGTGACACCTCTGGGTTTCTTCATTCAGGCAAGTGCTGCACAGTGATCATCTAGACTAAACAAATACTGCTTATACGAGCAAGGGTCATATTTAATTGGCCACCATTTATTGATGAGCATAGTGTTAATGCTGAACAAACAACTGCTTGTGCCCACTTAATACAAGCGGATCCTAATTAATGGTTAGACACAAATGGTACTAATCCACAGCAACAAAAAAAATAGTTTTGAAACTGCAGTTTCACCACATAGTTGAAGGTTGTCTGCTGCATACAGCCTTGTACATGAAAGCATGCTCGTTCAACTTGCAGCAGTTTTAAACACAAGAACCAAAATACTCCAGAATTGACACTTCCTTTACTCTGTCCTCACAACACTACAAAAAAACTCCCAGAGATAGAACATGCATGCAAAGTTTACTTCCACACCACATGTAACAGATCCAAACCACAGAAACTAGCACAAAGACTTTTGTATAACAACTTACATTGCAATATATTTAACACCATTAAAACAATGCCCAAGATATTAAAATATTTACTGTTTTACCAATCAGTGCTGTCCTTCCTAGCCTTCTTCCCAAACTCAACTCCTAAACTTGGGAATTTCTTTGTAACATTTACCTTTAGTAGGAAATTTAGTTGTGTTTATGTACTTTGTTACCAATTAAGCTAAAAATGGTGAACAGTATGACCACTTAGGTGAATGATCACGTGGACAAGTCACACTCTTCTCTGTGACACCTACTTACAGAAAAAACACTGACTAAAATCATGACAAACTTTTGTACAGACACGGACAAGTGGGTCAGCTGATGGCTCTGACCAGTCTTTATCAAAAGTGTTATTCCTAGAGAAACAAGGCCCACACCACCAGAAATGGATATGTTCTCTTAACTGTATCTCTTCTGAACACCTCAGTGTGACTCCTGCAAGTCTTTCTTTTAATCACTCAACCAAACGTTCTCATTTTAAAATTTGCTTAATATACCAGTCAGAGCCACAGAGGGTTTTGAGTTGTCATTTAAAATGCTGTGAGAAGAAGTGTCCTTAGTCAAGAAGGAGAGAAGTGGTGCGCCTGAGAGTCCTGGGGCCAAGCACTGACTTCATTTTACAGTTTCCAAGTGAGACCTTCTGCTTCTGGGCAGTCTGTAAAATAAATTATAACTACTCCCCAGATGAGAGGCAAGTTATTCAAACAGGTCACATACTGTAGCTGTAAAAGGTACAAGAAGGAACGTCTCTAAATAAACACATCCATCTCGCCCGGAGGTCCCACACCTGCGGTGAGGGATGAAACTGCTGCCCCTTCCCGGCCCTCCCCGGCCGAGGGGAGACAACAGCTCCCATCACCGCACGACGCCAACCCCCATTAGCACGAGGGGAACCCCTGGGGCCTTGCGGTGCCGGGGAAGCTTCTGCTCCCCGCCGGGAACGCGGGGCCCACCCGCTCCGCCGGCACCCCCGACCCCGCCGACGGCGCCCGGGCGGGAGGCAGAGGGGCGGCGGCGCCACCGCCCCAGAAGGCCCCGCAGCCCCCGGCTCCCCGCAGCCCCGCCGGCCGCTCCGCCCCCAGCCAGGCCCCGCTCCCCCAGGCGAGTCCCCGCAGCCCCGAGCCCCCCCGCGCGCTCCCAGGCGAAGCCCTTCGGGGCCGCGGCACCCACCTGCGCCTCCTCCCAGGGCGGCAGCCATGGCTCTTCGCCTTGCCCAGGCGGCGGCGGCTCCCGGCGGCGACCCCGCGCCGCCTCCAGGAGCGGCGGGGAGCGGGGGGACGGGGAAGGGCTGGGATTCAGCGCCGGGCGGCTCCCCCTCCCGCCGCCCCTCCGCACGCACCCTCGGCAGGAGAACAACAAACTACCACAACATGGCGGCCGCCGCCGTCGCTGTCGCCGCCGCTCCCGCGCTGCATCATGGGACGGCGGAGGACCGGACCCTCCCTCGCGGGGAGGGCGGGCAGCCGGCGCCGCTGGTTGGTTAGCCGGGACCCGGCCGCGCCGCGCGCCGGCCAGCGTCAGCGCCCGCTGCGCATGCGCTCAACGGCTTCCTCCCGGAGGCGCAGGAGTGCGCGTGTGCCGGGAGCGGCACGTGCCGGGGCGGGGGGGCGGGGGGGGGGCGCATGCGCGCAGGGCGCGGCGGCGGGGGCGCGCTGCGGACGCGATGGCGGACGGGCCCCTGCCCCTGCCCCTGCCCCTGCCGCGCCGGGGCGGGGTCCCGCCGGCCGTGGGGTGTGCAGGGAAGGGCCGTGGAGCCGTGCCCGAGTGGTTCCTCACCCTGCCCGGGGTCCCCGCGGGCAGTCCGCGGTGCCTGGGCCTAGCCTCCCCCTCACGGGGCAGCAGGCCCGCCGGCCTCCGGCCCTGAGGCAGGCTGCTGTCCGCAGCCTGGCTCTGTGGGGAGGGCGGCCGAGTCGGCTGCTGTGCCTTTACCTGACCGGGACAAATAGTGGGGAGTGGGAAAGGGAGATTAAGGCGCTGCTTTTCAGCATCCCACGCCTCCCTGACGAGGGTCTGTAGATGTCTCTCCCCAAAGTGGGAGGCTCCTCATGGCACATCCGAAATGCCCGGCTCACGTAGAGCTGCTTCGAGGTTTCAGTAGGTTGTAGGTCCAGCTGTACCCCCCCAAGTTCACCTGCCATGAGTCTTTTCCACAAGAGTGTGGAAAAAACCCCATGTATTAGTGGGATTAAAATACACCATGAAAGGGACAATTTGGGCTACGTTAGGTAGATCTGTGGTTCTCCATCTTTTAAGGCTTGAGAGTTGCAGGAGAGTTAATGCTTGCATAAACTAACTAAAATAGTTGAGGCCATGTTGTTCTTGCTTCTCCCCTCAGACCTCACCTGGGTATGTACTTTACAGGTTCAGTGTTAGAACATGCCAAATCCAGTTCCACTGCAAGCTAAAAGTCCTTTTCTGCTAGCCCTTTCTCTTGGCGCTTCCCTCCTGGCTGCTTAGCTACGTGCTCCCCCTCCCCTTTTCAAAGAACCTAGTGATATTGTGGCTGCAGAGTAGATCAGTTTGGATTACTGATCCCACAGTAAAGTAATTCACCAAAAAGAGTTTTCCTTTTGAGTTTCCTTCCTGCCTTTTCCTAGTTTTCCTTTTAACAGGGGTATCAGGACTTGTGGCATTCTGCACAGACCGGGTTAAACGCAGTATAAAATTATGCCTTCACATAAAACAGATTTTTAGGTTACACCACTTATGAAGAAGCCCAATCTGATCTAAAACAGTTTAACAGAGCCTACTATAACAAGACTAGTTCAAGTAAACGGCAAAACTTTCCCAGGTGGGTGAGTCTTCATGGAAATAATTAACAATGTTAGTATTTAAATTATCGGCATTATCTGATTAAACCCTCGCTATGAGAATAGGGAAGTTCTCATGTCACTTTGTTCCGGGCTCCCTGCAGACTTATCTCTGCATTGCATTTGGTCTCATTTTTTAGGTTTTCTTCACAACTGTACAGCTAGAGATTTATTCTTTACATGTTCCTACAAACTCACAGCCAAATTCTGACTTTAATTTAGGAAACAGACCATCAGTAGGAGATGCTTGCTGATAATTTAAGTCCACCTCTGACTGATTGCCTGATGTGGAGGTGGTGAAATGTGAACTACTACTATCAATGGTAAAAAAACATGATGATTTCCGTGGGGCCAGGATTTCAGCCATCGCTGCTTGGTATCGATCTTTCTTTGTGTAGCTGGTTTGCAATACAAACAGATTTCCTGGCAAGGGGGGCAGTTTTCTGGACCCTTTAAAGGCTGGACAGAGGAGAAGTGTGTGGGGCGACACTCGACCAGCAGCCTGTTACAGTTCACAGCTCTCTTCTCATAATTCTTTGTATCTCTTCTGCTTGAGGCTGGGAAATTAAGTGTTAAACTGTCCTGGTTTCAGCTGGGATAGAGTTAATTTTCTTCCTAGTAGCTGGTATAGTGCTGTGGTTTGGATTTAGTATGAGAATAACGTTGGTAACACGCTGATGTTTTAGTTGTTGCTAAGGAGTGCTTACACTAGGCAAGGACTTTTCAGCTTCCCCTGCTCTGCCAGGTGCACAAGAAGCTGGGAGGGGGCACAGCCAGGGCAGCTGACCCCGACTGGCCAAAGGGCTATGCCATACCGTACGGCGTCATGGCCAGTACAGAAACTGGGGGAAGAAGGAGGAAGGGGGGGGAGGTTCGGAGTTTGTCTTCCCAAGTAACCGTTACGCGTGATGGAACTTTTCCTGGACCTGCCTGCTGATGGGAACTGGTGAATGAATTCCTTGTTTTGCTTTGCTTGCATGCGCAGCTTTTGCTTTACCTATTAAACTGTCTTTATTTCAACCCAAGAGTTTCCTCACTTTTACTCTTCCGATTCTCTCCCCCATCCCATTGGGGGAAGTGAGTGAGCAGCTGTGTGGGGCTTAATTGCTGGCTGGGGTTAAACCACAACATAAACATAAGCAGTATTCGCAAGGAGGATCTTTATGGCATTCAGATATGTAGAAGAGTGTATTTTATAGGTATTTTATGCCCTATATTTTTTCTCATTTTAATAGCTGATTTGATTTCCATGACTGACAGTCCAAAGACAAACCAAGTTACTATTTGCTTAACACACCAATCCGTTATTAAAGAGGAATAAGAGGATAGCTCACTATTACTCTGTTTGTTAATATACAGGCCCTTCAGCCATTTTGCACAGCTCTGGTACAAAAAAGTGGCCGTTCCCGGATGTCTGAACTTCAGCAGGTGTGGAACAGGGACCTAAAATATGATGACAGATAGAAGTATGGTGACTCACCTTCACTCAGGACAGTCCTTGAGTTTTCAAACTCCAGGAGCTATAGTTGCTCTGGATTCTGTACAAAAAACTCCAACTTTTTCTCAATACTACCTAGCCTGTGCTATAAAATGCAAGTGTGCTCGTGCCTTTTCTGTAAGTGGGGGTTAACATACTTGCTGCTTCTGGAATCCATGAATTAAAATGACTTTATATGAACTAATCATCATCAATTTATTTAAATACTTTTGGAAGTTCTGCATGAATAATGTATTTGCCTGTGTGTCTTCCAAAGCAAATCCAGCTGCAGTTGGGAATGCAACAGATTGTCTTGCAAGGAGATTTAAGTGAATAACTGAGCCAGAGCTCAAGAAACCTGTAATCCTCGTTCTGCACTCGCTTGCTGCATTACTGGGGCAGGTTGCCTTGCATCTGCTGCCTCAGATTTCCCTCTCTAAGCTGGGGAGAATAATGCTAAACTTCTTTTTTTCTGATTATTTGAAACCTTTTGGTAGAAATTATTGTGTCCTAACTTCTCCACATTAAGCTGTTTCCGCTGCAATAGTCACTATCAGTTTTATATACACCAGTTTTGGATTTTAACATTTTTTTCCAAAATACTTAGTAGCTTATTTTTTGAGCAGACACATTAATTTCTGATGTTTTTAAAATTTATTTAAATTATTATTTATTTTTGCACGCACACTCAAATGGTTAAAAATTGCCAGTCAGAAATCCAGTAAAGCAGACTTCCAAATTTAATTCCTTTAAACACTTAAAATTAATATGAGGGTAGTAAGAACAGTGATATCAACAGCAAATGGCTCCTGATTCCCTAGAGAAAATGTGCTTCTGGCTTATTTTTTAACCACAGTTACCTCTTCAGGAGCTTTCATTGTAGTCCCACTCAGTCTGGCAAAACCAGCCTGAGTTTTTGTAACATGGCGGGCTGGCTCATAACCTTCTTGTGATGAACCTCTCGAAGTGCCATCTAACGCCAAGGCACCATCTTCCATTCGAAGTTAAGCCTGTTTATAGACGAGTTCCTCCAAATCGGACACTAAACAGATCTTGGGTTATTTCAGCAAAATCCTGTGATGCAGCAAATGTTCTGTCACACCTGGCAGGAAATTCTGGATTTAAAGTGTACAAATGAGGGGTGCAAAAGCAAGTTCACTCTCTTGTAGGTGCCACTGGGCCTGATCTATGACCTATTGACAGTGGCAGTGATCTAGGGAGGCAGCGGTACCTTTTAAAAGATATACACAGGTGAAAGATGCTTTTTCTCTTTAAGCGTATTCCCCAGAAGGGCAAAGGCAGAGTAGGAAATGGGAGAGACTTTAAAAACTAACGAATATCTTACTTAAGGAAAGAGAACAGTATGAGCATTGAAATAATTAAAATATACGAAAAACACTGGTGTGATAAACTTTGAACAGAAAACATTCTGAGCGTGTTACAGCCTCCGGACTAACCGTAGTTCCAGAGCTGCGGGCAGTGTTAATGTGTATCAGCTTTTATTGCTGTAATTTTTCTTTCGGTTTCCTCCCCCATTCTTGTTACTTATTTATCCACTTGTTGCAGCTTATCTGCCTTGTTGTCTGCAATCCACTTGATGCATCTTATTTCAGCTGTAATTTCTTCAGAGCAGCGTGACCTAAGGACCCCTGAAACAGCTGCTAGGGTGGAGAATAGGAGAGCTTGTGTGCTGAGAAATGGTCTAAACAAGCAATGTGTCTGTCAAGTGTGTTATTAATATGTCACGTGTGGAGTCCCTAGAAAGCTGGTCACCCACCAAAGATCAAAATCTCAACAGAATGCATATATTGTTGAAGTATAGTGTAAAATATATAAATTATTACCAGCTCCAACTGGCTGCAGGGAGGTTTGGGCTGTAGCTTTGGGTTCTGAACTAAGAGCAGCACGCAGAAGCCTGGGTATTGCCCTGGACCCCAGTGTTTGCAATATATTTTAGGCATCTAGAGAAAAGAAATCAAGACAAATCAGAGGAATCCAAGTGTTAAACATATTACAGCATTTTATTTGTAATTTTTTTTTTTTCAGTCTGTATGCTGGAAGTCTTACTGACTAAGCTTTGCTTTGTTTCACCAAGAAGCCCATCTGGTGTCAGGGACAGCAGGGGAATCGGGGTGAAGCTGACAAATGTGAGGTAGTCCTTCCTTCAAGAATGACTCAGAGTAAAGTGGAGAATGTCTAAGATGCCCCGTTCTTAGGCAAAGGGAGTGGTACCCTATGATAAGCGTATCAAAATAAGTAAAGGTTGAGTGTTTCCCAACAAGGAGCCAATATACGGCATTGTTGCCCTTGCCCGAATGCTGAGGTTTGCGAAGGGCTTGCTTCCTCCGGACACAGGCCAGGCTGGCCCCTTGCACTCTGTAAAGAGCAGAAAGACATGTGGTGGCTCTAGGCAAACCTCAGAGCATCACAAGCAACTTCTGTGGCCCAGGTTCTTGTGGCCCATACCTGTGAGCAAAGCCCCGTGCTCTGTGGAGCCCCACTGAATGTAGAGACGTTGTGCACAGGTACCAAATGTCAGCTATCGTACATGAACTTCCAGATCAGAGCTTATGTTCCTAAGAACTCCTCATACCAGAAGGCTATAATCCCGTTAAAAGCCTCTGGGAACTACTGCAATGCAAATAATAGTAGCAATAATTAGCTCTGCTTTAATTGATACAGTGTATTCCTCAAATGTCAGTGAAAATTTACTCTACTAAGCCAACAACTTCTCCCCTGGAACTCTGCTGGCTTTAACAGAATTACACGAGGGGTGAATTTGGATCATTGTAGGTTCCTGGCATAAATTATCAGCTGTTGATTCCTTGCCCTTTAAAACTTGGCAAGCATACAGGAAGAGTTTGCCAGACATGCAAGAACTAGGTCTATGCATTTATGGGGAAATCCTTCGGGACTGTGCACAGAAAGGAGTACAATTTGCTAGAAGTACCCAGCTGTGAAATCCAAGAACTCCTGCACACAGCTCTAGCAACTTAGAGCGTATTTAGCTTGGCCTCGATACCAGTGGTTCCTGGAAGCAGTTTTTGGGCCCCCAGCTTTATGAAAGCATGAATATGATTGTAACAAACCCTGTAAACGTGTGGAGATGCTAAGTTTACAGAGTAGCCCTAACAGGGATGATTTTGGTTGGCATAATCTAGAGTCATTTTATGGTTACTCCTGTTTAGCCCAGTGGCAAAGAGTTGTCTCTGCTTAACATTGACAATATAGTTCTGAGCATATCATTGGCATAAATAAGTAAAGATAACACACTTCAAAGCAATCACCATCTTCAGTATGAACAAGATCCGCATCTGGACCTTTTGTCTCTACTGAGCACCCAAGAATTTTGATGCCCCATCCTTCATGGACAGACGTTTGTGTCATAGCACAGCTGCATGCTCAGACACTCCTTGGGGATTCTTTCTAAGGGAAGAATAAATGTCCTCTCGCTCTAGCTGGCTAAAAGTTAGATGCCTAACCTAAACTCGCTGTGTGAACCTCCTCCGTTTAGTTACATTAGATGGGCTGAATGGTGGCTCTTAGCTGTGGGACACCTGTCCTGATAAAAGTGAGGGGAAATAGATCCCAACCATAGAGTCTCTATTTTGACAGTGCTGAGCAAGATTAGAGCCAGTAGCAGATCTCAAGTCTAAAATTTTCCACATTTGCCAGGAAAAGACTCCTGGCTTGTAGAGCTTCGGTGCATATTGCAGGATCAAGCCATCTCTGTGTTTTCTGGGCCTGATGGGTAATGGGTTTAGGCTATAATGGAGTCCTTCAGAGACTCAGAGATACAATGCACCTGATTTTATGGATTATCCATATGTACAAAAGTGTTGTTGCCAAACAAACTCAGGAACAGATCACTCTAGCACATTACCAATAAGCCAATTAGTGAAATGAAGCATTGCAATTATTAGACTTCTTTATGCAAATATGTTTGTCTGTGTGGACAAGAGAATCATTTGGGCTGGGTTTAGTATTCAGGAAGACCTTGCCGGTATGATATCTGGTGATAGTTGCTATAGCTATTATTGACCGGTTTCTTTTTTCGCCCTGATATGTGCGGATGTAAATGCATTGAGTGACGTGAACCTTAATGAATAAAAGGATGGTCAGGATTTAGACCTTATCATGTGGGATTTTTTCAGTAGCTGTGTTTGTTCCATGGGTTTCACAACATCTAACGTTAACTTTGGTTATACTATTTTTCCATCACAGTGATCGGCAGCATCAGTATTTTATTTGGGCCAAAATCCACAAATCTTTCACATTCAACTAATTTCCTTACAAGGAAGACTGACAGAATTAGGCCGTACATATCAAATCAGTTTCATCTGGGGACCTTAGTTTATCTAGTCGATCCAACAGATTTATTTATCACAGCCCGTCCACATTAAGCTGAGCACCTTTTCTATAATGAGTTCCTTGCAGCCCAGGAGCAGGTTACAAACCATGACCCATTACAGCATGCTGTGGTACAGGGAACCAATAGAGATGCGTTATCCAATACAGCCATGGCTTGAAGTGCTATCTTGTATAACAAATTATTGACTTCATTGTACATAGTACTAGGATTTAATTAAGCGATAAGGCCCATCATAGTGGTCCTTTATCTAGCAGATAAGGATTTAGCAAGCTTACCCAAGAGGTCTTTATCTGAAAGATAAGAAAAAGGTACATAAGGTGCCTTCTCCTGTTTTTAAATCTTTAATTGAAAAGACCTTATTTTTTAAGTTCTAGGTTGTTGTCTTTTCTTCATGACTTAGTATTAAAATTCAGATGGACTTTTACAAGGGAGGTTGTAACAGGGAAGAATGTTACCAATGGCCTTCACTGGGTGAAATTAATAGGATTTATGTAGTTTTTATTCACAGTGCACCAGCTCACAGCTCAAGTGGAAATTCTGCCTCTGATCTGCAGGAGATTTTCCAGTGACTCCATGATGCCATGGCCATAAAAGAGATTCATTCATTGCTGATTTCAGAGGGCTACAATTGTGATTATGTTGTAAAGTTTAGAAAAAATTGGGATTACACAATAGAAGAAAACAGGGGATACAGATAATATCAAGACAGTTCTGTTAATGATTGTATTGTCAGCTAAATGATGCCAAAATCTAGTCCTTTACCTGTGTGATGTAAAAACATATAAGCAGAAAACATATTAAAAAATTAAGGCTAATGCAAAGATCTGGCACTTAAAGTAAGATGAACACACTGGAAAACACAAAATAATCCTACTGCTAATGCTCGGTGGAGAAGAACACAGAGGAAATTCTAGAGAAAGGGGAGAAGATCCTATGGTTTTTGTGGGAAAGGCACATAAGGGCTACGGTGTGGTTGAAAACAGAACAGGATCTTTGGACTTAGGAGAAGTAATCCCTAATGTTACAGACACTTTTTTAATAGAATCCTTTCATAAAGGTTCAAGGTTTTTTTAGAAGTAGCTAGACTGTTGCCTCCCCCTGCCTTAGAGGAAGGCTGTTGTGCAATGTCCTTATACTAATAGTTACCTGAGATCTTCCAGGTTACAGTGTGACTGTATCCCTGGCCGGTCCATACTTGTTTGTTCTTACGTGTTGACATTATCTTTTAGCATAAGCGGCATTTCTTCCTTGCCAGCATTTTTCCTTCCCATCCCCATGTAAGCCCAGACAGCAGTCAGCCTTTACTATGCTACATAAACCGAGCCCCCCTTGGACCGTTCTGCCCTTGCAGGTCCTGAAGTGACAACCACGAATTGACTCTGTACCCCGTCGGGGATCAGGGAGGTTTCAGACTCACTGTTCGTTCCACCTCAAGTTGCTTTGTGTGGGCTCTGTGAATTTCTCCTGAATTTCCAGGCATCCAAGACCTTAAGCTGCCAGATACTGGAAATCCAGTAGGTTACTGCCCAAAGCAGTTGTCTACCACATAAATTGATAGCGTTGGCAGCTCTGCTTGTGAAAGACTCCCTGTTCCCCAGATTGTATTAATCATCCTGTTCTGCACCTGTTCCAGCTTGAATTCTTCATGCTTGAACAGGGGCAGTAAAGCAGGGTCTGAAGGGATCAGATTGTATTAGAAGTGCTTGGAGCAATTCAAGCCAGGACCGAGTAGCAATTATAATGAGAGATACCCTCCAGGTTACATGAGAGGCAAATTGCCTCAGCGGTGAGTGGAAGTTTGTAGTACTGCTCTGAGCCTATTTTTCAGTAACCAGGGGATTTCATTTCCATTGTTGACAATCTGACACCTTTTATGGGCAATTGATTCACTTCTTTAAAAAGTATCTGGCACGGAAGCAATAAGTGAGTGGAAAGGTGTGAATTAAAATGTGTACACAGCTAAAGACGATTACTCAGATATTTGCTTAGACCTGAAATCCCAGCTGCGAAGCTGGGATTATTCTTTCTTGCTCCAACTACCCTTCGGTAATTGCCTCATGAGCAATTTTTCTGCTGTGTCTTTTTACTTATTTATTTGCAACTTTGAAAACTGATTGAGCTTTCTGCCTTAGAGAAAGCTATAAGCGTGGTCCCTCACCTTAATATACCCCATATAGAGTTCCCTCACCTTGGAGTAGCCTCTCATTCCTTTAAGCCTTTGAAACAGGTCTCCGATGGCTCATACTCCAGAGAAGCCAACAGACCTTCATCCACTGGCTTCAGGAGAATAACTTTCCCATCACATACTTCATGCTTATTTCACTCGGAAAAGGATTTTATCTGAGTGCTGCTAGCAGGCACTCTGCTGTCCTCTTCTGCCCTGACAACTAGGGAACAAAATCAACCCCCTTCGCTTACATGTATTTCAACATGAAATTATTTTGCTTCATACATCTGAATGATATCTTATAAAAAGGGATTTTTTCTTCCTTCAAATCACGCTCTGGTGGGGCTGCCCCAATCAGCAACGTTTGGTCTCTTGCTCTCTCTGTGTAGTTGTTCCATTAAAGTAGTGTGAAAGCTACAACTGTGTGTCCACTGTCATTCTGTATTAGAAGTCAGGGGTAAGGTAATGATATGCAAGCTTGATCCTTCTGTAATACTTTCCTTGGAAGTACGGCTCTGCCGTTTCTGCTGTCAGCCTGCATTTATAGTGCGGAGAGTGCAGCATGACTTGAAAGCAGCAGTAGGCAATTCCCAGTCTAAGCCTTAGACATTTACATATTTATGCTCACTTCAGCGGAGTAAATATGCTATGAATAAATCCTATTATGTTTGAGACTGTACTTACAGTATAATAAAAACACACAGTACGGTGGTGCAATCTCAGGTTTTCTTTCAGTGTCAATATGGGCATATATTTACTAAATTATGTATTGTTAACATGGCATTCAGCTTCCAGCAGCTGTTAGAATTCCTTGTATAATATGAGAAAATAATGAGAGAAAAGTCCTTTAGTCTTTAAACAAGAATTGAGGAAAAAACGCTGGCTGCAGGTAAAACAGTTCTGCGGGAAATGGCCAGTCTGTAAGGGCTGACTCTACAGCTGTAACTTTTGTTATTATTGCTTTTGAAGTTGGGTGCATCTGAATGTGCCGTCTAATGCAAGTGAATCTTTCAGAGGACATTGCCAGGTATTGCTGATAAAATGCCACGATGTTGCACATGTCACAACCATATGTTGGCGCTGTGTTCTGGGGAAGAGATCGTTTGACACCATAGTAGGTGCCTGCCAAAATTTCTAGGAGTTTCCTTACTGGAAAAGGTGGCTGGCTGATGCTTGGGTTTACATGGTCCCCTCAGCGGTTACTTCAGCATTATGCTAAGATAAGGGATCCCTATGAGAAGAGAGACGGTGTTTTCTTGTTACGAAAGGGCCAGCCAGAACACCTGGTTTCTGTTCTGAGTCTTGCTGCCGACCTTTTCTGTGACCTTCCTCAAGACACAACACCTTTCTCTGCTTCCATTTCCTTCCCATCCTTCTCCATGTGTATGGTGTGAACTCTTCATGATATTATTATCCAAAGAAATTTGAAACGCTTTCATTATTTGAAAGCAATGATTTTTTTTGTGTGCAAATCTTGAGCACCAGCCATACAACATATCACCCAGAGAAGTCCCACAGAAACCAATGAGCTGTTCACTGTAGGAGGCTCTGTATTGGGCTTCACATCACTGTGGATATCTCTTTGCTTCTACAGCTTGACCCTAAATCTGTTGAAGTAGAAGAGTTTTGCATTACCTCAGCACAGACAAGCCCCTAATGTTTGCAAAAAGCCTTTCAGTAAAGCAAAAGATCGAGCCCATCTGCTAGATCATGTATGAAGCCTACCTATCTGAATTGGAATAGTTGTAGGACTTTCCATAGAGTATTTTACAGATTCTGCCTAGGCTCAAGCTTTCACTTCTTCAGACATGACCTGTACTGCAGAGGGAACTTCCAGGCTGAGAAGCAGACTCAGAGGACCTGAAAGTGTAACAATTTTGTGTATGTCCTCCCACTACAGGGTATGAGGAGTCTCTTATGGAGAACCTAAACAAAGGAAAAGATGCTTACAAGACTTGTGGAGTAAGGAGAGTTGAAAAATAAAAAAAGGTAAAGAACTATAAAAACTGTAAAAAGAATAAGACAGAGCTCCAGCTAAGCACAACAGAACTCAAACCGTAGATAGTCATGTAAGGTTGTTGATGATAATTCAGGCTTTGCCAGACACAGGGATTTGGGCTGAATCCAGTAACCTCTACTTGACAGAGAAAAGATACGAATATCAATTAAAGGCTTTGATATTTGCCATTGAGACCAAAATGTTCTTCTTAACTTTGAGGGAATAATGAAAAAAAAAAACCCTCCAAAAAGGTGTTTGATGCTCATTTTTCAGACAAAGTATTATCTGTGAAATTTCCAGAAGGAATGCTTTTTAAGAAAGACCAATTTTAATAAACAGTTGCAGGAAGAAGTTTGTGCTAATGCAGTCTGCAGCCCTGAACATGCTGTGGACTGTGTGTTGAGTGTGTGACGGGTAGAAGAAGAGTTGCTGTGACCTGTGCTTATCTCAGAAGAACACCTTTACACAATGCCGAAGTGGCCGTGCTTACTTTAGGACATAAAACGTGCAACTTGCTTTATGTGGAGTTGGCATGCTGTGACAGTGGCCGTTTCACTTCTCATAATTGCCCCTCTTTTCCTTTACGGTCATCAGGACTGTTTTTTAAATATATTGGTTGTCTTGCTTTGTACATTTACTTTGTGAGGTCTTTGAGGTAGGGACAGTCACAAAAGATAGGCAAATGCAGATCCCATTCTCAGTAAGAGTCTCCAGGTATAATGAAACATGAAGACCTCATAGGAGCATCACTTTGGTCAAAGCTTGAAGAAGATTAAGAATCAATATGCAGTTATACTCTGAGCAGCTACCGGAAAAAGTAGCTCAAGAAACAGAAGAAATATCTTGTTTACTGCCTTTCATTGAAGTCTGGATCAAATTTGCTTATATTTCATTGCAGTTTTGGTTTAGGGAAAACAGAGATTTCCTTCTGTTAGGCATCAGCACTCTTAGGAACTGTTGAGATTGTGATACATTCACAGGCCATTTATTCAGTCAGCACAATCTCCCTTCACGCCATTTACCATAGGATCATTATTTAAAAAGCAAATGAGTCCTAGAATGCAGAGTGCCTACACCTGTATCAGTAAAGAGAAGACATCAGAGATTACCCTCTGACCCTGGGGATGAGTGACCCGGCTCACTGAACTCTGTAACTCCCAAAACAGGGTGGCCAGACTTACCTCACCAGTCAGCACTGTCATACCCATTTGAAAATGAAGAATAAAATGATACAGGAGGACTAATGGTCTACGGAGATATTTGAGCTACCTCAGCTATTGCTAGAAGTCTAGTGTCGCAGGACTCAATGTCGGCTAATTTTCAGTCTTTTCAGGTCTATGACTACAGATATACCCTCAGGGTTACAATGCAGATCAGTGTAAAGATACCAGCATGAACTCATCCAGACCTGGCTCAGGACCCAGAAATAAGCTAGCCACAACAGCATGAGGCTCCAGATACACCAATTCATCACAGTCAGACTGCTTCCCAGACAGTGCAGTGTAGACCTTCACAAGGGTGTATCCAAGATCACAGAAGAAGTTTGACCTTATGGCAGAAATCAATTCCTCTCCCCTAAATCTCCACAGGACTGTTGACTCATTGTTTCACTCTTTAGGAGATTAGTTTTCATTTCTGCGGCAAATCAAACACGAGTCTTCTGAGGACCGTTGTTCCACGGGGTGCAGACTGCTGACAGTTTTTCCCAGACTTGAAGGCCCATAAAATAAATTATGTGGTTATCTATTGGGGGACAGCAAGATACTTTTAAATCTGTAACAAATATATTTCTAGATTGAGTCTGTTAAGATTGTAGTCGGTAGGAATTTTGCCACTGTTCTCAGTGAATATAGCCCTGAGAAATTTGAAAGCACTAAGACCTTGAGTGAGTTTTCATTTTAGAAAACATGAGAAATGGTATATGAAGAAAACTTTTGTACAAACTACAGTAACTTGACAGATCTTCTGCTGAGGATAAAGCGCACCAGAGCAAACCAATATGTCTTAATTAATAGTTCTGTCTACTCAGTACAACTGCAGTAATACTAATCATTGCCTGAGAAGCTGTGGAAGAGTCTTGGCTGAATACAAAGCCTTTTTAGATTTCTGTTTGATTTGCTCTTTCAGGACTGTGGTGTTTTGAAGATAAATAAAAACTGCTAATGAATATGTATATGTTTCCTGATGTAGAGTATGTCAGTGAATATTCTAGGATGGTTTTGTAGTCTGCAATGAACATGCTCCTTTGAAGTTTTTACTGATTTAAAAATGCAGTCATTATGTTTGGGTCACACATCTGTTTACTGATTTAGTTAGAGAAAGAAACTAAACTTAGACAAAATATTTCAAGACAAGAACTCTTTTCAACCTCAAATGGCAAAACACCTGGAAAATTCTTTTCAATAGCTGCAAGACTGTTAAAAATTCTTGTAACAATATGGAACAAGCTTGATCTTTACCTGTTAGAAAAAACAACAAAACCCACCATTTTCTCATCTGCTTAAACAAGAAAACTGAATTTGTTAAGAGACACAGGAGGACTAGAGATATCCATATCAAGGTCGTCTAGGGACTATACTGTTCAGTGCCTGCTGTCCAGCATGCTGACTTCATGCCCTGCCTTCCAGGGAGAGCGGTGGCAGCTGGGGTCTAGTGGGGCAAGCACCCATGCTCTGCACCCCTGAGCAATCCCAGGGACAAGAGAAGAACTGGCTGCATGGCGATTTACTCGGCGGCTGTTCGTGTGGTCTGATTTCAGAATCACAGCTGCAGGAACATCCCTTGACTCGACTTTGATGGGAAGCCAAGGTGGGTGAAATGAAGTCTTAAGTTTTACTTCAAAAGTAGGGGAAAAATGGAGCACCCAGTACTTAACATTAGATTTGTGTTTTATCTTTGTGATTTTTAACATTCCAGTGTCAATCAAAAGACTTTAGTGAGAGCATCATCCTGGTGCATAAGGTACTGCATAAGCTTAGGATAAGGCAGTTCCTGTCCCAACAAAATGACAGTCTAAAAGATAAAACAGAGGAGATGGGAAAAGGAATAAGGGCTTGAAGAGGCAACGTTGCTTACACCACGTTGTAAGAAGTGAAGAATGTGATGTCCCCTCCAGTCTAATTCACAGACTGGCAATAGATTTGTAGGCAGCAGCCTCACAGAATCACAGAATGCTTGAGGTTGGCCGAGACCTCTGGAGAGGTCATTTGGTCCAGGTCCCCTGCTCAAGCAGGGTCACCCAGAGCCAGTTACCTTGGACTATGTCCAGATGGCTTTTGAATATCTCCAAGGATGGAGACTTCACAACCTCCCTGGGCAACCTGCTCCAGTGCTCAGTTACCCTCACAGTAAAAAAGGTGTTTTCTGATGATGACGGAGCCTCCTGTAGTTTTATTTTGTGCCCATTGCCTCTGGTTCTGTCACTGGGCACCACTGAAAAGAGCCCACCTCTGTCCTCTTTGCAGCCTCCCTGCAGGTGATATCATTGATAAGGTCCCCCCTGAGCCTCCTCTCCTCCAGGCTGAGCAGTCCCAGCTCTCTCAGCCTTCCCTTACAGGAGAGATGCTCCAGTCCCTTCATCATCTTCATGGCCATTCATTGGACTCTCTCCTGTATGTCCATGTCTTTCTTGTACTGGGGAGCCAGAACTGGACACAGCACTCCAGGTGTGGCCTCACCAGTGCTGAGTAGCCTCCTAGATATTAAAGGTGAAACACTCAGGGAACAAGAAATTAGGGCTACCTAACACTAGCATCTATGAGAAAATGCAAGCCAGATTTATCCAGCGATCTCCTTGCCTTTCACTCTGTGGAACAGCTGGAGGTGGTTTGTTCTGAGCCAGTAAGGCTCTTCCATTTTGTACCAAACTGACACCTAAAATTGGATGACGGGGAAGGCATCTTACAGCCTGAAATCAGCATTCCCCTGGTGTCAAAAGGGGAAGGATATGTTACTAATGTGTACTTGAGATTTGAGTCATGTCCGGTTGACATATGCTCTTGGAGTCCTGAAGAGTGGCTTGCTAACACAGATCACGTACTGAGAAATATGGTAACGGGCTTCCCTTGCAAAGACCATCCTGCAAATAGTGCGTGGAGCTGTCTGAAGACTCTTGCTCTGTCCCTCACCCTGATGAGCTGCAGCTCTGCAACATGCTGCTGGGCAAGGTAACCATGGGGGGACATAGGTACGTGAGCAAAGCAGCAGGTCTGGAGAGTCATGTGGATGAGCTGAGGGAGGAGCAAGTGGTGAAAGTGCCTTAGAGTGGATACTATGAGGATTTGTGGGAACACTGGAAGGTGCCGTAGGCAGAGTATGGTCATGTTTGCAGATATTCTGAGGTTGCTTTAAGGATCTGCTGTGTGGATCTAAATGAGTAGTCCTCATGAATAACCTAATAGTAATGTAAACATGGACAATGTGAACCCTGAAGTTAACAGAGGTCTCAACCTAGTTCCATGAACTCAGGATTTGCTAGAAGCCAAAATGCATAATATTTTCCCAACTGAATCCACCTTGCTAGACTAAGCTTTATTTTATCAAACAAATGCTATAGTTAGTGCAATCCATCCAATTTGGTAGTTGAAATTAACTGTATAGAATAGATGGCATTGCACTGCCACTTAGATACTACATCCAGCCTCTCCCCAGTACAATCAAATGGTTTCAGGTATTATAAACACCATGCCAGCGTTACAGAGATGTTCATTTGAATTTTTGATAGTCTGGGATAAAAAAAGCTGAGCTGTTTAGATCTTTTAGGTGACACTTTCATCATCATTTTAGCTTCCTTAATTGGTTGCTTCTCTCCAAACCTGGGTGTGTCTGTAAAATAGAGCATAGCTCATCTTCTGTATGTGAGCGCTCATTTAACCTTCCCATGGATACTCGTGGTTTACTTTTCAAGTAAAAATAGCTTTGACATCTTTGCATATCTCATGGATCTTGTTCTTGGTACCAGGAACAAGATTCCTAGGTAATCTAGATTACTAGACTGTGTCTAGTAAATTAGATAGATGAAACCTTTCCCTGCTCTTCTGTACCTCTCCAAATTGCTCTGGGCAACATAGCTCATTTGAATTGAGTTGTTTTTTTCATGATAGGAAGCAATTCTGCATCCACCTTTGGAGAAAAAGGGATGGCATTGGTCCTAGGAGCACTGCTGATAGCTGTGTGCCAAACAAACCACTCAGATCAATCTGCAGCCATCAACAAATGGGACCCCACTCCCTCACTCCACCCATTACTTAATGAGTGAGATCAGAAGTGGGCTTTCAATACATATTCCATATATTTATTTCAGTTAACTACAGAAGCTTATCTCACAATTCCTTCCTGGATTGGACCTTCTTGGGTCATTCCTGTTGGAAAATCTGTTAAATGCTGTAATCTCTAAAAGAAATGCATGCACGCATAAATGTACATATGTGCTTATACCTAAAAATGTGGTGGCTTTCTCATGAGTAGAAGTCTTCAAATCAGGAGTAGAATGTTCGCTTAACGATACTTCTTAGCTCAGCCAGAAATAATAGACTGAGCAGAGGGCTTGATGAAACTCTGTTACCTGTTCAGTGCAGGAGATGAGACAAAATAATTCCCACTGTCCCTTCCGACCTTGGAGAACTATGGAAAGAGAAGCCAAGAAATAACCAATGTAGGAGAGGGGATACACGAAAACTTAAAGCAGATAAATGCTCCTAAGTGTCATATAGATCTTTTAAGCAAAAACTTACACTTGATTTGAGTGGAATCAGAACAATTTTCCTGGATATGTAAATTCCCTGGGAGCAGCTGCCTCTCCTCTGACTCCAAGCTTTCATAGAGCTTGAACCCTTGGTCCTGTGCAAGTGTGGTGCCTCTTAATTGCAAGGCTGCATGCTTTAGGAGAGCCTGAGACCAGGAATCAGCACAACCAGATTGCAAGAGGTGTGCCTGCCTTGGACTCAAGGTATGTTTAAGCACAATGAGGAGATTGGAGGAAGTCAAATCATGAACAGGATTGATGCAGGGTAAAGCCGTGGAAGGGCCATCATTCAGTCACCAAACATCTTGGTGCAGCTGTTGGTGCAATAGCAAAAATCCCAACCTTAGCTACACCTTGAGGTGCATCAATGAATCTTGAAGTAAAGGCAGAGATTTCCAATATTTGTCGGTGTCAAGATGTGCCATACACATCCCTTCACACACACACGCATATATAACACTTTCCAAAACTGCTGTCCTAGCAGACCAGCCACATCCAACCATTTGGGTTGCATTTAAGGTTATTTTGGAAGCAGTGTTCACCTCTGCTGTGGGATGTGGGGACACTGCTTAATATGAGGGCATTTATAAGACTCAAAGCACAGAGAGTTGACTTCAGCCACCAATGCTGAAGCCATTGTAGCCTGCAGCCCAAACCTCCTTACAGCCCTGAAATCCTCACTCTGGATCTCTCTGGAGCAGATGCTGCTCTGTGTGTGTGTGTGTGCGCGCTACTCCTCTGATGCAACTAACTGGAGATTAGTGAAACCCTGCTTTTACTGATGACTTAAAGCAGGATTCCTAATCCCTGCAGGGGAGGGGACCACTCCTGCAACCAGCAATGCTCAGCATCTGACATAAGTACAGCACTGCAGTCCTGTAAGAAAATTAGCATTACAATCAGCTTTACTGCATCCCCCAGAAATCCGGTAAGGAGGAAGTCTCCAGTGAGGTCATTTCATGCCGGGTGGTTTGCCATGGTAACTCCAATTCCAGCCTCGCACTGGCGCTACCTGGCTGGAGCTTCGTGCAGGCAAGGCAGGAGGCTCTGCCACTGAGGCTCCCCGGTTCTCCATTCACTTAGGTCGCTGGTGTCACCCCCTGGATTGGTGGCAGTAGCAGAGAGCCCTTGGAGCAGACCTGTGACATGCCGGCAAGTGCTGTTTCTCTCCAACGTAGGCACCAGATTGCAGATGCCAATGGGAGGAAGGACACTTATCGATCGGCATCGGGCTCTGAACGAGTCCAGGCTGAGCTCAGGTTGGGCTGCCTGATCCCAGGCAGAGCCGGAGGGTTTAGGGAAGGTTTCAGTTCCAATGATGAAGCTGACAGGTGTCAGGCTGCAGCTGCGGAGCGAAGGCTGCTCTTTGATGGGAGCTGCTGACCTTCTCGCTAATCTGGGGGAGAGCCGTGGCCAAGTGCTCTCTGCAGTTAGAGATTTGCAGGGAAAACTGCAGCATCTTTTGCCTGCTTGATGTTTTGTCTATGTCAGGTTTGACAACTACTTAGAGAAAAGATTAATTTTGTTGTTTTTTTTCTTGACAAGCATTTTGTGTTTAGTTATTCAGAAGCCAGGGATTAACAGTCGCATTCCTCGGTTTCCAGCAGGAGCTATGCCAAAATGCACGTTTGCTTGCAGTCAGGAACCAACGCTGCCTGCTGTGGTGCTGATGGCGCTGACTTTCATTGTACCTCCCAGAATCTGCTCAATTTACATTGTCAATGTGAATGAACTCAAGAGCAAATGTCTTGGTCAATGACTGCACAAGTACCACCTCGTGTTCAGTCCTTACGTTTACACAGCAGCCTGCGGAGCTGTGTTGAACAGATTATTTCAGAAAGTGCTTTCGGACCATGCCAGGTATCCATTAAGCAGAACAGGTTAGCAGTGCTGGTTAGTGCCTGTTTAGCAAAAGGGATCTTCTGCAGCAAGCTAAGGGAGCGCTGTTACAAAATGTTTCTGGCTTGAAAGCCAGGCTTTGTTGGACTAAACATCCCGCCTACCAATTTGATCTTGTTCCAGCAGTTATTCCAAAGAGCTGACGTATATCTAGTTTGTTACCATTCTGACTGTAAGAAAAGAGCGATCTCTGAAACACATTGGACCAATTCTGCAAATGCATATAGGGTGGATGTCTCTGCGAGTTTTGGATGTGGAAGCTCTGGCCGAAGAAGGATGTCAACGCCAGGTTTTGTCTTGTGCCTCCCAGGAGGCTCAACACAAGACAAGGGAGGAAAACGGCTTCATGATGTCTTTGCGTTTCTGGGCCTCACGACTGATCCAAGGGCTGGCACAGCTGCCAGCCGTCACCCCAAGCGTTGCTATAGCTCATAGATGCTGCCCATAGTTGCCCACCAGCTGCTATGCAACCCAAAATAGCCTCAGCACAAAGCACTCCAGGAAGCCCCCTCTTCTTTTCCCTCCATGTCCCCTTCATCCAGCGCTCTGATGTGGAGGGGTTACACTGAAATGAAGAGGTTACCTCATGAATGAATTGAATTAATTTAATTCAATTTTAATGAAGTGAAAAAAAAAGCAGATTTTCTCTTGCAGATTTGAAATGAAACAGCATTTTGTTTTTCTAATGGTTCTCAGCATTTATTTTCACTTCTTAAGATAATGTTAATACTTGCTTCATCTCTTTTTGCCTTGTAGGAAATAACAAGAGATATTAAGGATTTTTCTCTTCCCTTTTCCATCAGCTTTTCCTCTTGCCACTCTGTAGCTATTTAATACTTGTCTGGTTATTACAAATGGTGCAGGGAAGAATGGTAAAAAAAACCCATTTATAAATGTTACTAAATTGATGGCATTTCTTTTTCTTTTCTATTTTTCCCTTTGAAACACTTCCAAAATGTGTAAATTTAGAAAAGCTAGGTCTTGATCCTACAGCTATGTAAGAAGTTATGTACCAGGTCAGGACAGAAGTCCATCTGGCACAGTATTTTTCTCCAAGAATGACCAGTAAGAGGTACATAGTGCCAAGACCGAAAAAAGAAAGCAAGAACAGTTATATGTACTCAAAGTATTTTCCGCTGGGGGACTAGAAATGATACCTTGGCATGTAATACTGTTTCACCCTCATCACTGCCATCTTCTTTTTCGCTTGGTATGGGACCAAGGTTCAAAGACAAGGTTAAATCTTTTGCTCCTGCTGCAAAATTGAAGTAATGAACAACCACAAGTGACCATTGAATTTGGGGGGGGGGGGGGGGTGTCTCCAAAATTTCAGGCCATACACAGTGAAATATTTATAGACATTCTTAGTTTCTAAATGTGTTGTGGCCATTCAGCACAGACTGCCTGTGAAAGACCTGAGTACAGCCATGGTGTGGGATGAAAATATTTGTTGAATAGGCAATACCAGTCAAGGAGGTTGCTGGAATGCTTGGATGAGAAATTAATCTTATCAGACCCAGTAGAAAATGGAGAGGACATATATTGAGAAAAATTGGAAATTAACTGAAAAATATGTTTAGGAATTTTTACTTAAGCCTCTTAAAAAATAGTGTAGAAAAGCAAGACCCATTTGTTTGCTTGTTCTTTTTGTATTTCTCTTTCCCTTTGGTGTTGTATTTCTTCCTGAATAAAGGAATTTCTTTCTAAAAGGTTTTACACAATTTTCCCCTTTATACAGCATTGGTGTATATTACAGCATAGCTTAAACATCCCATCTCAACATCGCCTACGTTTCACTGTGGAGCAGGTAGTCCCTGATCACCCACACACCGATATCTCACGACTGTACCTGATGGATGCTGCTCGGGAGGTTTGTTACGAGAAACCATTACTGTTCAACTGATCAATGCAAAAAATCTTACTGGGGTGCTGATGGGTGTGCTGAGAGGACAACAAGGTCCCCTGGCCTCCCAGCCCTGATCACGTTATATTACGATCATGGAGATGCTCTGCTCATGGAGGGGGCTTTTCACTCTCCTTTGCCTGCTCAGCTTTTGACAGTTTTTCTTTCTCATTGAAGAAGACATCCTGCATCCTACAAAAGAGATGATTTAAGTGACGTCTTTGAGGCGTGCAAATTGTAAGCAGGATTTGCTGCTTTGAGTTAGTATTTCATTCCCTGCCATGAAGACAAGTGTAGGACAGCTCCTGAGGGTTACCCTGCCATGCCTGCTGCTAACGTGCATTTGCCACAGCTTTAAACTTACCTCTGAGACAGGAGATGAGCTGTCGGAGAGCCTGCATTTTTATTCCTCCTCTTGCCTCAGGTGCATTGCTCTGGTTTGGTCATCCTCACCAGGACATTTAGAGCTTTGCCATGAACCAAAGGTTTTGGCGTTGACCCTGTGAAGCCACGTGAGGTTTTCACCCCTTGCTTTGGAGCAGAGGGCTGGGAAATGCAACACCATGGTTGTACCCTCCTAGTGAAAGAGGCTGTCAGGGAGAAGATGAGGAGGAAGAAGGATGATCCTAGGGAGCTTTCTAAGGGTATCTGGTCAGCTTTAAGGCAGAACAAAGCTGCCTTAACACTTGGGTTCGTTGCTGACTTTTAGGCTTGGAAAATTGCCCATTTGGCTGCTGAGGCAGCAGCCTGAATTGTTGTGCAACTTGGCTGTGAAGGGAATGCAAAGGGATTTCTTCCCCTTCAGGTTCACGCATCGCTAACCATGCCAGGCGTGTTGCTCCATACTGTACACCCTGAATGAATAAACTGCTTCTAATAAAGAACCGGTGTTGCTAATATCTTCGTGTAATTTAAACCAAGGCTTTTTGAATTTAGCTCATTTGGGGAAGAAAAAAAAAACCACTGATGTTGCAAACGCTTATGCATCTGATTAACTTCGCCATTTAGCTTAATTTGCAGGATCAGGGCCTTAGCTATCAAGAGGCTACATGGCATTACAGCCCTTCTATACATCTTCATTAGAGTATCTTTCTTACGAATTTGCTTTCATGCGTGTTTTTACAACCTCAGTCATAAACTGGATTGTATCTGCCAGCAGCAGTGTTTAACTATGTCAGCTCCTCGGTGCCTGAGCTAATCCCTTGTCCTTCTTGACAGGAGTCGGGGGGAGTGCTGTTTCCTAAGGATCGACGCACAAAAGTTGCCATGTTGCTGGTCATTTGCCTAAAAAATTGAGGAGATCATGAGTTTTTATTTGGGCCAGCATTTATGCCCATTCAAGGTTTTTTGTTTCGTTTTTTTTTTCAAATTCGTATAAAAGCAAAATTGTTATTTCTCTCAAATTTACTCATTTTCAGGATTTCAGGTGGGCGGTTCTTCCTGCTAAGCTTTCTCTTCCTTGTATTCCTCTCCTTTCCATTCTGGCCTCCCCACAGTTTTTACTCTTCCTTTTCTATTTTTTTCTATTTCTAGTCCATTTTCTCTTCCATTTCCAATTTTTTTTCAGTGACATGATGGCAAAATAGTTCCTCACAGCTTCCTCCAGCTGCCGCGGCTGCTGCATCTCCTATTTTCAGATTTTAAATCTGGCAACCCTAGTGGGTATCCATCTGGGGAATTATACAGGTGCAGAAAGGAGCAAGTGTTTCTCCTCGCGAAGGTCTGCGTTGTTGCTGCCCTTCCTGGCGCTGAAGGACATGCTCCCTCAACCGGCAGCTCCCTCCGAGGTGCCATGACTCTTGGCTGTCCCCCACCCAAAGCACTGTGTGAAAAGCTTGACAGAGGCTGAGATACGAATGCAGATATTAAAACACAAAGACTTCATTTTTTTTAAGGGTTGCACCTAATCCTTTCCCTCCTGGGGCCCTATTTTTTGGAGTCCAAATATTTGTTACAGGACTCGTAACTTGTAGAGGCAGATGTAGCACTGGCAGCCTCCCAGTTGTAAGAGACATGGAGGAAAATTTCAGCTACGTGGGGCTCCACATAAGTGCTGGTGAAGCATCCCCAAGCCGGGGGATCCTGCCAGCTGTCTCCTTGCCATGCCATCAGAGACGCAAGTGCAATATGTGGGCACTCAAAATAAACACGCGCGGGCAGTCCCTGCTGAGAGTTCATGGCAGGCAGAGCTCTGCTGGAAGTTGCTTTAGATACAGGGCTTTACATGCCTCAAAGATATATATACATAATATATCTGTTTATTTGAAAATTGTTTTATGAGTTGTTGGGTTTTTTCCATGGCATGTGCAACCTTAAATTATGAAAGAAGTAAATTACGGCAGAAGTAGAGCAGATATCTGTAAATTAAGATATCCTTTCCATTAGTCACAGTATTATGTTAAAGTGCTTTAACTTTTTTTTATTTGGTTACATCACTTGGTAAATTAGGCCCCAGTCCTACAGTGTGAGACAGGAGAAAGGAGCCCAAAGTCCATACAGAGCACCCGTGAAATCTTTGCACCTGCCTTCTTGCTGCACAAACTGGACATCAGTCAAAAGTTGCATTTGGTTATAAAAAAAATCCGGGATGGGCAAGTGTTGGTCATTTGGTGCCTCGGAACTGCTCAGTGGCACCTCCAGGTCCCCCACTGTCCCCAGTGGTTTCTGGAGCTGCCGACTGGTCTCCCTGGAGCTGGGGCCACCTCGCTCGCCTCTACTGGTCCATGGAGCCTGGCCAGAGTGGGCCCAGGGAGCAGGAGCCTGCAGAGCTTTGCGGAGGTGAGGGGCTCCCTTGGGGGACTGTGCTTGCTGAGGTCAGCTGGGCTTTTATAAGGAGCGATGGGCACAAGTGTCTGCTGGTACCCTGAAATGCTGCCTCTCAAGGCAGCATCCCGGGTCTGAGGTTTGAAAAGAGGTTTGCAGAAGGGCTGAGCACCACCTGCGGCTGGGAGCGGGGCTGGGAGTGGAGGGGGAAGATCTTTCTAACACTGGTGGAAAAAATTGTATTTTTTTGGTTCAGTTTTCAGACAGACTTTCTGGCATGCCCACCAGCCTCAGAAGCGCTTCCTCATCCCCAGGGAGCTGCTTTGCTGCTCCTGCTGCTGACTTGGGTCTTCCCCAGGGAAGAGGTTGAGTCTCCATCCCTGGAGGTATTTAAAAGACGGGTAGACGTGGTGCTTAGGGACATGGTTTAGTGGTGGACTTGGCAGTGATAGTTTAACGGTTGGACTCGATGATCTTAAGGGTCTTTTCCAACCTTAATGATTCTATGATCCCTGGAGGACAGCAGTGCTGCTTGCCCTGGGGAACGCCGCCAGGTGCTGCTGCCTGTGTGATGGGAGTAGTGCCATGAGAGCAGGGCAATCATTTGCTTTCCAGTGAAAATAAATCTGATACCAGCTCCTATTTTGCTTCATTGCAATAACTGCCTCAAAGAGACCAGCGAGTGGAGGGTGATCAGGACGGGCTGGCTTTGCAGTCCCCTTTCTGCAAAACTTTCCTTCCTAATGAAATCCCCTTTCTGTAAAATTTCTCTTCCTAACCAATGTCCCTTTTCTGTAAAACTTCCAGTTTTCAATAAAACTACCAGTTATAGTCTCCTTCTGTAAAACTTCCCTTTAAAACTTCCAACCCGCAGGCTCAGGAATAGACCCTGTCACACTGGAAAAGTGTCAGCTCAATATTAAAAGGTGCGATAATCACCCCTGAAAAAAAGGAGCGTTATTGATGCTTAAGTCAATAGCTGCTTATAGCCGTTGGGGACTTGCCGCTCACTTTGTGTTTGCTTTTTCCCCTGCAGGACTCTGTCGGTCAGTCAGCAGAGCACCGTTTCCTTCGCAGTCTGGAGCGCTGGAGACACAGTGTTTAGTTAAGCGCACACCAAGCCTTCATTGAGAGCTGCAGCATCTCCACAGAGGCAACAGTTGAGGCTTTGGATTTTTTTCTGCATCTGAGATTCACAATGCCATTGCCAGATGGTGATTTGGGGCAAGCACCATCCACGGCCAGGCAACAGGAGGGTCAAATCTGCAACCGGGGCCACATGTTGTGTTGCACGAAGCTGCATGACCTCCTCCTCGAGCTCTGCTGCTGGAGCCATCGCTCAGTGCCCTGCAGCCAGAGGGATTTTGGGGACCTGACCTCGCCGGCGTAGGCTGGCTTTGTTCATTAAGCTCATCTGCACACTGGGAGCCAAAGTGCTTGGGAAGACCCGTGCAGCACCCTTCTTCCCAGGCACGCTCGTCGTGGTGGTGATTCCACCTGGCTCCAGCTAAGAAGGCTTTGGCATATATTGACAGTAATGCACACAGGGGGAAAAACTCCCCATCTGTGGTCGTGTAGCGGAGAGACAAGTGGCTGCATTTCTTAACAGATGGCATAACAAACTACACGAAACGCGCGTCCCCCTGAGACATATAACCTGACATCAGATAGTTTCAACAACATATTGAAATAAGTCCTCCCTGATGAACGCTGTGGCTTCAGACGCAGCCATACCTCTCTCCCCGAATCCCTTGACAAAGCTGTGGGTGATGGAGGCACAGCAGTTTTGAGGGGTCCCACCCTGCTGCCTCCGCTGGCAGCAGGATTTGGGGTGGCAGGCTGAGCAGTGACTGAGACGGCCCCCAGATGCCGGGGACTGGAGTAGCGGGGAGCTGAGGCGTTAGTACTTCTCCATAGGTAGTAAGTCTTTTCAAGCTGAATAAGCTCTTTGTTCTGAGAAATGCTTACTTTAAACATCTGTGGTAGGAGTTTTAGTGTTTTACTTTAGGGATAATAGGCTTGGGGTTGTCTAAATGGAAGGGGAGCAGAACCACCTTGAGGAACAAGTACGTTCAGAATCTGGTTTTGCTTTGCATGGTGGAGCACTGCCCTAAAGCTGGGCAGTGGGCAGGTCATCCTGGCCTTTGCGGTACTCTGGACATGTGAAAAAATGCTCAAATATGACCAAATCTGAGAATCTGGGAGCTGCAAATCATAGCGCTCAGCAGCCTAGATGGACCTGTCAGCACCAGAGGTGCCTGGTGTGGCTGTAGGGGCCAGGGCAGGGCTCCCGTTCCATGTTTGCCCAGGGCTGGGGATGCTCCGTACTGGTACAGCAGTGATCCACACCTCTACTGTGTCCTCAGTGACTGCAGTGAGTGAGGAAGAGATGGAAACAGCCCGCCTGACATGCAAATAGCATCAGCATCAGATGGAGCGGGAGCTAGTGGGGAAACAAACATTAAATTAATTTAGTTCACAACTCTCCTGTAGGGTATGGGATCTCCCTGTTTTCCCAGGAAGAAGTCTAGAGAGATTAATGTCAAAAAGATCCACTAATTTTGATGACCCAATTTGCATGCCTAATGACCTGATTTTTCTGAACACTTCACGTTCTCTAGCACTTTATGTGCTGGAAGGACAGTGCCCTTGTTTTCTTTCACAGCAACGAGTGCTCAGCAGTTTTGTGAATCACAACTTGGGGCATAAATTTATGCATTCAAAAAACAAAACCCCACACAATTACCGACACAAAGCTTTCAATGTATGGTTTGGATGACTTGGCAGTATCTCAGAGAAACTCTTCAGCAGGGACAGAGATAGCAGCCAATTCCCCAGGACACCATTCAGCTGCCTTCACCATGTCTCCTTCCTCCTCCTCAAATTTCCTGCCTCGTTCACTGGGCAGCTTCCAGTTTCAGCAACAAATGAGAGGGGAATTCATTGGACACAGGGCTCTTTCCCAGCCGACGCTAGCGCAGGCATTTTCTGACTTCTGAGATCCTGCTCTGCAACCTTAATATATTTGTGTAATTACTTCTGTATAGCACAGCATCTTTTTTTAGCTCTTTTACGGTTCGGTACATCAGATCCCATCTCCAAAGAACTTACACCTTCTTTGAACATCTGGAGTATCTCTGTAGGTTCCTTCTTGGGCTCTGCAGTTTTGCATGTGGTTTTGAACCCAAGGAGGTCCCCAAAGGCCACCACTGTGGTCCCAAAAGGAGCATTGCCATCAAAAGGGGAAGCTCTGCCCTTCCCACCTCCTCCACTGCTGCTTCCCACAGTGCCACCATCACAGGTATGTGCTGCAGTCACACAGTGGGCCAGACCAGAGGACTGACCCAGGCTAAAACCAAGGCTGAGACTTCATCCATGGAACTGAAATATAAAATACATTGCAATATGGACTGGCTGCTGAAAAGGAGCAATATTACTTCGCTTCAACCTCCCAATGTTGGCTGCACCCATTGGGTGCTGGTCTGGCCCCACCACGGACCAGTGCAGGGGGACAAGCTGGCCAAAACCTCTTCCCTGGTATTTGTGGGGTATTTGCTGTGTTACTTATCTCACAGTAACTTGTTCCTCATATGAGGAAAGCCTGCCTCATGTCGGGAGGTTTATATTCACTGCACATACATACGTGCCAAATGCATACTGTCCTACCTGCACGGCGCTCTGCCGCACTATATAGAAATCCAGATCTTTGGGGGGAAATGTTTAAGTGGCTGATCTGTACCTAGGCTGACCTGCATGACCCACAGAGAAGCTAAAATACAGCAGCCTTCAGGAGGAGCGGGGTAGACTTTTGGCTGTGACATGTTACACACGGATTCGAGACAGACAGTGAAGGAAAAACACTGGCGGTTCTCTTGAAATCAAATGTCAAATAAAATCAACACGATTTAATTAAAAAGAAAAAATCTTTCAAAAAAATCTTTGCATTAGATTGAAGACTCTATCTCTTAAGAACATACTGCAAGCTTAATTTTTGATGTTACAGTTAAATAAAGACATACTTATCTGATTAGCTGTAATCCTCTCATGTTTATTCCTTGAGTCAGAGGCCTTATAAAAATGTATCTGAGATTTAGAAGTGGGACCCAAGGACAGCCTGCACCTGGTCTCTGCGTCTGATTGCGGGGAGATATCTCTGCGGTGTTAAAAACAGAAAATTACTCAGCTGTTTTGATAATCTCCATTGTGCTCAGAACTGAAACATAAAACAAACCTATTTGTCCATCTCCTTCCACAGTTACCAGTTCTCACCTGAGATTTTTGGATTTTCCCCACCTCGTAACAGAACTGGAGCATAGACTTGACCAAAATCTAAAGACCCCACATGAAGGGGATTGAAGCTCTCCACATGAAGCTCTCCTCAACCATAAACAAGAACCTCCATCCCCCGATTCGGGCTCCCTGAAGGGGAGTCCTGCATAAAGTCCTCGTTTCAACCACCATCATCCTTGATGGCTGAGCACAAGGGCTTTGTTTTCTGCCTGGCGTCTCCTTGCAGTCAGGTCAGGGCAACCTCCACCATGCATCTGAACCGGTCGCCCCAGCTCCACATACAGGCAAGGCAGAAGTTGGCAGTGAAATCAAGATCATCATTCATCCCATGCCTGAAATAGGTCAGATCGTCAATGGGAATCACACCCTGGATCTTGCTCCCCTGGCTGTAATGAGGAGGTAGCCCTAGAAGTCTATGTTGCAGATGTCTGAAGGTGAGATAAAACTCATCCAAAGATACTAATATTCAGATTATTTTCTGTTAAACTCATATTCTGGCTGTGGAAACGATTCAGGAAAATCTAGCCGGTAACTGTATTTGTAGACATTTAAAACAGAAATACCAAAAGTGGGGCGAAGAACATTTTGCAGAGTTGTTTCTGCTCGCTCTGCTCTGTTGGGAGTGACCGAGCTTTCCCTTGCTGCCGTTAGTGGGAGCCATAGCACAGGGCAGGGCAGGACCCTGCTCTGCTTGGGTTCTCGCTCCACTTCTGCACTGGTTGGGATTTTCTGCTGCAAGAATTACAGAAGCCAAAGTCTCAGAGAATGTCTCAGGTGATTTTTTTTCTATCAATTAGTTCATTTGTTTGTGAAAAAATGCCGTTTCTGAAGACCAAACTTTCCAAAAACTGTTTGATGAAGAGTTTCACTGGTGCTCTGCCCACTCCATACTAAATCTTTAACATCTTTCAAATAAATTAGTTTGAATTTTCATTTTAAAGTAGTCTTTTCAGCCAGAAAATTGTCAATGTGTGCTATTGACCATTATTTCCCTTTACACTTGTGTACTCACAGCTCCTTTACCTGTGAGCAAATGTTATGTACTACTACTGAAAAATTGTTAGATTTATAAATCATAAGAAATGGCATGCTGAATGGCTCTTCTCTGGACTTCAGTCTTTCCATCAGCTAGCCATTTTCTCAGGTTTTATAGTTCTCTCATGGTAAAAATCCCATTATATATTACGTACATCAGACATCAGACTTGTGAAGGATTGCATTGATAGCGATGCTGTTTCTGAAGCACCCATGGTAGGAGTGGAAACTGAGTTTGCAGGCCACTGGAAAAACATTTAAAGAACACAGAGCCAGAGGTCTCTCAATAGTCTTTCCCATTCACAATATAGGGACATATACAAAGGAACTGCTCTTCTCGATGGGGAAATGGGTCTGGTTGTGTTTCTTGCCCCTGCAAGCTGCTCTGCTGTGATGCACAGATGCTATCCATCCTTGCGAAGACCTTTCCTTTTCCAGGGACTCGAGGAACGGTCCGACTTCCACTGCAGTCGGTGATAGTGCCATTGCTTTCGGAGGGGGTAGGATCAGGTCCTCCACGCTTAGCAGAACTGCGTTACAGAATCTCTGCCTGTGCTTTGTAAGCCATACAGATAAACAATCAAAAAAAGCTTTTCTAACTGATTTGAGAGCACAGCTGTGATAAAGGTGTGATAAAAGGACCGGCTCCAAAACCTGCGTGATCATGGTGGTCCTAGTGTGAGTTACAGCAACATTTCAGATATCTGTTTATTTTAGTTAAAGAAGAAAAGTTTCAGTTTCTGTAGACTTAACAGATTTTTATCTCGTATGAAGTTTGAGGACACGCTTCAGTATGGTTTCATTGTTAGCAGACCTTCGACAGTTCGTGTCAAATATCAGTATAATGGACTTACACACACTATTGATTTAATGACAGCTATCACTGCGAGGAATTGATCTAATGTTTTCATTAGACTTAAAAAATGTTTTAACAACAAGTTCATTCAGAACTGGCTAATTGCAAAGCCCTACATGGCCAAAGATCACATTCCCTATAGAAGTGTAGTTTAGATGATCTTTCTAGAAGATAAGTAGATTAATAATAATAGAGGCACAGTTGAGGGAAATTAAAGCTAGTCTTCATGCCTTAAAAACATAAATAAATTGAATTATCACCTATTATATTACTGGGGGGAATTTTCTGAACTTTTGAACAAATCTTAATGAATATGCAACGGTATTTTTCTCGCTCTGGTATGCACAAAATAACTGTTTTGGTTAGCCCTCTGTCTTTTTGCCTGTCCTTTTTGCTCCTCACCCACTGGACATTAGCAGAGATGGGTCTCTTCTGCTTGGGTTGGATATAAAATTTTGTTCATTTTTAGCAGCGATAACGTCTTTTGCTCTTCTATGTGAACAGGCCAGGGAGGGGCATTTAGTGGGAGATTTTAGGAGACACTGTCCTCATGGGTACATCAATGATGTTGGACTGTCCTCCAAGGAGAGCTCCATGTTACTGGCTGTGATTGAAGCTACGCTGGACCGATTAGTGGCTCTGCATGAGGGCATTGCCTAAATGCGGGTGGAGAAAGAGGCTTCCTGTTCTGATGTGGAAGCTGCAGACATATATTCCCCAGGTAGCAAGTGGTTTTCTTGCCAAACCATCTTCAGCTTCTGCTCTGCCTTATGCAAAGGCTTCTCCCTTCCAAGTACCCTGGTCGATATTTCAGGTTTTTGCTGACACTGGACCCAAAGGCCACACTGCACGTGCCTACTGTGATGGGTCACAGCTTGCATGTGCTGCTGGATCTTCCTTGACATTGCAGGTTGCTTGCTGCTCTTTGTAAGGGACTGCAGCTTTCACGATGACTCTTGAGAGCCCATCCTGAGCCCGACTGAATGGGCATTTTTGGTGTCTCTGTGCACCTTGTGCTCTGATTGCCTGCAGAGTCTGTGGTGCTCAGATCTTTAAGCCAGATCTCGGATATCTTATGGTGGATGTTTGAAAATATGAGTAGACAATAATGGGGCCACTTCGAACATGACGGTCTCAGCCTTAACTGGAATAAAGCCTGGGTCTTCTCTCTTCCCTCCCACCTATGGAAAGACTTACTTGTACATAAATTACAGACGTCTTTTCCTACCAGCTTTACTTTAGACTGCATTCTGGGGGGTGTAATAATCCAGGAAAGTCTAGAATAAAGAGTTTGCAGGGTTATCTTCACTGGCTATCAAATGGAGCAACTCTGAACCAACACGCCTATATGCTACCTCAGAAAAGTCTGAAGCTTGTCTTTCAAGGAAAATCCTGCCCTTTCATATATGTCATGTAGCTTCACCGAACTCAGGGCTCTGGTTGGCTCAATACATTTCCAGTATAACCATTAATATCTGATTGGGGCAAACATTGGACCTACATGGAGTCCTACCACAGAACAAATATGGGAAGTAATATAAACCGACAAAAAATTCCTAACCCCACCCAAACTACCAAACTATGAGATGTATTATTAAGTGTACTCTTGTAGCATTATATTTTGTAAGAAATACAATAGTGGATCATTCTGATGGTCCTGAAGATGCTCAAAGTGAATAAGAACAATGGAATGAATCCACCCGATCTCTTGCAGCAGAAGTACAACCTACAGCTGCTACTCTATTTCTGCCATCAAAAAGCTGCTTGCAGGCAAACGAACTCCATGGTTAAACTACTGAGGAGCCCAGGCATCCCCGCACGGCCACATGACTAAAACCTTTTGGCTGCAGAGCTGCAGTCTGTGCCACTGTGGCAGGAGGAGAAGAGAAGTCCCTTCCCGAAAGCACAGCGAGCTGCAGTGCGGCAGACAAACCTCACATGCTGTGTGGAGCAGTGAGACCAGAGGCACATCGTGGGTGTCCACGGGATCGCCCTGGAACAAGGCTTGGGCTTCTGAACGACATGACATTTGCTTTAAATAACTTCTATAGAAATTCAGCCACTGTGGGAACTGAATGTCTCCATGTGTCCTTTGGGGCCAGGATTTTGTATGCTTCAAGGTATAACGAAGATTAAAGGCAATATTCTTAAATGAACAGGGAGATGCTTATGCCAAAATATACATGAGTAATCTAGAGCATGATACAAAAATGCAAATGCAAGAATAGAAGGAAATCAGGACACTGTAATGCATATTGCTTTAATTTGAGGAGCAAAGGGATTTGAGTGGATTTCTAGGGTATAATGCAATACAGAATAATACAGTGTTTATGTCAGATATAGCTGATGAAAGCTCCCAACAGATCAATGCAGGAAAAGGGTATAAATCAGTAGTATTGGAAGATGTCACTTGAGAGCAAATCTATTCTCAAGCTAAGGTAATATTTTCTGATACTCCCTGTAGTTGAATACAGTTAATGTGAAACTGTGGGAAAGAGAAAAAATAAATCCAAATGGCACTTGAGGGGAAAATAGAAGTTTAAAATATCATCTCCAGCATCCGTCTTCTGTGCAGAGGGATTTGGGTGAGAGAGAGCACCCATCCTGATAGCAATCACGAAGATAAGGTTGCAATGGCCAACTTTGCAGCTGGGACAGAGGAGAACTTCTGTTTGCCCAGGGCAGGGGACAGCACCCTTCGCCGAAGCATTGCCTCAAGGTGTTGCCCAGCTCTTGGCTCTGTGGACAAACCTCTCCTCTAACAGAGAGGCAGGCACAGCCCAGCTGAAACGGCAGGGCTCCCTGCAGGCGGGTAGGCAGGCGTTGCTCGTGAAAGGAGCAAAAGATGTTGCCACACATTTCCTTTGCATTACATGATCTCATTCATTTTGACCGTGTTAAATCACTTTAAGTTAATGTGCTGTATACTGGTGTATGATGGTGTAAAATACCACTTACAAAGGTATCCGAAACAATCAGCTTTCCATTAAGCATAGACTTTACTGAGCAAAAAGAAAATGAATAAACATAACTAAGAAAACTACTATTCCTGTCTCCAGTAATTGCTTCTCCTTCATCATCTGTTGAGTGTTAATATGTAAATGAATGGAGAGAGCCTTCTGGCTTTGCAGTCTCTGTGACTGAAGGTTCTTGATGACAAATACAATTTTGGAGTAAAAGGGAATTCACTATATGGTGAGCCCAAGACAAGACTCATTTATACTGCTTTTAAATCGGTGGACTTACTTCCGATCATTGCTGGCATGCAGACCAAGGGAGCACCGACAGAGCACCTGGTCTTCTGCTTGGGTTCAGTTCCTCCTGTCCATGCTGCATGCCTTCCTACTCATTTTTTCCCTGGATTGTTGTAATATTCTTCCTACAGAAAAAGAACAGAGAAAGATGAGTAGGTTGTTGTGGGTAGGACAAGAGCTGGCTGCAGCGGAGATGTGTGCCATCCCAGTCCCCTGGGACACGTTTGACTGTCTCAGCTGAGCGCATTGCTTCGCTCCCGAGGTTGTGCATGTGAGGGCAGGAGACACAGGCTGAGTAATTGCCTCTTTTCTCTCCGAAACTGAGTTTAGCAGTACTTGTAGGGACATCCTCTTCTTTTCTGCCTGCAGAAATCATTTTACATGTGTCCGCCTGCTTTAGCTTCCGCTTGATTTCTCTATCTACCTAGAGCTTGGAGTTGAATAGATAGGTAGATAGGTTTGGAGTTATCCTCTTGTGCATGAATGCCTGTTTTTTCAGATAAAATTCTCTGACATCTCAAACTTCTATCTTGAACATATATTAGACAAGTCGCTTCGTGTATATATATATATATATATATTTGCAGTGCTCACAAAGTGATAGCTCCATTGAAGTTTCTGTTAGAAAATGCTTTTTTCCTGCACAGGCTGGAGGCGAGGGGAGGGCTCAGGTTTGTAAACCAGCCTCACAAGCTCGCTCTGACCTGGAATTCAGTTCACTGCAGGGTGAATTCTCAAATGCAAAGAGATAGAGAAGATAGTCTTGTCCTTGGGCCACCAACCCAGATTTGGGGTGTGCATGGTTTCCACTCATGTGCCTGAGTCCTCCTGTGCCTCCAGTGTCCCTTTTTGGGGGAGAAAGAAGAAGCTGTCCCTTCACCCACCCCATGCCATGATTTCTGGTCTCTTTGTGGGGCTTCTCTGAGCCTCTCCTCCTCCATCATCTGGTGGTAGCCCTGGGCTGCTGTCCTGGAGGCAGTTTCACAGCAGAGACCATAGCAGACCCACGGTTGAGGTGATGTGACCTCCTTCCTCCAGTCTGCCACTCGCAGATTTTCCCCAGATTTCCCCTAATGGCATCAGCCATTTTGCACGCTGGCTTTCCACTGGTTCCAGTGCAGCCTGCATGGAAGCTTGTCCGGCATTCCTCATTTGCCAAGGAATTACTTTGTGTCTGACCACACCGATTGCCCATGCACAGCTCACCAGATGAACATCTGTGATTTATCCTTTTGCTCTCAATCACACATCCAATGTCTGTGCATTCTGATGATGGTCTTATTTTTTTCCTCAAATGGTGCATAATAAGAAAGACCGAGGACTTAGAACTGGGACTCTTTTAGAATTATATTCATCTAATGATAATTTTCTTTTATACTTACCTTTAAAGGCCTGTTGTTTAAACATTTCCTTTTCACCTATGATGTGCCAGGTTAGTTTTGGTTTGAGTTCAGTACCTAAGCTGTTTCAGAGTATGGAGTAAATTATTTTATAGAAGTCTGTTACACGTTAGAGTATGATATCAAGTTAACAAACAGTTACCTTCATGAACTCACACTGTGTTGCATTAAGTATATTATTTTTTATATCTGTTATGAATTGAACTCTGAACCAGCACGTCATCCTTCCCAGTAGCTGGGCCAGTGTAGGGTTTGGCCAGGTCATTTCACTTTTGAAAATCAGTATAATGTTGACAGTCCTCCAGCCCCGTGCAACTTCCAAGACTTATTGAAAATTCATATTAATGTCTCAGTGCTAAAGCTTCTGGGTAGGTTCACTTACATTTACGTAAATAAAAGTTTAACATAGCTGAAACTGAGGCTAGCTCTGAGGTGGGAAGGAAGCAAAGTATAAGCAGGGTAGATGGGGCTCCTCAGCGCTCGGTAGGAATCGCTAGCCAAGAGCCTTGCGGTGGCTTTGAAAAGTCATTAAGCACTAAGGTTCACGGTAAAAGAGCTGCTAAAATTAGAAGGAGGACTAACTTGGGAACGTTGCTCCTCTGTCTGTTCCAGCAGTGCAAACTGGGAAGAGACGTGCTGAAGGAAGCCCCGAAGGAATCCCCAGGAAAGGAACTGGGGATCGGACATGAAGCTGAGGACTGTGTCGGGGTCTGACTGGGGAGCTCAGAAAGCCACGCACCAACTCCCCAGCCCTCAGACAGGGGCTGGAACTCCATGTTCCTCTGTTGGGGGGGTTGGATCGCATGCGCACAAACCCTTGGGGAATTTCAGGATTAAATGTCACTCTCAGGAATGCAGTAACTTCACTTCTTTTAAATACATTTTCAGCCCTTTGCTGACGATTAAAGTTCAAGGTCGAGATGCATCTTTCCTTGTGGACATTTGCTTTGATTCCTGATGTACTTTACTGAAAAATCTCAAACGTTCAGCAAAGGAGGTGACAGCATGTCAGAGAACTACATATTTAGTTCTAGCAGTGAGTCAATCAGACATCTAGGCAATTACCCTCTGCTCAGGATGACAACTGAGAGATGTGTTTATTCTGTCTCCAGGAATCTCTGTTATTTTAGGATCCTTTCCAGAGTGCAACCAGTGCTAACTCGTCAGTATGTGGAGACTCTTGTTTATGCTTTGGTTTCCTATCTGGGTGGGATTATTCAGTTATTGACTTGCTGGCCCCCACTCAACCTTTTAAATTCATTTCTACCTTCCACACAATTTCTTGGCAGGAGCTACAGGCTGTCTAAGCCCAAGCCCTCATATCTTCATCTGTGCTGATGAATCTTTTATCTGCTTTTCAAAAGATATTAGGTCTTCCATGAGCTGTTAGGCAGCACCTCGCTATCACTGCTAAGGCTCCTGCGTTCGGCTGTGGTTTGGTATCTCCCGCAGCTTGACACAGCGTTTTGCTGGTCCTTCCGAGAGCTTCTTGCTATGATGGCCCTTGCAGAGACAGGACTCACTCTGTTTGTAAGGTGGGATCCCCGTGTAAAACCCTGCTCTCCTTTACATCCCTATAAAGTCATTGACCTCAGAGGCATCACTGCAGGTCAGCACCGGGATACCTGAAAGCCGGCTGTCGCCCGTCCTCTCTAGATATACCGTAGGCATGCTGCAGACAGCAGCAGTTACAACTCCTGCCTGAATCTGATTAGCAAGCTAAATATTTTCTGCTCCATGGGAGCACCCAGTGCCATATAAGCTGGAGGCTTCCCTCAGGCAATGAACAGATGAGTTTAGCTGGAACAGACTTTGTTATCTTCTGACACTTTATTGGGGAATCAGTTACTTCTGTGAGAGAAAAGGTGTTTCTGATGGCGTTCGCCTTTCTGAGCGATGTAAAGCCTCTGACAAGCTACAGAAGTGAGCCCCACTGCTCAGCTCAAGGGTGGGCCACTGTTAGCCCCAAAAATGTCCCCGGCTGGGGCAGGAGTTATAAGCAACCTACATACAGTGAACTCAAGCTCCCCCTTTTCATTTGAAGAGGATTCAATATAGTAACCCGTACTGCCCCAACCAAGCAAGCCCCAGGGCCCCCAGCTCCCACCGAGACCCCCCAGCGTGACCCAGAGCCAGGTGCTGCAGCATCACGGGTGGGATGGCACCTGAACCATGCACAGTGACAACCCTCTCCTTCCCTGCTGCAAACCTCTCCCTGCTAAAACTCTCCCCCCACAAACCCACTTCTCCCCCTGCGTGGCTGGAGGACAAAGAGGGTTTTTGCAGGTTCAGGAGGCCTCCCTTTATTTCTTTTCCTGGAAGCCTGGTTATTATAGCAGTAGCCTCTAGCTACATCTGTGAAGAGGAGCACCTCCACCAGGCATCTCCTGTAATAATGACTTCTTTTTTCTTTGAACTTGCGAGGCACTGTTGTATGACATTAAGAAGGTGAATCCAAAGAGGACCATAGATGTAGGGTCATTCCAAGTAAACCCTGACGGGACACAAGAGAGGAGTAAGGTAACAGAAAAATGATATGACAGCACATAATTGCTGATATGTGCAATTACCAACCACTTATCCAAACAGCAGTTGGTCTTAATCTTACAACCTTTTTTCTTGCTAAGGGTATCAGCCACTAAATTGCTTCTGCTTCCTCTGGGACCCAAAGTAATCTTTAGGCTTGAAATTGAGGTATTTTCCTTCCTTTTCAGTACCTACATTTCTTTGCCTTTTTAATATTTGAAGCAGTATTGTTCCATTGTTAATCTTGATAAAAAATAAATCAGAGCTACATGCATTATTAAGACAGAGAAAGAAAAAGGGAGAATGAGAGGGAGAGAATATACATTCTACCTAGAGGCAGACCCTTATCTAATCAGGCATTGCACTGGAGGTCCAGATAGTGTCCATTGCTGTCCATGGGCTTCTTGTGGGTGCTGGATCCCTTCAACTTCCGTTGCCCATGGTGGGAACTGAGGGTGGTGGACCAAGCCCTCATGTTGCCAACTTCCAGGAGCAGAGCTTGGCTTACTCTATATGTTTTGCAGTATGGAAAACACGGATCGTACTAGACACATGTAAATAGAAAAGCCTCTGGAAATGTTTGGTGAGCTAGGTCATTCATCAAATATTTCAGAGGATTGTTGTTGACTCTGATAATGGACTTTTCCATCATCGCTGTCTGTAAATTAAGAGGCTTAAGAGAATATTTAAGGCATAATGAAGATGAAAGCTTCTTCTTTGTAAATGGCAGCAGCCTTCTCAAGTTGTTGCTTCTCTGGCCTGGCTTTACATGTCTATTCCCAAGCTATCACTGAGAAGGACTGAGGACCAAGCTGTCCAAGGATAGGTATGGAAAGAGGCCACAGCTTTCCAAGGCAGCAGGAGGTGAGATGAATCAGAAGCTGTCCAAGACATTTGAGTCTTCTGAAGTCCAACTCCAAGAAGTTTATCTTTACTGTCAGTGGGAACGCCAGGCTCAGGGTACCATTGTGGCCAACGGTGTGGTCAACAGCAGGGGTCAAATAAGATTAACAACTAAGAGAAAGTAGAGACAAGGGCACAGTGGCTTGCCTGACATTGCATGGTTAGTCCATAGCAGAACAAGTGATAGCTCTTGGGGTGCTCCTGGAGTGGTCCCAGGTCAGCACCCAAGCCCCTGGGCCTTGCTTCCTCTAACAGCGTGGGTCGGCGTCAGACTTCAGTAGTGGGGTGATACATCTTCCTCGCTTTGAGCAAGAAAGTCATTTCAGCGCACAAATGATGTCTCGATGTGGGCAAGAGTATGAATGGGTGCTCACACCTGCCTGTGGACACACGGACACATGGGAGATGACTGCAGTAGGTCTTGGTGCAAGAAGTAAAGCAATACAGAGAACTAACCATACATTAATGAAGTCTGACTCTAGCGCATACTGCCATTCTTGTTTATTCATATGTTGACCCCAATATTAGCAGTACACATTTCTTAAACAAAATCCATGTCCTGCACTGCTAATTGTTAACATAACAGAGGGTTCGTGAACCCGTCTTTCATCACATCACTTAAACATTATTTAAACAGTATTTTATTACATTTATTTCTTCAGAGGTAAAAACATTTCCTTGCTATGCCTGTCAACTGATTTGAAAACTAAATATCTAAATTGCTGTAGTTTATTTTTCACAATGATTTCTATATTGTTTCAGTATTAGCCTTTGAGAATAAAACAAAAAATGTAGCTGTCTGTTGTCTTAATTTTGGGATATCAGAAGAATTCTTTCCCAGGAAAGAAATATTGGCTGGCTTGTTAACAGAATGAGTTTCAGACCCTGGTTTGGATCTTCAAAAGTGAGCAAGGGAGTTAGATGCCCAAACCCAGTGACTTTCAATGAAAATTGGTTACTTAAAATTCAGAGGCCTCCTTCAAAAGCTCATCCCTAATCTCTTCAGAACAATTTCTGCTTCATTGTAAGGGGGAAAAGGATCTTTGCACTGGAGTTAGCAGGGCTCATTGAAAGAGCTTTAAACTAGATTTGAAGGGGGAAAGGGATAAAACCAGGCTAGCTAGAGACAAGCCTGAAGGTGGCACGCCAATGTTTGAGGGATGGTGTGCTAGCGAGGTCCTTCGGTCTGCCGTCTCAGCAGAGGTAGGGGATGGAAATCCATGCAGCAGCAAAGATGTAAGGGTTATTGATGTGTTAGAAACCACAGAAGCACCTGAGAATGGTCACATAGAAATTAGGGTTTCTTTCCCCAAAAAGGTGTCAGGATCAATAGCCCAACTGAAGTGCATCTATGCCAATGCACGCAGCATGGGCAACGAACAGGAGGAGCTGGAAGCCGTTGTGCAGCAGGAAAACTATTATACAGTTGCCATCATGGAAACATGGTGGGATGACTTGCACAACTGGAGTGCTGCAATGGACGCCTATAAACTCTTCAGAAGGGACAGGCAAGGAAGGAGAGGCAGTGCGGTAGCCCTGTATGTTAGGGAGTGTTTTAATTGTCTAGAGCTTAATGATGGTGATGAAAGGGTTGAGTGTCTACGGGTAAGAATCAGGGGGAAGGCCAACAAGGCAGATATCATGGTGGGAGTCTGTTATAGACCACCCAACCAGGATGAAGAGGCAGATGAAATATTCTGTAAGCAGCTGGGAGAATCACTAGCCCTTGTTCTTGTGGGGGACTTCAGTTTACCAGAAGCCTGCTGGAAATACAATACAGCAGAGAGGAAACAGTCTAGGAGGCTCCTGGAGTGTGTGGAAGAGGACTTCCTGGCACAGCTGGTGAGTGAGCCAGCTAGGGAAGGTACCCCGCTGGATCTGTTTTTTGCGAGCAGAGAAGGACTTGTGGGTGATGTGACAGTGATGTGACAGCTGGGGCCCATCTTGGGCATAGTGATCACGAAATGATAGAGTTTTCGATTCTTGGAAAAGTAAGGAAGGGGTCAACAGAACTGCTACCTTGGAATTCCAGAGGGCAGACTTTGGCCTGTTTAGGAGTCTGGTTGACAGAGTCCCTTCGGAGGCAGTCCTGAAAGGCAAAGGAGCCCAGGAAGGCTGGACATTTTTCAAGAAGGAAGTCTTAAAGGTGCAGGAGCAGGCTGTCCCCATGTGCTAAAAGACGAGCAGGAAGGGAAGAAGACCAGCTTGGCTGAACAAGGAGCTTTTGCTGGGACTCAGGAAAAAAAAGAGTTTACCATATTCAGAAGAAGGGGCAGGCAACTCAGGAAGACTACAAAGATATTGTGAGGTTATGCAGGGAGAAAATTAGAAAGGCAAAAGCCCAGCTAGAACTGGCCACCACCATTAAAGATAACAAAAAATGTTTTTACAAATATAACAGCAACAAAAGGAGGGCTAAGGAGAATCTCCATCCTTTGTTGGATGCAGAAGGAAACATCACCACAAAGGATGAGAAGTCTGAGGTACTTAATGCCTTCTTTGCCTCAGTCTTTAATAGTCAGACCAGTTGTTCTTGGGGTACCCAGCACCCTGAGCTGGAAGACAGGGACGGGGAGCAGAGTGAAGCCCCCATAATCCAAGAGAAAATGGTTTACGACCTGCTACACCACTTGGACACACACAAGTCTATGGGGCCAGATGGGATCCACCCAAGGGTACTAAGGGAGCTGGCAGAGGTGCTCATCAAACCACTTTCCATCATTTACCAGCAGTCCTGGCTCACCAGGGAGGTCCCAAATGACTGGAGGTTAGCAAATGTGACACTGATCTACAAGAAGGGCCAGAAGGAGGATCCAGGGAACTACAGGCCTGTCAGCCTGACCTCGGTGCCAGGGAAGGTTGTGGAGCAGATCATCTTTAGTGCCATCACATGGCACATACGGGACAACCAGGTGACTGGGCCCAGTCAGCATGGGTTTATGAAAGGCAGGTCCTGCTTCACTAACCTGGTCTCCTATGACAAGGTGACCTGCTTAGTGGATGAGGGGGAGGCTGTGGATGTTGTCTACCTGGACTTTAGTAAAGCCTTTGACACAATTTCCAACAGCATTCTCCTGGACAAACTGGCTGCTCATGGCTTGGATGGGCATCCTCTTCGCTGTGGGCCAGGCCCAAAGAGTTGTGGTAAATGGAGTTCAATCCAGTTGGTGTCCAGTCACAAGGGGCGTTCCCCAGGGCTCAGTATTGGGGTCAATTCTGTTTAATACCTTTATGAAAGATCTGGACGAGGGGATCGAGTGCACCCTCAGTAAATTTGCAGACGACACCAAGTTGAGTGGGAGTGTCGATCTGGTGGAGGGTAGGAAGGCTGTGCAGAGGGATCTGGATAGGCTGGATTGATGGGCTGAGGCCAATTGTATGAGGTTCAACAAGGCTCAGTGCCGGGTCCTGCACGTGGGTCACAACAACCCCAAGCAACGCTACAGGCTTGGGGAAGAGTGGCTGGAGAGCTGCCCAGCAGAAAAGGACCTGGGGGTGTTGGCCAACATCCAGCTGAACATGAGCCAGCAGTGTGCTCAGGTGGCCAAGAAGGCCAATAACATCCTGGCTTGTATCAAGAACAGTGTGGCCAGCAGGACTACGGAAGTGATTGTCCCCCTGTACTCGGCCCTGATGAGGCCGCACCTCGAATCCTGTGTTCAGTTTTGGGCCCCTCACTCCAAGAAGGACACTGAGATGCTGGAGCGTGTCCACAAAGTTGGTGAAGGGTCTAGGGCAAAAGTCTTATGAGGAGCGGCTGAGGGAACTGGAGTTGTTTAGCCTGGAGAAAAGGAGGCTGAGGGGAGACCTTATTGCTCTCTACAACTGCCTGAAAGGAGGTTGTAGCGAGGTGGGGGTTGGTCTCTTCTCCCAAGTAACAAGCGATAGGAGGAGAGGAAATGGCCTCAAGTTGTACGAGGGGAAGTTTAGACTGGATGTTAGGAAAAATTTCTGCACCAAAAGGTTTGTCAAGCACTGGAACAGGCTGCCCAGGGAAGTGGTTGAGTCCCCATTTCTCGAGGTATTTAAAAGACATGTAGATGTGGTGCTTAGGGCCATAGTTTAGTGGTGGACTTGGCAGTGCTAGGTTAACAGTTGGACTTGATGGTCTTAAAGGTCTTTTCCAACCTAAACAATCCTATGATTCTAACTGTGGATTTAGACTTCAGTATGAATTCACCTTGACTAAAATTTACAAAAGCATCCTGAAGTCCTATTTTCAGAATGGCTCAGGCCCCAAAGAGCCCAAGCTCTACTGAAAGTCCCCAAAGTTACTAATGCCATATCTAAAGTGTGGCACTGGAGACCTTTTCTGAGCTCCTGAGTTCAGATGTTTGCATCTGCCACATCCAATTTCCATCCCACAGTAAGTTCTGTGCACCCATCGCCTTCCCTTCCACCAAGAGCTGGGCGGGTGTGGGCTAGAGAAGGGCTGCAGGTACTCCGGCTCATTCTGGGCCTGGTGAAGGTGACCAGGATGGTGAGATGTGCAGTGAAGCATACCTGCCCACACTCTGTACGTAACCCACATCTCCTGTGGCCCTACGGTTTAGGAAGCTCAAGCTACTTCAGTGTTTTGAAAACAATAGGTCCTTTGTCTTTCTAGGGTTTTTGGCCATGATGTTTTGGTCTGATGGATTGAGCAATTAAAGGAATGCATTTTATTAGGATATTGGTCTTCAAGAAGAAAGGAAAGGTTTGGCTTGGTATGAGTGAGTAGGGGTTCATAATGTACCTTGAAGTGGATGTAGAGAATGGATAGATGTGGACATAGGATTTCTCTTTTCAGATGAGCTGCTGTTTAACATGTAACGCAGGTTTTAATTGTGGCATAATTGTCTCCTGTCTATTGATTCCTCTTCCACTTTGGCAAAGAAGAGGGGGCAGTGAAACCCAGTATTGAAAGCAGTGCCAGAAGAGCAAAGAAAAACCTTCTCTGGAACTTTAAGATTCCCACTTCTCTTGGTGTGAGTGCAGGAGTTTCAGTTCTAGGCTCTGTTTCTGCAGAGCTCTGCATGTTTTTATGCATGAGTTGTTCTGTAGACCTCTTTGTTATCATGATCCCAGCATGCTCCTACGTGTTCTCGAAATCAGAGCTGCAATCTAGAGGCTGGCTCTCACTGCTTCACTGCAAAGTGCAGTTGGGTGGCAAATGGTTTCCTGCCCCAGGAAAGAAAAAAAGAAGTCTTTCAAAGACTCCCCATCTTACATTAGAATGAAACAAAAAAAAAAAAAAAGAAGCTAAGAAAAGCCAGTACTTTGTATTTTCCAGTAGGCCATTACTGGAAGCTCCTCGTATATGGGAAACCCTGGATTAAGATTTCCCATCTACTGATTCACACAAGAGCCTTGAATTTTTTAGGGGTTGTTGGGGTTTTTTAATTCAGAAAACACTGATTTGCTGATGATGATGATACTTTTTGGAAGAATCACATGAACCAGCTCTGACAATGATTCATGAGGGCAAGTTTTTTAGTTCAAAGAGGACATTCGCGTATAGCACTTGATTGCCACCTAGACAGAGCAGTTCTTTAGAAAGAGGAGGTTAGGTGGGTAGGTCTGTGCTGGTAACCAACAAGGCTAGGACCAGTTCCCTGCCCTGCAGTCAAAAGGTATGACATGAGTTGTGTCTTGATCCATGCTAAACACTCTTCACCCTGAAGTGCTCAGTGCATCCTGCGCTGTCCCCAGACAATACCTTAATACTCTTAAATAGTGATATCTGGGATAAGATCAATTCAATAGTATTGATAATACAAGATCAGTGCCTGAGCCCGTGTGTGACACTTGGCAGCCAGAGCCCTGCCTGACTCCGGCTCTCCCTTCCAGGTACCACAGGCATCAGCAGCATCAGTGCCTCTGCCACTGGGGGTGTTGGATGGTTTTTGGCACCCTTCTCTCTGATTTTCCCCAGCAGAGTATCGATTATTCTGGAATTCATCTTTTTTTCTTGTTTTTGAACAGAAAATTCATCCTAAAGCTGAGAAACTTTTTTTTATTAAGCTTTTGTGAGGCTTGTTACATTCTGTAATCAGTTTTGGTTCCAGCAAATCAGGCTGGATGCGAGTGCGTGGACAGAATAAAATACACCTCAGAGCAACCTCCTTACAAACAGCCCTCCCAGTCAGAGTCTCGTCCTACATTTCTGCCTCTGATTTTGCGTTGCTTGTCTAATTATGTTGGCTGCTGTGTAATTATTTTCATGGAACAATAATTTTAACAGCATGCAGTTTATCAGAGGTGCAAATTATACATAATAACATACAGCAATTTTCAGTTAAAACTTTCATAATGTTCAAAAGTCCTTGCATTTTTCAACAAATTGAAGAGGAAATAAATATTATCCATTTTTTATCCTTCTTTTCCTTTTTTCATAGAGAAAACAACCTACTGATTTTCTTGGAGTCAATTAAACCCATTTGAAATAAAGCACTTTTATTTTGGAACAAGACTGTCCACATGGGGAGTTAATCAGGAATAATTATTCCTCTCTAAATTCACATCCTCGAATAATTTGAATTAAATCCCCAGTATAGACAAGCCCTAAATGTCAGAGGAGGTTAAAAAAAAAGTCAGCTAGAGGAGATCTATCATATCAGAAAGCAATGAGAATAAAAACCTTGTCTAGGCACCCAGGCCAGGCCGGTGAGGAAAGCCGTGTCAAGACTGATTCAGACTCATTCACCACACTTGATTACACATGCACTTGCTCGGTGCTTTGAAGTCAATCACATATACATTTCAGTAGCATCATCTGTACGTATGCATTGTGGAGGTGATAGCAGCATCAGGGAGGGAGATACTGCGATCGTCAGAAGGGAGCAAGTTTAAACATATTTCAGGGAAAGAATTTTGCTCAGGATGCCTTTTCCTCTTGCTTTTCCAGCAGTCTGAAGGTAACATGACTCACACACCTTTCAAAGAGGGGGAGCTATGAGGAATTTAGGCAGATTTGCACTTCCATCTCGGATTTGCCAAACTGGGGTTTTATTAAAACCCGAGCTCTGCTTTCAGATTGCAACTGAACAACAAGGCTTGCAGCCATTATTTCTCTAAAACAACATTAACACTGCAGTGCCTTTGCTGTGCCAAGAGCCAGCGGTTGCAGCAGGCTCCGGAGAGTCTGGAAGCAGGACCAGGCCCCCTCATCCTCTGCAACCCCCCTACAGTAAAAGAAAAATACTTTCACTGTATTTACCTGCATGACACTGTACCCCTCAAGCAAACCACTGGCTGCCAGCAAGCAAAGGCTGGAGGCAAATCCTGTAGCCATCATACAAACCCCCACAGTGGTGGGTGGCTTGGCCAGGATTTCCATCCGCAGAACTTCAAGGTGCTGTGAACGTCCAACAGGCTCAAGCTTTTATCAAACATGAGGCATTACTTATATTTTGAGGTGACTGTCTGTTCAGCAGAGTTTTTCCACCAAAGCATACACTGTGACTGGCTCCCCTGCAGGTTTCACAAAGAAAATTGGGCTATCAGACAGAGATAAAAGGAAGCATCTTTATATATAGCTTGATGATCCTCTTATGGGAGGCAAGCCAGGCAAGCTCACTGGGCTCGGTCCCATAGCGCAGCATGGGCTGGGATGATTGGGTTTGCTTTTTCTGGGTGGAAAAAAAAACCTCAGCAAATCATCTCCTGAGGCAAATAGCCCCTTGGCTGCCATTTTGGGGAGAGGAAACATGCCCGAGCAGCACCGCATCCCCACAGCCACGGTTCTGCTTCATCTCTCCCCCTCCCCGAAGGCCAGAGAGCAGCTGGCATTTGCAGTGTAGGAGAGTGCAGACCACCCTCTCTTCCCCACCATCCTGTCCCAGCTTCCCTGTCCCCTCCTGTCCCTTCCCTGAATGCCCAAACCCCCAGGGAAGCCCCGAGTCCTTTCTCGAACCTGAGTGCTTTCCTTGAGAACCCCAGGGAGGGTCTGTATGTGTTGGGGAGGGAGAAGAAGCTTGGTCTCTTGGAGTTGAGGGACACGAGTAGCCACTGGAACTATTTTTGGAAGAATTTCAGTGTCTCTCTCCTGAGGTGGGCTAATGGGGACAAATTCCAGGGGTGGCATCCATCCAGAAGGAAGAGCATCACCATGAAGCACAATGAAGAAAAGAGGAGATATTGCCAGCCATCAGCGGTGCCTCTGACTGGGCACTAGTGCCAGCACGCGGAGGGAATTCCTTTGGAGGCAGAAAGTCATAGAGCAAAAGCTCAGATTAATCAGACATCAGAAAAAAAATCAAGTTACAGTACTTGGCAGGAGTACAAACCATATGGAAATGGCTAGAGTTCTTGATCGGCGAGAGGATAAAGCACCACTTGGCAATCAGTGACTAGGTCAAGTGCAGGGTGCAATATAAGACACAGTGCTTGGTGCCCAGCACCTCAGCTCTGCCCTGCATCAGACCCAAGGACTGGAGCAAGGTTTTTTTCCAGTTTGGGGGAAAGTGGCTACTTATAAGTTTATTCAGAAGAATGTCATTGGATGTTGTCCAGAAAGTTTACTCTCTGGAGTTATGCAACACCACTTCGTCATTCCTGTGCTCAAGCGACCCATGGAAATGCCAGGGTGTGAATGAAATCCTTTTTCAGCTGCTTTAGGTCGAGGCGGTACAATCCTTCTTCTGTCCAATTTGCAGCTGCGTCGATGAAGAACCAGCAGAGCAGGGCTCTGCATCCAACTCTGTTCCCAAAGGAGGCTGGTTTTCACATTCCCGTTATGCTGTCCTGCAGGCGGCTCTTCCACACTTCATCTGGAGGGCGGCTTTCCCCATTCCCCCAACATCTGATCATTACTGTTTGATCTGACAAATGCTTCTCTTTCTGGATCATGGTAGTATTAACATTGGTTTTAAGGAAGAGGAATTCATTGGACAGTTACTGTGGCTTTTAATCGGGGTTTTTGTCTCAAAGAACTGCTGGAGCCAGCACTGAGATACTTGTTTCTGGAGGATCCCAAATTCACTATAAATGCAGGCAGATGGAGCCAAGGAAGTGAATCTGGGCTGAAGACAAACAGCATTGGGTGCAAAGTGTTTCAGAAGAAAGTTGACAGAAGATTGCAATGACCATACAGGAAAACAAGTGGCCTCACAGAAACAGAAATCCAGATTTCATCAAAACCTATGGTGGATGCTGATCTCCTGTTCACAGGAGGGCTGTGCAGTAATTCCTGTCATCTCTTCCTCTTCTTGCTTTCTGCCAGCAGATGTGGCTGGGAGAGGTTTCCTTGTCCATTCCCCCTACTGTGAAGTTCAAGTGGAGAATTGCACTTGTTCATGAGGCACACATGCCTGTGGTATTGACACCAGCTGTGGTTATCATTCCAAGACCCAGTTCAAACCCAGGGTTTATGTCTAGAATAATGAGAAGGCTCCATGAATCCATGAACGATGGCTCCAGCAGCCAGAGCAGGGATTCATGAAGATCCTGAGGCACGTCTGAGGGTGACAGGCTCTCCTGAGCCATTCGTGTCAGCAGGTCTGATGGGGAGTGCACAAGCAAACTAAGAGGAACAAGGTCAGCTCAGCCCAGCTCAGATATATCAACTTGTCAGTTTTAGGTGGAGAGGTGTTTCCTCTTTCAGGTGCTCTACCAGGATGCACTGCTGCCAAGGGCAGATATCACTGAGGCTTCCGTTAAAATAAATTAAATTAGGGAGCTATCCCATCTCATAGAAGTCATTTTGGTGTGCTGGTGGCAGACTTCCTCTGCATGTATCAAAACTTAAGACGAATGAGAAGAAATGAGCTCTCATAAGCTTGGGGCATTTCTCAGATAAATGCCTTGCCACTTTCCCACTGCTCTCCAGAGCTGTAAGGCAGAGAGGAAGACCAGAAACCTCTGGTACTGTTCATCCCTTTCTGTCATACGGGTTTTCTGATGATTTCTCTCCAGGCAGTTGTCTTTGCTCTGGATCTTTGGCTTCTTGTTGTTTTTTTTTTTTCCCATCAAAGGTTTTCTGTTGAAAAAATTCATTGAGGCAAGTGTCTGTCAGGCCGAAGTATAGAGATGGACAAACTTCTTAATGCTGTCCTTGACACTCAAAGAAGTTAATGAACAGGATTTTATTCTAGTGTGACATGAAAGGTTGTTCTTCAGCTAATACTCTGGGCAGGTTAAATGTAACCGTAGGGTCAGATCTTGCAGCAGGAGCAAAATATTTAAGCAAAATGTCAGTTCTGTGACGCAATGTTACCGTATTGTTTGGGGAAAAGCTCCAAGTATTAAAACTGTTGTTACATAAATAGTTCTTGTTCCTCCTTCACAAAACTGCAGACCATGACTTTGCAACAGTGTTCTGGATCTTACATTGCTGTACTGGCTGATCTCTACTTTCTGTTCATCATGTATAAGTAGTGTCTCCAGACACATGAATTTCAAGTCAGGGACTTTCTCTGAATTGAATTTTTGACAAGTTCTGTTATTGGATTTTTAAGCCAGATACAGAGTCCTCATAACTCTCAAAATATAAAATTATAGAAGTTCTTTAAGATCAAGAAATTGTTTAAAATCCTTCAACTAATTATCAAATTCCAGCCTTCGGTAATAAGGCAGGAGAACTTGCTAGTTAAGGCAGAGTACTCAGATGAAGACTGGTATGGATCTGTAGGCTGCTTTACTCAAATGAAGTGTTTCAGGAAAGCACAAGTACATTTTCCTGACTGTCTAAAATGTCAGTCTCAAATCACATTTCTTCCTTGAGCGCTGAGTGCATGAAGCATTTTGTGGGTGACAGTGTGGATATCTAAGTTTTTTGCGACCACTCTGGCTTCTGCTATAGCTACAAGGTAAGACACGTTGCATTTGTCTCCTGATCTTTGCTATGTATGTTGGATAGACAACTACAAAAAACCCACTCTCCAACTCAGTTAAGCAGGTCTGAACATCTTTATTGGATACCTTTTCAGCCAGGGACTTTTCCACTGAGTGGATTAAATTCACTGTATACACAATATTTCTCACTTTGAACATGAACAGGGATTTACTTTTTTTCCCCACAGCTGTTTTCCATTCTCATTAGAAACAGCATATCAACAACATGAGAGACCAACGCTAGCAGCTTTCACACAGAATCAAGCACCTATATTGGTATTTCCTAGCACCCATCCATACGGCCACGCACCCTTCCTTGGGGGGGAGCATCGTAAGGGGTGCAAAGGGAATAATGTGCCTGTGACCCGTCTGTCTCCTTTGTGCTGAGATTACCCGCTACGACACTGACTGCAGTCGCTTTTGTGATTTGTGTCCTTGTTCCTTAACGGCACGAAGCCGTTTTAAAACCGTGGGAGATAAGTATGCTCAGTGTGTATGGATACTGCTCAGTGAAGCAGCTACCAAATTGCATTTTGAATAATGTCCCTGAATTTACTAATCTCTGCTTATAAAAGCAAAATATTTACACTACTGAGTCAAAGGCTGGGATCTTCAGTTTGCTCAGCACTGTCTCAAGTCTGTTCCTCTTGGATACAATGGCAGATTTACCATCAGCTTCTCTGGGAGTCATCGTCAGGCCAAAAACAAGGGCTTATGGAAATACCATCCATAGTTCCTAATCCTCTGCTGGAAGACTTTCCAGAAAGGCTGTACTGTTAAACCCTCCTTCCCCTTCCTCAAAAAGTTATATTTGCATTTTATGTAGTGCCCCCATTTACTGGATCCTTTATTGAAAAATCTGAAGCAAGCAGAGATATTTAACTTCCATACAGCCAGCACTGTGTTCCCCTATTCAAGAATGGGCAGATTTTGCTTTTAATCTAGACAGACCCATCTGTTCTGGGCAAGGATATATACTTTATGAGATGATGAAACTGGGTGTTACAAGTAAAACTATATTTCTAGGCTTCCAGGTTCCAGTGTTTCCCTTGCACACTACAACTTTACTTGTTCCAAAGCCAAAGTAAACTGGACAGGTAGCATAAAATTAGTTCCCTAATCCATAGGCATAGCACAAGTCTTCCTTATAATTCTCCCATTTGTTGTTCCAGTCCGTAGCTTGTAATTCCTGTGCAATGCACAGCTCTCCCTAAGGACTGCTGCCTATAGATCATCAACTCAATGGCATTACCGCACATCTCAGCAACTGCTTTATGGCCTCATTTCTGCCATGGACTGGATACTGTCGTACTGCAGGCAGGAGCAAAGAATATGGAGAGAAACATGTTGCCATAAGAAAAATAAAGTCTTCATCCAGAATAGTCCTGACTACTTCTCAGTGTGATGAGACCTGTGACGTAACATATTTGCATCTCTTTATTAATTCCTTTATATATATGGCTTCCTCATTTCTAGCATTTGCTATCAAGATATCCAAGATTTATCTGTAGACTTTAAAAAGAAGAGAGTGTGGTCTGCCTGACTCTCAGTGCTCACTGAAGGTATTTGCTGCTTCACGCAGCGTTGCTGTAAGCTCTCTGTGCTGCCGTCTCTGTTTCTCCTGGCTACCTTTCAGTCCCTAGCTTTCCATATTTCCTAGCCTGAGCTCCCCTGAAGGACTGAATCAAACTTTAGTGTTTAAGAAACTCGACAGACATCACCTTCTGTGTCGTCAGGTGTAGTGTTGTTTGCTCACTGGAGCTGTAAAATGCTCTTACAGCCTTGGCATGTGAAACCTGGCTCTGCAGCAATGAAGCTCGTGCTTTCTGTCTTCCACAGCAGAAATATGCAGGCTGACTTCTGAGCTGGATTTTTTTTTAACCCTACAATGGGACTTAACATTTTTGAGAGGTTTCAGTTTGCATTCAACAAATGAACTGATTCTGCTTTCATCTGTCAGAAGTCCTAGGCACTATAGAGCCTTTAAAGTGAAATGATCCAGGAGGCCTGGCAGGCATTAAAGACCTCTCATTTACTTGCCGATCAGTTATGTTGCTTACAGTCTTCCACAAACAGATCTTAACTGGGCTGTGGCAGAAAAAAGGGAAAAACTTCGCTCTTGGCATTTCCCTGAGCAGCCTTCAGCAGTGTTACAGCCAGCCAGTGAGCACATCGCTCTCTTGTGTTTTTCTTTAATGAGTATCACTTCCAGTTATTTTCTGCCCCATGTTGCACCCCTACCTTTTTTCAGAGACAAATACTATTCAACTTCTTGCACAGGCACGTTTTCCAGGAATATTGGGATGTTTTATCACATAGTCCATATACTGATTGCTTTTCTTTGCTACCTGTCCCTGAAGTCCTCTGTCAGGGATGCTCAGGTTTTCTGCTTTATGTTTCTTTGAGCTTTTTTGTCTAACCTCAGGGCATTGAAACTTGGACCCTTTGATATTCTGTGAGGGCTTCATATGAAATACTTATCAGCTAACTGTTCTGACTTAAATGTTGGTCTAATCTGGAGTTTAGTCAGACAAATTTAGCAGCTGACCAATCTCATATCTTACTCAGCCTGGACTAGCCACAAGACTGACTCTGCTGTGCTTGGATGATAGGTCTGTGTGAATCAGGCTGGAGAAGACCCTCAAAGAGCACAGGGGAAGGCAGCTCAGGCTCAGGTGTCTCCCTCTGCAGTGTGTCTGGTCCAGCCAATTCCAGCTGCTTTCACAGCAGCATCGCATAAGCGGGGTTTTGGCAGCCCCAGATGCAAGCCACGAATGGCCAAGCAGCAGCAGTGCAGGACATGCTAACCTGTGTCAGAAAAGCTCTTGGCTTAAGTCAGCTCTGAAATCTGCAAAGCTGTAACACATGCTAGCCTTTGTTTGATCTTTTCTTAACACCACCACCAGCCTGATCCTGGTCAGGATGCCCACATGGAGCCATATCTTCTCCCTCCTAGATGAGGGGAGACTGACCTGGACTTCAGTGCCCCAAATGACGAGCTTTGGTACAACAAGAAATAGCTAGAAGTGGTAACTCTGGCTAAGCTATGCTAATGTCTTCACAAGCTTTTGGGGGCATTTCAGGAAATATTAATGTCATGACTTTTGAAAGAAACTTCTGCTCCTCTACAGAGCATCCACTTCTCCTCGTGTCATGGGGAGAGCAGAGTGGGTTCCTCCCTCTGCTCTGTCATCTCTTTGCCCCCAAAATCAGACAGACATTGCTGTCCCCTTTGGGATTCTCAATTCCTATGCACAAAGGTCCCGTCAGCTGTGTTACACTAGCTCTAGCCCATGATGGCTCCCTGAATGCCTTTAATCCAGCTGACCCTGGATCACTGAGCCCTCCCTGTGGAAGATGACTTGGCAGGGCTGGTTTCCTTTCACAGAGGTGGGTGACACAAATTCCCCCGGTGCCCATCCTTAACATGGCTGGCCAAGGTTCAGCTGACCTAAAGTCTGAAGACAACTCCTCCTTCATGAGATGGGAAGGTGAGAGCCTGGAATCGCTGACTCCAGTGCAGTTTTCAGAAGTATTGAATTATTGAATTATTCCCATCTGCTGCTCCTGTCCTTTCAGCACAGCCTTTTTCTCCCACTCTGCTCCAGTGGTGATGTCTGTCTTCTTTTCTGTTTTAAGAGAGGCCTCATTAAAGGCCTCGTAAACTCTTATTACAGCTCTTCGTTGTCTGTTCTTGGTGATATTAAGCTTACTCTGCTTACCACTCCCCACCATTGCTTCCAGTCTGGTGGCCCTTCTTTTCCAGTCCGTCTGCCCTGTGGGAAAGCAGGTCCCCATGGTGGAGCAGGCAGGAGGGCTGCCAAGTCACCTTTCCCCAGGCCTGGTGCACCCCATGTCTCCCACCCACTCACAGGAGCAGCAGCGCCCAGATTTGCTGCACTGATTGCTGTAGAGGCAACTGCAAGTCCACCAGGTCAGCTCATGTCCTCTGGTTCCTGCTGGTCTTCCCCTACCAGACCATGCTCACTTCTCTCCTGTTCCTACTCTAAATTCCCTGTGTGGCTCTGAAGAGCTGTTTGTATGTCTCCCTACCACCAAGCTAGCTTCTTTGTTCTTCCTCCGGTTACCAGCTGCAGTTGCTTTCCATGGGAAAGAGGTATGGGAAGCCACCCCAGCTGGGCTGCTTGGGCTGTTGGAAGAAAAACACCTCTGCCAGGTTATATACACAAAAATATAGCTGTTTCCTATCTCCGTAGTGTCTATCAAAACTCATTTTACATGTACATTTCTGGTTTCTTTGCACCCTCACGCTCTCAGTGATGTCTGAGGCTGGGAGGGAATGGAGGAAAGCATGACTTCTTTTGGGTCAGAAGCGTTAGTTTATGGCTAATTGGCAAGTTGGACAATTCAATAAATTGCTTAAGGCATTGCAGAGGGCACAGCAAAGAGCAGCTTTGGTGCGATGTGTCCTACAGGCTAGACTCATTACCTGCCTGCCTTCTGCTGCTCACGGCCACTGTACACCACCCATCTCCCAGGCAAATAAACCGCCTGCTGTCCTCCCTGTTGCTGCCAGGATTTGGACCCTGGGAGTCCTCATCTCTGTCTCCTTGTGGCACTGCAAAACCTCCTAAATTGATGAAGGCTGGTATTGGCTTTTACCTGGAGATTTTGATACAGAAATATTGAAACGTTAAATGACTTTCCATTTCTTCGGAGGCTCTTTGGGATTTTCATTTCCTGTGTCTAAAATGGCATGTGATTCGAAGTGTCATCTCTCTGGCATGAAGTCCTTATTTCCTATATGCTGCATCTGCCTGATTTGATTGTGTCGGTCTTTCAGCCGCAAAAATATCCGGCAGGGCAGATCTTGCTCTTGCAATCAAATAAAGGCATTACTGTGTTATAAAAGACTGGAAAAATTACTTGTGCAGCCATCCAAGTGTCTCATAACAGCATCAGGAAATGCCTAGACAGCACGGTGCGAGCGCGAGAGACAATAAGGGGTGAGCGCTGTGCTGGGATCGATGAAAGCTTTTCACAGTCCCCGCTGCAGAGTTCCAGCCCTGGGATTTGCCTGAGCTGCGGGCTCCCAGACCTGCCGAGGAGCTTGTTGGTTTTCCACTCCTGGATGGTGAAACAAGTGGGGATGTGATCTGGAGATGCTGTAGCAGAGGCTCGTTCAGTACACCTGTGATAAGTGGGCTCTGAAAATTAAAAAGGGAAGGAGTTTTGCTTCCAGTTGCAGCATGGAGCTGTAAAATGAACAGCAAGTGTTCTCCTAAAAAAAACCAGGCATGTGGTGGGTTGACCCTGGCTGGATGCCAGGTGCCTACCAAGCTGCTCTATCACTGCCCTCCTCAGCTGGACAGGGGAGAGAAAATATAAGGAAAGGCTCATGGGTCGAGATAAGGACAGGGAGAGATCACTTGCCAATTACCGTCGTGGGCAAACCAGACTCGACTTGGAGAAATTAGTTTAATTTATTACCAATCAAATCAGAGTAGGATAATGAGAAATAAAACCAAATCTTAAAAACACCTTCCCCCCACCCCTCCCTTCTTCCCAGGCTCAACTTCACTCCCGATTTCTCTACCTCCTCTCCCCCAGCAGAGCAGGGGGACGGGGAATGGGGGTTGCGGTCAGTTCACCACACGCTGTCTCTGCCGCTCCTTCCTCCTCGGGGGGGGACTCCTCACACTCTGCCCCTGCTCCAGCGTGGGGTCCCTCCCACGGCAGACAGTCCTCCATGAACTGCTCCAGCGTGAGTCCTTCCCAGGGGCTGCAGTTCTTCACAAACTGCTCCAGCGTGGGTCCCTTCCACGGGGTGCAGTCCTTCAGCAACAGGCTGCAACAGACTGCTCCAGCGTGGGTCCCCCACAGGGTCACAAGCCCTGCCAGCAAACCTGCTCCAGCCTGGGCTCCTCTCTCCACGGGGCCACAGGTCCTGCCAGGAGCCTGCTCCAGCACAGGCATCCCACGGGGTCACAGCCTCCTTCGGACATCCCCCTGCTCTGGCGTGGGGTCCTCCATGGGCTGCAGGTGGATCACTGCTCCACCGTGGACCTCCATGGGCTGCGGGGGACAGCCTGCCTCACCATGGTCTTCACCACAGGCTGCAGGGGAACCTCTGCTCCAGTGCCCAGAGCACCTCCTCCCCCTCCTTCTTCACTGACCCTGGGGTCTGCAGATTTGTTCCTCTCACATATTCTCACTCCTGTCTCCAGCTGCTGTTTCACAGTCTTTTTTTTTTTCTCCTCCTTCTTAAATATGTTACCCCAGAGGCACTGCCACCATCACTGATGGGCGCAGCCCTGACCAGCAGTGGGTCCATCTCGGAGCTGGCTGGCATTGGCTCTATTGGACATAGGGGAAGCTTCTGGCAGCTTTTCACATAAGCCACCTCTGCAGCCCCCCCACTACCAAAACCTTGCCACGCAAACATAATACAAGGCAGAAAAAAACCTGTATTTAAATATTTCACACATAGGAGCTTAAAGTCTTAAGTGTACATTCCCATTCTCCTGTGGTTTACAAAAAGATAACTGAGAGGAGCTATCAGGCTTCCCCTAGAACAAAACCTGCTCTATTTATGTGATGGCAATGTGTCTTCATACATAGAAACGTGAAGGATCACCCAAAACCTAAAAAGCCTCATTAAGGCACCCTGAGGTCTGGCCGCAGCCCCTCCGAGCCGGCCTGCGCTGGGGCTGGACTGCACTACTGCCGTTACACCTCTGGGCTGCAGGGCAGGCACTCTTTCAGGGCAATGCTTTCCCAAAAGGATGCCCCCAAAGATGGCCTGACCTGCGCTAAGAGACAGGGGGAAGCAGGGATATTTTTTTTTAGCCTGGCAGTACCCATTTCCTAAACATGGATCTTTTTGCTCAATTTTTTTTGCCACAAAAAATAATCAAGGGAAAATGTGCACTTGGGTTAGGTGACTTGCAGGAGGAGTTGTGGACTTGAGGCATTAAAAACTTTAGCTTCTGTTTAAAGAGGAGCTATTGCGCCATGTATTTCTTTAACTTAGATAAAATAATTTTATCTTTCTGAGCTTTACTTGCCCATTATCCTGATCTTGCAAAAAGTTGGTCAAAGGGGATAATGCTCCTATAAGCATCACCAAAATTATATGAACCTGTAAAGTACGATTTTTCACTCAAAAAATAAGCTGATAAAGGAGTGGCTATTCCTCTCATTTTCTGCAGGAGTTTGCTGCAATTCAGATTTTATACTCTCAAAACAGACCTGTTCTAAGTATTTTCAGAGTAGCTATATATGACTATAGTTTTCAGAGTAGTCACAAGTTTTCTTTACATTACCAGTGTTACAGTTTCTGTGAATCACTGGTAATGTTATAAAGCAAAGAGGTGACTATAGCTTTTCAATTCCTGTGAGTCCTTCTGGGTCTGTGTGATTTCTTGACAACCGAGATCAGATGGGCTTTGGTTGCCTTAATCCGGACTGTAAAACATATGGCTCCACATATATGAATTACAAACAGTAGCTGATACTTACTGCAACTGTTGTGCTAGAAGCTTTGCAGCAGAGTATCAGGACAAGGAGAATTATTTCTTTATTTCTCTCCTTTTGGATAATTTGGGATAACTTTCCTTCTTTTTTTTTTTTTTTTAATCTTCTTGATCAAAATATTGTACAAAAAGCAGTTTTCTGTAAAACTTTTACTGGAAAGAAGAAAACACTGGGCCAAGCCTGGGTTCTGATCATGCCATATACATCACCCAAGAGATGTGGCAGTGGCTGAGCTCCCTGCTAAGGCTATGAGACCTCGATGTCCTTTGGCAGGGAGAATATAGCCTGCTCGATGCTGCCAAGGGCAAGCAATAGCAAGACCAAGGCAGCCCCGTACCCCCAGTCCAACCTGGGACACTAGGTTAATCAGGTGAAGATACATTGCATGTACACTCAACGGGGTGAGTTGCAGGTGGAATATTTACAGTCATTTTCTTGGCTTGCTACCCCTCAGGCCCTATCCAGTGCATTATTTTAAACAGCATTCTTAATATTAATTTATATGTCGGTGTCCAATAAATATCCATATCTTTAATGCTCTGCAGTGTAATGCAAGTGGAGGCTGTGAGTGTTTTAGCAGTGTTCCACAACAGCCCTGAGGACAGCCTCAAAGGTGCGGCTGCATCCCCAAGAGATCCCGCTGAGATCCTGGAGCACATTGGAAGCAAAGCCACGTAGAGCTGAGAGGAGAAAATTAACCCAGAGGCAAAACTATAAGATTGACTGTAGTTGGAGGAAAGCAGAACCTGGGTGATTCCACTGAAAAACAAACCAAGGAAAAAGCAATCTGGCCAAAACCCAACATCTGCCATTGAAGATACAGGTCCCTTATAAAATGTCACTCTCTACCTACCTGCCAGCCTGGCTGGCTTTCATTATTCAATGGAGACAGGAATATCCTTTGGTGGTGTGTGTGCACACAGCACCCAGGACAGTTGCTGTGCAATCCCAGATGGAGAATTGCTTGTGTATGTACACACAGATATACATATATATATATGTATATTTAATGTGCAGCCTGTGTTTGAAATCTCACCTACGTCCACACCAAGCCAATTTATGGGTAGATGATGGAAGGTCATAATTAGAATTAATTAATCCAGTGGGAAATCCATTCCCAGGCAGCTCTCAGCAAAAGGCAGATTGGCAACGTACAGAGGATAAGCTGTACTTCTAAAGCTCTTCTTAGGTATTCTTGTCACTTCCAATATCCCCCGGGGTGTGAACAGGTCTAGCCTCCCACCCTGGCAGCCACCCATTTTACTGGTGTGCACTTTCTCGCAAGGAGGAGAAGCTAAAGACATAGTCCAACACCTTAAAGATGCTGGTGAAATACAGATACAGAGCAGCCTCACAGTCTCCTTCCCCAAATCCCTCCAAACTATCGAAATGGAAATCAAAATCTCTGTCTGAGTCCAGCTCAGCCCCTGGCATGTATATAGAAGCAAGGCTGCTGTTTCTGAACATCTTGGTGGGCAAAGAGAGGCATAAGTGACTCTGTGGCTCACCTGGTCGACAGTGGAGCTGGAACCTAGAGCCTGGTGCTACCATCTACTGGACCATGCTGTCTCCTATATGGAGAACTGGTGCCTGGCTTTTTGGAGAAGGAAGCAGATGCTTCCCCACTCCCAGATATTTCCAAGATTTTCTTGTGAGGAAGCTAAACAGAAATTTTCACAAGAACTGGATTTTGTGTTTTGTTACAAAACAAACAACTTGATTTTTCCTCAATAATCCCATTCTGCAGTGTTTGCACCATCTCTCCTGCAGCAAGATGCACTAAGGATGTACTAAGAACTTACTACTATTTAGTGCTGGCACCTCAGTAGTACCAAGCGTCTTAATCATGGAGCAAACAACTCTATACCACCCAGTATAAAGACATTACAGAAAATCAGCTTTTGCCCAAAGGTGTTTCTAATCCAAGTAATTTTAATAATAAAAATAGGTATTTTTTAAATAGGTGAAATCAGAGTTTGCCCTGAAAATTTGGAAACTGGAGGATAAAAGGAAAAACCATTCCATCAGAGAAGTTAAAATTAGCTGTGGTCTAAATTCCAGCGCAGTATCTCATGAGCCTTTGGTGCTCTTCAAATGTCCCACATGTATATTAGTTTTATACCCACTTGAGAATGAAGTCATTTTCACATAGGATTTTTAATGCTTAATTATTCTTCTTTTGTTCTTGTCTCCATCACTATGCGAGTTTTAAGTTGTTTAGTTGCTCAGTGATTTGAGTTTTTCGGTTTCCTGAAGAGAGATGGCAAAGGTGATGAGGGAGAAGGTCCCATGGACACAAATGGGGATTTCCAAGAGAGGGCACTGCGGCCAGCCAGACGGACCCAGGGAGAACATCAGCACCCAGTAAATGCCAAATTCAAATTCATAAGGAATAAAACCTTGTGTGTCCTCACCCAGTTGCATCTCTACTGGCACCAGCCTCATACTGTGTGCACACAGGGACATTAACATCCTATTTTTAACAGCTAACCATCACACAAGCTTCCCTCTGAAATGTAATGTTGGCGATAAGAAAATCCAGACTGGCTGCATTTATCTCCATCAAGTTTCTCTAGAAACTACATGTGCTTTGTGCTTTATCCTCATTCGCCTCAAGCTTGTAAAAATGTTTACGTCCCATAAAATCCTTGGGAAAGCTCACAAATCCACGAACATTTCAGCAATGCATACCTACCCAAAACTGCCATATTTCTTGATCTGGCTCCCTTGCGTATACATTTTTAAATATTATTTTTCTAAATGAGAGAAAAATCCCAGGGAAAACATCTGCATAAAAGGAAGATTAGAGTTGAGAATGTATTTATAGAACTTAAGAGAATTTTCTTAATGGGTTGCAATTATCCTTAAAAAGAGCATAAAACCCCCAGGAAGTCCAGATATAAATATACACTACCAAAGAATTAAAAGCATGTTAAGGTAATAAACACAGAAGTATCCAATGACCTGATCTGGTTCCTATCAGATAAAATGGAGAGTACTATTACTGTCAATGAGACACGGATCCTGAATTAGCCATAGGGTGTCAGGGGCGGAGGGACAGTTATTCGAAACATTGATCACGGGAAGTCGATAGCAGCTCACCGCAGATGTTAGAAGTTGATATCAGTTTTGTTTGAGCGTTCTGCACTGCCTTTTCCTGTGTTCTTTTTGCTATCTGGCTGTTTTAGACAGCTTTATAATGTCACACATTTTTTTCTTGAAGTATTTAATTTATTTGTGGATTTTAACATGCTGAGCTAGTTTTTAAGGAAATTATTTTCACGCGGCCGAGGTGTTCTTAATGAGTGATTGCAGTTTTGTTCCCCAACAACTGTTTCTTCACTGAAAGAGGTGAGGCAATCTTTTAAACCCACTGACCATCCAGAATCTCCCATCAAAATGCATTTGAAAATGGCACTGTCAGTTTAGGACACAACTCCAGGAACCCACCAAAGAAATATGAGATTTTAGCCTACAAGTGACTCATGGAGCACCATGGCCAAGGGGACTGGGCAACCCCGTCTTCCCAAAGGGGAGCTGAAAGGGGCCAGGAGCTGGGCTGGGTCTCAGTCAGGGGATGCCAAAATCCTTCAGGAACCTGCTGCTTGTCAACCTGGGCAAAGGAAGGGCATCGCTCGATAGGTCTAGGTTAGCAGAATTGGGATGGAAAAGGTGATTTCCAAGAAAACACTCCCAGGCATCGCTGAAACACCCTGAGCTGAAGTCTTAAGTCATGATAGACTTCTGATTAATAGTTTGGGCATTTTACCAGTGAACTACAAGCCCAGGAATGGCAATTTTTTGCCAATTTTTTTTTAAGTTGTTTTGTTTTGTTTTGTTTTGTTTTTTAATTACATGTTAAAAATTAAATCTAGCCAGGACCCATGTCCTCATAGCTCTGTCTGGGAGAACATCATCTCACGAGTTGTGTGAGTACCTGCCACTCCCGCCGCAATGGCTTTGGTAAAAAGAGGCGATTTGGAAAGGAAACGCTCCAGAGAAATTAAGCCCTTTTATACAGGTAATCAACTGAAGTGAGTGAAAGGGCTTTTCCTCCCGAGAGCTCCTCGCCCTAGTGGAAGCGATTCTATAGATGCTATTTTGAAAGCATGTCATATCCATTGTGTTTTGAAACATTTAATTATTTGTGACTCCCTTCAGCGTGGGAGCCTTTCTTCAGCAGTGCTAGGTGGGGTAGTACTCTCATAATCATCTCTTGAATATTGCGTGGAGGCTGTCGCTGTTGGATGGGGAACCGGTGACAGCCAGATATTCGGGGGTTGAGTGGCTGGGGTTCGACACAGATTTATGCCCATGGTATTCAGCTCATGGCATGCAGATATGCCTGGTTTTATACTATGTTTTTGTGTATGTAGTCATCCCCATTAATTTGTGTTTGCTTTGAAAACAGATGACTTCGGTATTTGTAGATTTGTACGCACTTTTGCTGTACAAAAACACCCACGAATGCTTACCATAATCTGGAAAATTTGTACAGCTGTATCTAAGGCACTACCAAATGTAACCTTAAAGCAGATGGCTCATAAAAATATGCATGTGCTCGGAATATTTGGATCTACCATCCCTAGAAACATTCTAGAAACCAATCTAGAAATTAGAAAGGCTTCATTGTGGAAAATTAGGCTTAATTCAAGAAATGAACTGCTCTCAACTTTTTCTTTTAATTAAAATAAAATCCTATTGTATCGAGTACCTTCATGCACTGAACAGAAAAGCAGCCAGACTTGGGTTTTGTTCTACCAACTGTACACAAGGGATGCTTCAGTGGCAACCATCTCCTTAAGATAAAAGCAGAAAGTACTTCTTACTGTTAATTTCCCTGCGTATATAAACATTTCTCAGTGTTTAAGTGAAATCAGCTCTTGGTTTTCTGCAGAATGGAGGTTAACTCCCTGGAGAAATGCAGGGAGTCCCAGCAAGCCTCTGGAAGAAGCTGACCTTTGGTACCTGTAAGTGCAGCAGAGAGGCAGCCGCTCCTGCCAGCTGGGGTGATAATCCCCCTTGCCTCTCTTAAGCGATAGCTGATAAGTCTGCACAGAATTAGTTGGTGATGTTTATTTATCAACTGAGTCTCTTTTCACCGCTAAGTTACTCAGAGTCAATTTTTTTGGGTAGGGAAGCTTACTTTAGATTGCTCATAGGTGAGGTTATGAAATTTCCACTGGCTTCCCCTGGGCACTATACAGGTAGATGTGTTGGAGTTGAGCTCTAAAAATTTGCCATAGATTTTTTTTGAGAAAGAAAAAGCAAAAAACACTGAAACTTCAACATTCCTGGAATACCTTTCATGAAGGCTAAATGCCCTTGTTTTTGTTCAGACTGAATGAAGGAAGAGGCAGTACCTGGCTTTCTCGCAGCTGCTGGGATGCTGGTGATGCTCATTGGGGCTCGCCGAGCGGCAGCGGGGAGGCCCATGGATTTTGTGCTCTCTTTCCATGTTCCAAACATCCAGTTTTGTGAGTTACAGCTGTCCCTAGTAGGAGGGAGGAGCAGAGCCCTGAAGCGGGGGCAAGCCCTCTGCTGTCCCTAGTTTTGAGCAGGATTTATACCATACAAGACATAGGCTGGGACTGCGCATTGCCATAGAAAATCTGGTGTAAAATAGGTAAATCTCTAGGCAGCTGATTGCCCTTCTCTATACAGAGCTCACCTGGATCACATCTGCTCTTGATCCATCGTTCAGGTAGCCTTAAACTACACTTGGACGTCCTCTCTCAGGATGGGCAAACTCACAGCAATTTTGTGCTGAGAAACTGGAGTAAGGCTGTTCTGGACCTTCTGGATCCAGTGTGCTTAGATACCCACTTTAAGCTTGACACATGTATTCAAGTGTGTGTATATATGACACATATATTTAAGCATGTGGATATACGCTTATGTTCCACTAAAGTCAAAGGATCAATGTGCTGAAGTGCTTCACTGTATGTGGGGAATAACACAATGCTGTGCAGTGTTTTAAAATACACCTCAAATGGACAATTTGCCATGGTTTTATATTACTTTGTGACCCAGCAATATCTTTGAACAAAACCTCCTGTTCACTTCTTGTTTCCTGGACATTCAAAAACCAACGCAGCATGCAACTGAAAGCTCTATTAAGAAATAAAAAAGAAATTATGTGGTAAAATCACATGGCAGCCCAGCCAGGGCTGCGTTTTGTTGGTAAGCCTTTTTTTTTTTTTTCTGCTAATTTATGGTCCTGTCCTGAAAATCTTTGTGTCACTGGGCTGGGGTGGCTTAACAGAGGTGGAAAGAGCTTTCTCAGGCAATGATAGGGTGTATTACCTTCTGTCCAGGAATAGGAAAGGAAAAATGAAAACAAATCACTTGCTGTTGACTGAGAACAGGGAATGTCACCCCAAGCTGCTATCCATGAGGACTGTATGATGTATTTCATCGTTCCTTGTACAAGTGGGGATGTGCATATGGGACCTTGAGGACAGAAGTGGCCCTGTCATAGTAAACAGAGCCGTGAGAAGTGGCTCTGCCGGGAGTCAGGGGGACGTAAGGAGCTTCAGACACATGTGGAGTGAGTGGGGATGGAGTAGGCAGAGGAGACACAAAATCCAGCCCCTAAGTTCTCCTAAAAATGGAGAACTATCACAGCTCCAGCTGAGGCAGCATCCATGCTACTAATGCCATGTTAGAGGTTATTTTCAGTGAAAATTAAACTGCTTTAGCTGCATCCTCAAGCAAAGAGAAAAGCCAAGATAAAAGTATGTAGGAACCATCATTTATGTGGAGACCTGTTTTTCCAGCCCCTTGTACTCAAGGAGGGATGAGCGTAGGCACCAGAGGACAGTCAGAGGATAAGCAATGTGCTGGTATCCTCACTGTAAAGTTGGCAGAGTTGGCAACTTTGCGTAAGCTGGGACGGGATTCACCAATCCACATCCCTACTGATGCTGGGGAGACATAGCCCAGCTTAAACCTGTCCCAGCTTCAGTCAGTGGACAAAAAACAAAAAAGGGATTTCAGCTAAAACCTAGGCAGGAGCCTAGGTTAACTGCAACATGAAGTCATGGCCAGATGGTTACCATCCAGCAGAGGAATAATGAAGGTATTAAGGTTAATTTAACAGGCTTAAGTCTATAGGTGGTCTTAGAAGGCTGCAGTGAAGTAGCTGAAACCTGCCACCCTTTACTTGCCCTGGAAGTGTGGAAGCAGCAGCGGTGGATGGAGGCTTGTGCGATATTCCTGGTGCAGAGGATGACCTGGATTTCCCCAGGGAGCATGGGGGGAGGCTGCAGACCTGTCTTTCTGAGCAGAGGTTGCTGGGGGAGGAGGACAGAAGAGTTGGAGAAATTCTGAGCTTTTAGCAAGGAAATCTATGAAGCATAGAAACGTCCACGGATTAGAAAATTTTATCTACTGTCATGTATAAGACTAGTTAAAAATTTCCAGCGGGGTTTCCCTTTATCAGTGTTATTTCCTGCGCTGTAGTCACAGTCTGTCCCCTGACAGACGTGTTGCTGCTTTAAAATTACGACTTTAATAGAGCAATGAGAAGAACCTGCTGTTTTATTTTGAACATCAGGGAGTAGCAACTCTTTCGACTCACCTGCTCACAGGAATGGAAAAAGAGGTTCAGGAGGTGCAGGGTGTCACCCCCGGGGAGGAGGTGGCACAGCCGGCATCAGTGGGGAGCGTCACCCCCCAGCTGAGAACCGATGGCTCTGGGGATGCACCGTTACTGAGCTCAGATCTGGATCCCATGGGAATCCCAGCAGGCCAGCATTTCATCTCAGCTTGCTTTCCCTAAACAAAACTCCACAACATGTTCTCCAGCACCAAGGTCCCCCAATGAGGGGTGACATCCATCCATGCACTCCAAGACGGGGTGTTCACCTCCAGCGTGACCTCCTCAGCCCTTCACCCCGCAGACCTCCCCAGCTGTCCCCACCAAGGAGCTGGCCCAAGCCCAAGCCCAAGCCCAAGCCCAACAGCACAGACAGTTGCATTTCAATGCCTGTGATGGTGCCTGTTGAGTCCATTAGCCCAGATGTGGCCCATGGGACTGAACACTTAAACCTTCTCCAGCACAGCGGACTATCAAACTTTTTTTTTTTTTTTCATATTTTCTCTCCTTTGCTGGGGACTCGGTCACGTACATGAGGTGTTCCCAGTTTCCCTGCCTAGTCAGCCTTTCCTAACAGCATCCAGCGTCCCTCGCAGGCAGCCCTTCATTAGGAGAGCTCATTTTGCCTGGCGAAGATGTAGGAAAGGTTGATCAAAGCACGTGGGTTCCTCCTCAGCCTCTTTTTGCTTTCTGAGTTTATCCAGTCAGCGTTTGAGCACATTTGAGTCCATCCTGCAGAGCAAGGGAGGAATAGGGCCCTTTGTTTGCTTGTTGCTAAATCACCTTACTTCTAATTAACAGAGTGATTTAATTAACATTAGGCAGAATCTGCCTGGTTTTGTTTCCTTAGGGGATAAGGGGAGGATAGCAGGCAAGGCAAACAGGTAACATCCTCTTCTGACACTAATTCTCCAGGGCATGGTCCTGATTTCTGAAGGCTGCTCCAGGCTATCTTCTCCAGATGCTTTGAATCTAAGGAAGAAATAAAAAACCGGAGTATGAATAAAGTTCACATTTGGGGAGGAAGGTTGGCTTTGACTGACTATTTGTTTCCTCAAGTGGTGGTGGGGAGGGGGGGAGTTTTTGAGAGATCGCAAACAACTTCTGAACGGCTTAGAGCAGAACTTGGGAAAATAAACCCAGTGATTTTTTTTCAGCTGAAACTGATGTGTACAATGTCATCCTTTTCTGCTGTGCTGAGATCCTCATTATTCAGAGGAACAAGCACTTGCTGCTGCAGATTTTATGTGTATGGATCAGAGATGTGTTATGGACGGCTACTTGCACCAGCTAGGTCTCCACCCAGACCTAGGTGCAACAGTTTTATAATACACTATATGAGGCATGATAAGTTTATAATATATTCACAATATCACCTTTATTAAGTATGGGTTTGTTGGATTTTTGGCATTGCAGAGAGCACCTCTGTGAAGCACAGGACCAGAGATATTTGGGTACGGCACAAAGAAATGAGATATTTTCTAGGCAGCTGCAGCCTGGCTGCACAGACACCTCGCCTGGCTGTAGTGTGGGTCATCTTCTGCCTCGCCTCCCCAACGGGGCTGGCAGGGCACTTGCTGTGATAACGTGGTTTTTTTGGTTTGGTTAAATCTACTGCTTTAATCGGGGCTTCTGGTTCTTTCTTAATGTGTTGCTACTGATTATTGTTGACGGGGGAAATAAAATGCCCTTCTCTGAATACTACCCTAGCACAAAGTTTCCTGTCTTTATTATTTTCAATTAATATTAAGACTGAATAGTGCAGCTTTGGCACAGTCTAAAGTGCGAACAAGGCGAATTAGACAAGAGATTACACATTTTTGGCATTCTGGCATTAGCTAAAATAGATTAAGCTTTGTCTTTGGTGGTGGTCTAAAAGCAAGTGGAATGCGAGGGTGGAATTCGGGACCGGCTCCGGAGTACCCTGGTGTGAATTTCTTCCTTTAGAAGAGAGTGCTTAATTCCACATTTTAACATGTTGGGCTATCTTACTAAAAGTGAAGTTACGCTGATTAGTTACACTACAGAAGCTAAAGTATGTACATCTGCTTGAAGCAGGCATTTAATGGCAGGAATAATGGCTAACTTTGCTCATGTAACGTTTCACTTTAAGCGTCTCGAGATGCACATAACTGACGCTACAGCTGGGAGAGGTTTTTTTTTTATTTATTTTTATTTTCTTTTAAATAAGCAGAATTCGAATCGTTTATTTTTGAAGTTATTTCCTCCCCTCAGATTACAAGAATTTCACCTCCTTCCTTATTACAAGAATTTCACCTCCTTCCTTGCTAAAATGATCTCTCCTTTTCCTAAAATAAAACTATGATGAATGGAACTAGAAAGGTGAATTCTTAAACTTTCTTTAAAATATGCCATTACACAATAAAGTTCCCCGTATTGATTAAGCCCAGGTGGTCTGCTCGCCCAGCAAACAGATATTTTAAAAAGCTTTATTATGCCTCATTAGAATTCACTCCTTTAGAAGATTTCTAATTATATTGTCTAATAAAACTAAACCTTCGAAGCTATTTGCATATTATATGAAGAAATCTCATACAACAAACTCACAGTGGATTCAATTAACATAATAGCTAATTATATATCCCATCAGCCTTTAGAGTAGCTCAGCATTCATGTTGCTCCTGTTTTAGCCTAGAGCAAAGGAGGTTTGAATTTTCACTTCTAAATATTGACTTTTAACTAATATCAAAAATGATTTGAACACTTTTGTGGATGAAAAGATAATGATTAAACTACATGAAACATTTTAAAAGACTTATTTCCAAGTCTTTGAAACAATTCCTATTTAAACCTAAAGCTTCGCATATTATCCATTCCGAGTCTGTCTATATTTTATAAAAAAAAAGACCAGATATGTCTAATTGTTTTGACAAATGTTTGATTGACAGCTCGGTTATTTTGAAACTGCCTACTTCCTGCAGTTACATTTTGTATATTTTTCATTGCACTTTGTAATGCAATTGTATTCTTGGCCGGTTGTGGTATCTATCAAGCAAGAAATTTAGGACTAGATTAACAGAGACATAGTAATGAACAGGCATTTGAGCACCCTATAATTGACTGTTATTAGGGTGTCATCACAGTAGTCCGTAATGAATTCTCTTGTTTTGTTTTGAAATTGGAGGAGATATTCTGGAAAAAAAAAAAAAACACAAAAATAAATGCGAAAGTTTCCTTCACCCTTAAAAAAAGCCCCAAAGAAACAAAGCCCTCTTTTTTTTTCCTTTTTAAAGATTTCAAATGATCTGAAGGTGCTTCCAATTTTGAAATGCTCAGTAGAAAAAGCAGGGAGGGAAGGATCAGATTTTGTGACTTATTTGAAAACTTAAAAAAAAATTGTGCATTCATCAACCTCCTTGTCAAATGTAATGAAAAATCTGCTGGATATCATATTTATATTTTTACAAAAGATAGCAGATAAAGTTTGTTGCCGAGTAAATGGTTTTCTCCCATTACAATGATGGCTGCCTTTTCATTCATATTTTAATGAGGTTAGTATCTCTGAGACAGCTTTTTCGGGGTGGAGGCCCATGTCTCCGGTACAATTACAATAGGAGTTGCTTTATTGACAAGTACTATTCAAAATCTTCACAGTATAGAAAGAAAGGCTTTAGTTTTCCACCACTTGTCCAAATACTTATTCCTCTCTTACTATTAAAACACTTTCAGAAAGAGCACTCTCAACTGCCTAGAGCCCTGTGCAGCCGGGCAGAGCACAGCTCAGCAAAAAATACTTCACTTAAATGCAAGTTGCATTTATTTCTGCAAAAATTTCCCTAGGCAAAACCCAACAAATTGACAACAGAAATTAATAGATTATCTTGGCAGCTTCTGCATCCATGGGTTTACAAGAAACACGCTCTTATAATAATAGTTGCTACCCAAAGTGTGAGTCTGACTCCAAACAAACAAGGGGAGACAAAGTTATTCAGAGATTACGCATCCAATGTGTAATTTATTAAAGAGAAACAAAAAATGAGTAAATCCAACTGTTGGCAAGTTATGCTTTTATGGCTTTATTCATCTTCTTTATGTATATGCTATCTGAAAATACTTTTCATTACTGGGGCAAGGGAATACAGCCCAAATCTAAAAATGTTGCTAAATACAAGCCATGCTCAGCCTGAACCACATCGTATAGGTGCCAGGACGCATACAAAAACTTTCTTGTGCATCCAAAAGAAAGCACATGCAGCAAAACCATTTCTGTAAATTTGGGGATGTGGGATTTGTCACATGAATTTTGAGGGTTCATTATTTTTTTCAAACATTGGATGCATTTTCTCCCGGGTCGGTGCTTGGCTTTGCTGCAAGTGATAACGTTCAGGAGATGCGAGTGCCCTGTCTTTGGGCATCTGTGGCATCTGTGGGCTTTGGCTCGGCCACGCTCACAGTGTTCCCCACCAGCCAGGCAGCCACGGAAAGGGGATGCAGAGGGGCAATAGGGGATATGACTACACACCTGAATATCAGTTGCAACATAGACGTGGAAAAATCTTTTTTTTCCAGAATTTACAGAATAAATTCTGCTTATGATACTGAATATCTCTATGTGTAAAGAAATACAGCCATGAAAAGTGGCTTTCCCCATCAGCTGACTTAAGTTACTGTCCTGGAAGTATCTTAGAAGGGAGATGCAATTTAATGCAATTTATTGCTATAGCAATCAGATTGCAAAAAAAAAAAAAAATCCCTCCCGGAGCAACACTGACCTCAATAGAAGTGATGCCAGGGCTGAAATTAGATTGTGAGGTCGAATCTCACCTTCTGTCGTAAGGGCTGTAACACCTTCCTCCCGCGTTCACAAGTTATTTTATTTTCTACTTTCATAAACTGCCACATTTTTCTTTTTTTTTTGGAGGGGGGGAAAAGCCCTTGCCGTGTGTCTGAGTGCTGCCTGAGCCTCTGCCCTCCCCACCCCGGCGGGAAGAAGAAGCAGCAGAGTTTGGAGCACAAGTTTCAAACTCAACTTCTGCCACCACCTTCCGCCACCACCAGCTTTTCTTTTTGTCAGCTTGTGGGACATTGTGCTTTCCTGAAGAAAACATATTTGCATCCCAGTAGATGAGACTGACTTTTGATAGCAAAATGTGGTTTTGTACAAGCCTGTCTTTGCTGTAAAATAGGTTACGCTGCCCTACAAACAGGGTTGGGAGTGAAAGACTGCAGTCGTCTTCTTTTTTTTTTTTGGTCCTTTTTTTTGGCACTTTTTTGATTTTCCCAGACTTATTATTATTTTTTGTCTGTTTTTTTGTCTTTTTTTTAGGCACTTTTTTGCTTTTCCCAGGTTTCATAAAAAGTAGTCTCCCCATCCAGAATGCGACTGGGGGAGGGAGGGATTTCATAATGGGCCCCGGTGCAAGAAGAAGACGAAGGCGGAGAGAGAGGAAAAAAAAACCCTCTAAGCTTTAATTTTAATTCTCCTGCCTTTATTTATCTGATTTGTGGCCAGATGGTGGTGAAGCAAGGCAACCCCTTTGTGCAAATGAAGCCCACATGTGAAAGTCCTTCTGTAATGTAATCATTGAGACCGGAAGGGTTCATACTGTGTCTGAAAAGAGACAATGGAGCCGGGATATATCAACATCGCCGAAATCGAGTTCATTTGCGATGCAGGCCCTTTGACTATGGTTGTCATGAAAACTTCCTACTTTGATCAGCAGAGGGTGGAGAGAAAAAGAAGGAGAAGAAAAAAAAAAAGGAGTCTTCTAAAGGGGCAGGGATGCGGCGCGGGTGTTTGCTGTGCACTTGGCTCCGGTTCACGCCCCTTTCCGGAAGACGCAACAGGGAGAGGAGCATCTTGCACCTTGACCTGTCTAGACGGGGCGCGAAGTTTGGGGTTTTTTTTTTTTTGTCCCTGTTTCCAAGGGCGAGGGTTGCTCTTTGACCCCCACCGCCAGCGGTGGTGGCTCTCGGGGCGTAGGTAGCGGCCGGAGGTTTCCTGCCGAATTCTCGCCGCGGCCGGGAGGGAAGGGGATGGACAAAGACACGGACCAGCTGTTCGGAAATAAAGCTGAAATAGTAGAACCTGGGAGAAGCTAGGTTTTGTAAGCTATTATTTTCCGCACAAAACCCCTGGGAGGTATTAAACAGCTGCATCTGAGCTGGCGAGCAGCGGCTAAAAGACAGAGCAACAACTGAAAGCCCGGGACTTTTGCAAACTCCGCTTCAACTAGAGAAACAAGTGGCTGGAGCGCCAAGGGCTTTCATGGCCCGAAACATCCGCCGCCGCCGGCCGTCTCCCTTCGCCGCGGTCTCTTCGGGCTGCCGGGAGGTTTCAAACCGGGCGGCTGGCTTCTGGAGGAGGGCGAGGGGCGTGAGGGGCGCGTTGGGTGTGAGCCAGAAGGGTCTGTGCAGGTTCTCCAGGGCCACCTTAGCTGGAGCTGACGTTTTTAATTACGTGTGTAATGTAATGTGTCAACAGTTCTACATAGCGAGAGGGATGCTCTTTTTCTCTTTCCTCAATCAAACTAGGCATTATCTCTACGAAGCGGGGTTTTTTGGTGATATAATAAGCAAAAAAAAAAAATTTTGCCTCCATGAGATTCCTTTAGCAAAGTCAGAGAGCAACTTAATGGAGTTGTTGTGACAGAAAAGGAGACATTTGCTCCTAGGCGAGAAGAGAAAAATCTGTACAGACTTTAAAAAAACCTCAGGGTTTAATCTGATGCTTACAAACCTTTGAAATTTGTGGTAAGCCAACATAACAAATGAGTAACCTTTTATTTTCCAGCGAAAGCTGTGTCAGTGTGCCCACTCTTTCTCATCACTAGGAAATTCATGCAGATTGTGCCTTGTTTTAAGATTCTTGCCATATTTTAGCATACTCCATACTGGCTCCTCACAGAAACTGGCTGAGTATTTGGAGATAACACTGTGTTTTGTCAGATGCTTTATAACATTATTTAGAAACGTATTCGGATCTATTTAGGGCTTCATAAATATGAATAAAGCATTTACAAAAGGCACACCACTTGCAGAAGTAACCCACGGATTATACCAGATGCTTTATAGGTTACAAATTTCCTGAACTCCAACAGCTCAAAACTACATTTTACTTGGGGAATTTTTTTCTAAGTGATTAAATATAAATCAGCATTTCCCAGAAAAATATCTCTGTTGATTTATGTGCAGGAAATAAGGGAATTGTAGTAGTGGCTAAAAATCTAGATTGCTACTAAAGTAGTTTCAAATATTTATGGACAAATTAGGGGAGGAGGGGAGGGATGTCATCTTTTTTTTCTTAGGCCTCGTGGCATAGGGATGGATTTTTCTCAGCTAATTCTGCTAAAAATGCTGAGATGCTCTGCTTGGCTTCATGCCAGTGCCTTCTTCAAATATATATATTTACTTTTTTTTAATGCTTTTGGGGTCTTTTTTTTTTTTAGCTCTCATGGAAAGCATGTAAAAAAAAAAAATGAATACCCAAAAAAAAGCCATGGGGTTGAGGTGGCCGTGGCCTTTCGAGCAGTTGGGGACTTGAAAGAGGCAGGCGAGCGAGCCGACGTGCACGCTCGGAGGGCTGGAGCTCCTGGCGAGGAGCGCAGGCAGGAGCTCTGCCTCGGTCACCGGCAGCTCGGGGTTAATGCATGTCCTGGCAGACATTGGTTTGATTTTTTTTTAGCAAAGCACGGCAAAGGGCCTTTTTTTGTGTGTGTACTGAGCACGATTTCCAGCAAGCAGATTTTATTTCAGTATGTTTTTTTTCCACCCATGTTAAAGGGCTTCCCCTTGTTTATGGGTTGAAGTCTGGATTTTGGGGACAGGAATTCCCTCTTAATATGAACCCAGGCTTCCCAAAAGGTGCCAAACACCAGGCTGGATGGTGCACCCCCTCGGAGCCGTGCTCCTCCACCCTTCCCAAGGGGTCAGACACCCATTTCGTGGCACGGAGGTGAATTACCAGCAGCTCCCTAAATACTGGGGCGGGGGGGGCTCGCCAGCTCATTGCTGTCTGCTCTATCTGTAGTGAAATCAGAGCTGCATCTGCACGGTCAGGGAGCTGTATTTATTGCACATCGTGACCACTAATATCAGAATACAAAATGGGCTTGTTTTATTTAAATTTCGAGTGCCTCCTCCCTGAGTCCCTGTTGAAAGGGGGGGGGGGGGGGGTTGTCCCTAACCGAGTGCAATGCCTTTTGGAGGGCTTTTCCCCCCCCCAAGCCATGAATGTGGTTTGGAAACAACAGTGAGGCTGGGCATAAAGTTTAAGTAATATTTGGTAGCATTAATTCTCGGGCAGCCCCCATTCATCCCCGCGCTGCGTAGGGCAGGGAGAGCGGAGCGAGCAGGGGGCTCCTCGCCGCAGCATCGCAACCGCCTTGCTTATTTCTAGCTAAAAAAAAAAAAGCACAGTACGAGTATCCTCCTTTTTTTCATCCTTACAGTGGGAAAGTATCGTAGAAGAGTATGAAGATGAAATATTCTCACTTATCGCCCAAGAGGCAGACTATCTAGCTGACAAGCTGTGCAGTGAAAAATCAGGTACTGTGTCTGATGTAACATGTGCTCTCTCTACAGCGGTGTGGGGTTGGGTTTTTTTTCAAACCCAGCGTACTGCTTTGGAGGAGAAGTGGGCTGTTGTTGAATAAGCAATGACACTACATGACTTTTTAAAAAAACATCCTTTTTTTAAAGGCTTTTAATTCTTTTAATTCTTTCGTGCATATTAATGCAGCATAATTTGAGCATCCCAGCTAACGCGGCATGTTTTCCTCCTGGTGTTACGTGATTTTTTGCTCCTTATGTGTCTGTGCTGTCATTTCCAAGTCAGAAATGAAACTAACCCTCTTGCAACAAAATACAGGCATTTGTGTCTCCCGTTTAATTGCTAATTGCGGCCACTAAGCTGAACTGCGAGCCATGAGAGTGCAGGTTTAGAAATGTGCCGTTCATTTTTAGATGAACTCTTCGTTGCCATCAGACAAGAGCTGTCCTTAGAAGGGCTGGCCAGCCCACTGCCATCACCTACTAGGATGTATTTTATAAATGTTTTCTTTCTCTGTAAAATATGTAATTTCAAATAAGTAAGGCCTCTTTTCAATCCTGACAAAGTAAGAAAATGCTTTCGAAAATTAATTATAGCTTATTTAAAATCTTCCTCCATTCCACTGTGTTACCCTCATTTTCAGTGTTGTTTTTTTTTTAACTTTTATATTCATTTCTGAATCTAAAAAGCACATCACTTAAGGCACTAAGTACTATGAGATTATAAATGGAGTTGGATTATCCTTCCTCGACGTGCTGCCTTTAGTGATAGAATATGCATGAAAATATTGATCTCAGAACCAATGCTTGTAAATATTGTTGTGTGTTTTTGAGATTTAAAGGCTGTAAGCATTATTTGGGATGTAAGAAACAGAGCCCATAAAAAGTACTAGAAGTTGGTGAAAGCTGACTCACTGGAAGTTCATAGAAATAAGTTTGTGTACTTTAACGCATCAGTGTATTTTTAATACTTATTGAAAAAAGCATAGTCCAGAGTACTAGAGAACTCCATCTGTAACGACACAAAGTTCTCTCTATATCTGTGCGGACAAATAATTTCCAAAAAATAAACTTTCCAGGACAGATTTGATTTTTTTACGAATATTCTTATTTGTCATATCTGCCATGATGGATCTACCCTCTGTCGCGCCAGAAGAGCAGACACACCGAGTAACAAATTATTTTGAAAACAACGTACTTCCTCCAAAATGGACGGCAGGATTTCTGGTAGCGGGACTTGTACAGAAAAACTTTCTGGGCATTTCAGAAACAGAAGCCAGAAGGGTCTGTGGGATAACGTAGAAAAATCATCATCTTCCAGAGAGATTTTCTCAGAGAAGAGGAGATTGGGATAAATCCCCTCTCCTCCATGGCTTCCCTCATAGCAGCCTCTAACCTTTTTGGAGAACAAATTGCAGTTTTGTGCATCTTTAGTAATACTACAAAAATATTTGCCAAAGATGCATGCAAAATATTGGTATCAAAGCCCATGCTGTTAAAAATCTCTCTTTTTTTTTCATGGATCTGCTGAAAAGCTTTTTTTTTTCCCCCTTTGAAATCGCATTTTGGGTTTAAAACCCACACTATGTGCTCATCCAGCCTTCTTACATCAACAAAATAATTTCCTCACTTCTGGCAGAAGAGATTGCTGTAACTGCACATTAGCCTCCTTCACACAAATACTCCCCTGCATATGTTCAGGGCTGCTCCTCCTAACTATAAATAGTGGTCCGCAGAGAGGAAAGAAGTTTAGTTTTCTTCCAGGCAATTAGCACAGATAAACAAGCTGCCGTTTAATAAACAGAAGTATAAGCCCTCATCGTTGCAAATATAAGATGCTTGCAAAAGTGGCAGGAAAACTACAGAGTGATGCTGAGCTGCCCTGGCATAAAAATAAGAGCAAGAAATTAATCTGCCATTCCCCGTATCGCCCCATTGCCCATTTAAAAAATATCAGTATATTAAAGAACAAAAACTAAAAAAAAGCCACAGAGAGGTTTTTTTTAAGCTAATTCGCTCTATGCATAAAGTGGGATGAAAATAAGTGTATTAAATTGCATTAAAAATAATGAAAACATGTTTGCATGAACTCTGCAGCAGGCAGGAGCTGGGAGAGGAGCACAGTAATACCTGACAGAGCAGGAAAGTGCCTGCCTGGGTTTTTCTGGGGAAAATAAATTCAGGCTCTGGTGGCATTGGAAACGGCGAGGCTTCGAAATTGTGTCAGGATTCACGCCAGCCACGCAGCACTAATATATAACTTACCAAAGCCTCCAACTCACAGAACACAATGAGAGTTATATTATTAAGTCTTATCTATCTTACAATGGCAATATTCATTAATACATTATATTAAAGCAATATCACACTCTTATCGTCTTACTGTAAATTATTGGCTCTTTTTATTCAAAGCTCCATGTGTTCATTCAGAATGGCATTTCTAACTTTGGGGGGGGCAAATTATCATACTAAGCGACAGAAATAGTATAGAAAACGTCTCCATGGGCCAGTTGCAGATTTTGATGCTGTGGATCTCCCCATAAAGCAGCAGAAAAAAAAAAAAAAAAAAAACAAGTCAGTGGTGTATTCATTTCACTATTATGCTTTTAATTCTGTTTTAAAAGGCTGCACATGTGAACATGGCTTATTTCTTGTGGCCCATTGCGGACTTGTTAATATTGGTGTAATCAAACCCTTTTTATACTGTGCTATGGTAAAATTATGAGGGTTGCAGTTTCCTCTCAGCCTACAAACGTGATATTAATGGAAGTCCCATGTTATAGGAAGAAAACCCCTTTAAGTAAGTCCCATTTAGTACTTTTTTTTTATTCTAATATCATACTAGCCCGTTTTCTATGGGTACTGGAGGTGGATGTTTCTTGTTTGATTAAAAAGTGAGAAACTTCAAGGAAGTCTTTTAGCATGATCAAACCGTTTGATATTTACAAGCATAGATCCCTTCACTGTCATGTATTCTTTGATCACGCAAAAAGTCTTGGCGCTAGACAGGCAGGCAAAACCTGCTGAGACACACCTGCAGATCCTCTACTATTTTTAGAAGCTTAAAAAAATCTAGAAGTTAATTTTCAAGGAGATTACCTTTTTTTTTTATTCCCCACCAAATAGGAGGTGCAGTTGCTGGTCAGACCAGTGGAGTAATAGAGGTTTTTTAATTGCAGAGCCCTTTAATTTTCTTTGCTGATTGCGATCATTTTCTGCCTGATCTTTCTGGGTTTATATATATTTTTAGTTGTGATAGTTGGGGTTCAGTGCCATGCCAACAGCATTTCATTCAGGGTTAGATGGAGTTATGCGAAGACCAGTAAGAAGCCAGAAACCAGCTGAAGCTTGTGCTAATGTATAGACCAGGGCCAGTTGATTTATAAGTGGAAAATAATTTAATACTGCTTCTTTTATGAGTGCTGAAAGCTACTGTTTAAGTAACACTGGGGCTTCTCCTACATCTTTTTTTTTTATGTATGTGCTCACAGCTAGGAAAATGTTCTGTTTGGCTAAAATCTTCCAGTCGCCGTTTTATCTTAAAAGTGGCTTAACCCATGTATTTCTTTATTTAGCTGTTTGGAAAGTTTGACTGTAATTTAGGCACCCGATGTTGAGTTACACAAAAGTGAAACAAAACGCTGTTATTCAACTGCAAAGAAATCCAGAAGTCTCTTTCTGCACAATTATCGCTCAAACTATTGTGTTTTCGCAAACTGATACTTTCTAGGAGGCTCGTTCCCAGTGAGAACTACTCTCCTGGAGAGTTTAACAAAGCTAGCAGCTACATCAATTAAAAGCAACTAAAATGTCTGTTATGGGTATGTGCAGAATATTAAACTGCCATTAAACCATTTACCATTTACCTTAACACCCTCTGCAAGATTATGGTTAATAAAGGCAATATATGGGGTATGAAGCTGTGGTTTAATGCTGCCACAGTACCCTGGAATTACATATTTTCTCACATTTTTCTCCCCATGCAACTAGGAAAAAGAACAGTATATAGAGAGATTAGCCTTTGAGTCCCCTGCCCTGCAATAGGATCTGTGAGCACAGATTTCCCTGAATGCTACAAGGGATTGAAGGATCCAGATCAGTGGGGTTTATTAAAGAACTGGGCCGTGACGCTCCTTGTTTTAAAATACCAAGTTTGATTAAAAAAATCCCAGATTTTAGCTGCAGCAATAAGATTATACTGGGAAGACAAGGGAAAGTGAATTTAAACACTAATGTGAACCCCTCTGGAGAGAGAGATGGGATATTTTCTATGTTTACTGGTGTAGTTAAATTTTTCTTAGGGTGCAGTATGGTGAGTACGCTGAGGTCTGATCTCCAAGGCCGATCCATGGCCAACCCCACGGGAGCACCAGCAAGCACCCAAAGCCAGATGTGAAACCCACCTGGGCAGCAGCAGGTTCACCACGAGAGCTTGGGTGCTTCCTGACTTGGGTTTCTACCAACTATTTCTCCATAAACTGTGTTTATGTGATGTGAAAATCTTTAGAAACCCTGGCGTTGTGGGATAATTTTTCAATTAAAATGAGCGACGGTTTTCAGGGCTTTGCAAAAATGCCACCTCACATGGGGATGCACGGGTCATGCCCGTGCCCTGTAAGGGAAGAGTTGGACCCTGAATTATTTAATGCGTTTGAGGACAGGAATTGAGAATGTATTGCTTTGCTCTATTTTGCAAAAGTCCTTCTTCCTCTGTTTCGAAGATCATATCTAAAACAGCCTGACTCACTATCAGTGTGTCATGGTTATGCCTCACGCTGTTCCTCCTTTCTGATTTATTGCGTAAAAGTAGTTCAATGTGCTTTAATTTTCACCTTAACACTTTCAGTGATGGAAGTGCTTCAAGAAGAAAACCTGTCTTTTTCTCGTTCGAAAAATATATTTTTTTTATTAAAGAAACAAGTGCTTTTAGCAAAGTGTTACTGTTCAGGACATCAGTAAATCACAGGGAACTTTTCCTTCCTTGGGCGCCCGTGCAGAGGCTGCTGCTCGCACAGGGTTATAGAAGAGATCAGCTCCTCATTTCAGGGTGAAGTAAGATGAAAACACCATTTTTTTTCTTGTGTAATCAATTCTTGCCATTGTAATATCTCCTGTATTTTCTACTTTTAATCTTTAAATGTGCCCACACATTTAAAGTGTCCCTAGACTTTTTTTTTTTTTTTCCATTTTAACAGGTTTTCTATTTCTGGTATTTTGAAATGAAACATGCAGAGCTTTTGGTGTGAATGTGAAGTTTAATGGGGAATTGGCTATTTGACCTTCTTTCTGTGGTCAGGTTTTTATTTAGCCTGAGGTATTCATCTCAATTGTGCTGATTTTCACAAAATCAACATCTGATTGTAACAGAATTAGTCTATAAAAACCGAGCCTCCTGCTCCAGCAGAAAAAGATAACTAAGATAATTTCAATAAACCTGTTATTTTTTCATGTTCATGTGTTTGTCTTAACAGATGATCAATTCATCTCTATTTCTGCACTAGAAAAGAGTTTGTAGCTAAGAGCTGCTAAGTTTCTATTGCTGCTGTTGAGATGGCGACGGGAAACTTTCCAAATATTTCTCCTTTTAAAGGTGAAATAGCTTAGTGGAATGTGTGTAGTTTCCTTAAAACAAGCCATTCCTTTAAAATTTCCATACCAAAGTCCTATTGATCCCGATATAAATGTTCACTCAACCTGAGCACCACTAATGTAATAACTGTTTTAAATTAAAGCTTTCTTGCTGAAGAAATGGCAAAAAAACATAAAAATATTTCCGACAGGGGTTATGCCTTTGGTCATTGGGGTTTTTGTTTTGGTCCATAGTATTTATTAATCAGTATAAAATATTCAGTCATAAATCTCACCCAGAGCTGGGACTCAGTTCAGGTTGTCGCCGTGTCCCCGGAAGATAAAGTAGGAGAATATCTGCTTCAGGCTCCAATACTCTATGAAAGCACTGTTTAAAAAGACTTTAACTACTTATCTGTGGTTTTAAGGTAACAAGGATAGTTTATTCAAAGCAGTAAAATATTTAGAGAAAAAGTAAACTTTATAACAAAAAAGCAATTCTAAAATTATATATGTCACCTTTACTGCAGATTGAGTAACCACTGAAGAATATAAAATGATGAGTTGTATTGTGGAAAAAAAAAAAACCCACAGTGATTAAAAATCTGTTAATATGTGTCACATAATTTTGAAGTTTATTTACAGATTTTTACAATATTTGTAAAGTTAAATATTTCAACAATAACAGAGTCCATCCCTCAGTGAGTGTAAATTGCTGGAGCTTCACAGAAGCCATTAGAGCAATACTGATTTACAACAGTTTAACATCTGGTCCCGTAAATCCGTTACACAAAGATTTGTTGTCTGGTTTAATGTTTTTAAAAAGACTCTTAAGTTTTTACTTGGGGCGGAATATTTTCTGCCATATCCTACTGACAGACCAATTTTGCAGAATACTTCATCAAAGTTATAGTTTGAGTATCGTGGAGCAGCTATACTATATAAAATGCAAATGCCTTCAGTATTTAAGGAAGACTTTCTTCACACTTAATCCAATTCAACACCTTCTTTCATGTGTATGTAAACACCGATTTTTAAAGAAACTTTCACAAATTTGAACTCTCTTTCTACTTCATTCTGCTTCCAAATAGCCAATTTACGCTGAGCTGGGGTCTTCAGTATGGATACTGAGCTCACCTCATATGCAAAACCTACAGTCAGCTGGCTGCGTTTGAAGTCCGAGAGCAGGAAAATGTTCCTTATACATTACATGGAAAAGTAATACGTGTACATATCAAACTAATGGGAAAGGTTTGGATTCCCCTCCTATTTCCACTCTGTGAAATCTGTTGATTTTTGAGTGGACAGAAAAGACAGATTTAGCCCAAAGTGTGTTTAAAAAATGTATATTACCAGGTCACATAAAAGGAACACAGGTGCTGGGAATCTGTGCAGCTATTTTAAAGTCTAGCTAATTTTCACCTTATTTTTCATCATATCTTTTTTTTCCCTGAATTTAAAAATATTTTCCCTCTCTCCAGCATCCTCTTTTTGTCATTCAACATGAAAAACCCATAAAAGCAACAAAGAAAATTGATTATCCAGGAGAACAGCATAGTGCAAGCGGCTAACCATTATCAAAAGATCAAAATAAACAAACCAAGATGGTAATAGAGAGTAATTTGTGGGAGTTTTTCCTTTTTTTTTTTATAATTAGAGGGAACTTATGTGCTTTCTGTAACAATGACTGGCAAATTATTTCAAGTGGGTATGTTAGAGTTTTCTTCTCTGTCTTTTTAAAATTTTAGTGCTGTCTTGTACTTTATTTGATATGCCCTCAAAATTGATCACTATCGTGATATAAAAGAGCTCCTGACTACCTGGCCGGGTTGTTTTGCTGAGCATTAAGTCCTCTAGTGCCGTGCTCGATCCATGCATTCAACCACTGAGGTTAGTGTGGTTTATGCTGAGAAAACACTGCTAGATGATAGTATTGATATCCTCAGAAGGAAAGTCTTTCTTTAAGCTGTAGTTTTCCACATTTATATTCTGTCTTTGAATTTCACAGTGAAAAACTACCAGAGGATTTTTGTATCTGTTCCTTTTTGCATCAATGATAAGATACAGGCCAGATTCATCCCTGTATTACCCCAGTCTTATCCTGGTGTAACTTGAGTGCAAATGGACCACATCTGATACATACTGTCACCAGCCTGGGGTATTTATCTGTGGGGTAAATACTCAGATTGTTTCACTATTGCTTTATTGAAGCAGATGTTAAGAAGCAAACTTAAAAATTTGTGAGGCCCTTTGTGAAGCCAAACTCATTTTGGGTTCAGTAAGAAGTGCTCTGTCTGAAAAAGGATTCATGCATTTAATCTTCTGTGAGTTAGCAGGTAAAATGATATGATATGATATGATATGATATGATATGATATGATATGACATGAACCGAACTGCTTGGGATCCCACCTATCCAGATACTTACATAGCTGTCCTCAGCTGATCTCCTCAGTCCCCTCCAAGAGATGAGCATCTCAAAACCTATATGGAAAATCAGAGAAATAGGTCCTGACTTCAGACGCTGTCTTTTGTCCCTTATTTATCTCACCCTACTCTGATGAAGTCAGAGATGTATCCAAAGGCATGATCGAGCCTTTTATCAATGCAACAGAAATGTAAAGGTCGTTTCTAAGAAAGGAGGACCAGATCCATGCCCAGAGCAAGAAGCTTTAGTCTGTTGACTTGGGATAGAGCTGTTACATTTGACCTGGGGAGACTGGGGGTCCCCAGTTCGTGAGGACCATTAATACATTTTGTTTAAAATGCTTTATTTCATTTTCCATCCCAAATATACTAGGCAAAGAGCACTCTCCTGGTGACAGATTTTATTTCAAACGTGGCTTACGCTGAATGAGTTGGGGTCACTAAATTCATTTCGCTGAGGAATCAAAAACGGATGAAGCAAGATCCTGAATGGGCAAGATCAATGCTTTATTTACTAAGATAAGCCCTAAAACAAGGTTGCTCACTAACTGGTCATAGTTTTTATTCATATTTGTCTTTGTGGTCTGGCATTTGCTCATAGTGTGATAGCTTCATCAAAATACAGTTTTTAGAAAATGCATATTGCTTGTCACTGTTTCATTGACATAAAGAACAAGCACGTTAGAATTTTATGAGCAAAATATTAACTTGTATGGTGTTTCTAATGCATATTAAGTTTACCAGAAATGAGAAGAGCCAGATACGTATTAAATGAAATACTATTAATGGGTCTTATGGCAGGAGCGGTGAGGAATACCTCGTAATTATGGCATACACATCCAAGTACAGCATACTTTGTTCTGCAGGCTTAAGTAGGTAATTAGTATTGCAGTTATGGTGTTGTGAGTGATCTTAAATTATGTTGGTCTCTGAAAATTGTCCTTACTTTTAGTGCTGGGATGGATATGGTTACTCTGAGAACAAGTCTCTTGGAGTTACCCACTGGGCAGGAGCACCTCTGCTGCCGGAGGGGTGGAGGTGGCAACAGGAGACCAGTCAGGTCTAGGGAAGGGAGCGAGGGGAGAAATGCTCTTGATATGTTACTGTGGGCACAGCGTACATGTAAAACCAGCACCTACACCCTATATTGTCTGAGCTGCAGATTTCTGAGGGTGGATGAAAACGTGGAAAGCTTTTAGTAAGGGAAGAGCATGAAAGGTTAGCAAATAAATGCAAGGTGGAGCTGCTATGCTTGGCAACTTCCACGCAGCCGTGTCTATGCCGGAGCAGCACTGTAGCAGCGTATATCGCTGTAAGAGCGTTGATTAACAGCAGAACTGTGCTTAATGCAATATAGGTTAATACAGAGTCTTTCTTTAGGAGCGCCTCAACAAGGCTGCGTGCGAAAGAGTAAGAGGAAGAGAGAGACCAATTCACAAAGCTCATTTAAACTGAGCAAGAAGCTTTGGAAAACAGGGGTGTCTTCGAGCCTTTAACCATATTTACAGACCTGGCTGGTTTAATGGCATTCAGCAATAAATTCCATCGCCTTCGGGAGCAATTGATAAAGGTTCTGGTAACCGCCTGCTCCAATCTACTTTGGGGAATGTTAATAAACCGGTACCCAAGGACTCCTAGGTGTGTGCCGTGGAATAGAGGGAGCTAAATGTCAGCTAATTAAGCAGAGCTGAGACCATGAAAGACCTTGTGAGTGAAAAGTTAAATATTAATATCAGTTTCAAACTTTATGAAAAGCTGGCTTAGTGGCAGGGAAGCAGAAGGGATATATATCCAGCATGTTCGTGACATTTTCTATTTCTAGTTAACCTTGCAGCCGCATTCAAAACTAGCTGAAGTTTTCTTAAAGCAAATTCTGGAAGAGCGGCCAATAAGGAATTATAACAACCCTTGAGGTGTCACCGACATTAATGAAGGAAGAAAGAAAAAGATTTCGATATGGCAATGTTTCTCAAATAGTAAAAAAAAAAAAAAAATCTTCCCTGTCATATTAAATGTGACATGAGCAAAAGGTGAGAGTTCAGAAAGCCTTGGCGCTCGGCAGGGCTGTATTTATCTGACTGCGCGTGTTGATCAGTTCTGCTAATTCCCGCAATCGGGGCTGAGCTCCAGCCGGCATCAGTGTTGCAGAAGCACAGGAGGAGCACCGGGTTGCTGCTGCTCAGACCTGTGCCAAGGGCCAAATACAACGAAAATAAGGTCAGTGCCAGCCATTTGCTATTTAGCAGGACCAAGGGTCAGGATCTAATTTTCAGGGTGACACTCGTAAAGAGTGAGAAAATGAAGGTTAAGCACTGTGCAAAGTGTGTCACACAGTGACCAGGGTATCTTGAGCTGATCTGTTTTGTCTTTGAATTTCATTGTTATCATTGTTCATTACGAGCTGTGTTAGAGGGGCGGCTCTCAGCCCTGGTGGGAATCGGGATCCCATGCGCTTGGCCTTGTACGAGCAGCAGAGTTAATTCACCTGGAGCTCTGACTCCTGTCACCACACACCAGACGATGCAGGAGTATTGCTCCTTCATTTTCACAGGTTGAGAATGGGCAGAGGTTAAACAACCTGCCCACCTTTGGCCTTGCTGTGGCCAGGCCTTAACCATGCAGCCATCTTTTTGCGCCTCCACAGGGACAGTAAATTATTAGAAAGCATTATTTGGGGACAGAAAAGAGTGATTAAATGCCTGTTTGCTGATAGCGAAGGAGATGGAGACTTGTCTCAACTTCTTTCACTGTGTAAGCTGTATCCTGGTGACTAATGAATACTTCTCCATTGCATTCAGTTCAGTTGGGGGTTTTCTGCCCTGCTCAGCTCTGTTGGCCGGCAGCAGGACGGCTTGGTTGTGCCCCCAGCCCACTGCACGCTGCTCTGCTCGTTGTGGCACATGAAGTAAACCGCAAAATATACCCCGTTTCATCCACTGAGACACTCCTGGCTCTTCTGGAAGAAGAAGAACCAGTCTCGTTCCTAATCTGTGACATTTATGACTGATGGATGCAAAGAGAGCACCCAAGCACCCTGTATGAGCCTCCAGGTGCTGTGTGCCTACTCTGCTAAAGGCAGCGGGGAGCTGGAGCTGTGCCTCTTATGAGGCTTTGGTTATCAATATGCCCCATGTGTGTTGTTCCCCCCTAATTCCCCCATTACCACTGAATTTCAGAATATAAAACTGAGCTGTCTGGGTTTGGTAGATCTTATGGTTTCAAATATCTTCCTTCTTTCCAGTCCCCTGGGCTTAATTCCAGTGCAGGCAGTGTTGCCAGCCCTCAGCCCCCAGTCTGTGATGCTGCCTTTCCTAAAGAAGCTTCCCATGCATAATTAAACCCTAACTCTCAGCCTGTGCTTTAACACTCACCTACCTGCAACGGGCTTTGACTTAAGCCGCTGTGTCTCCCCGGGCCCTCCTGGCCATGTCTTACACCCACGTGGGAGCAGAGGGACTCACGGTCACCTGGGGATGGTGCAGCTTGGGAGGACAGTGACGATGTCTGAATCCCGGGGTGTGGGAATATGCGAGGTTGGTTTTCTTGGAGTAATTTTGCTTTAACTTTCAAAGGCTTCACTTTGCATGACCAGGTTATACCATAAAAGGAATTTCAAGATATTTGGTGTTTTCTGAGCCTGAATCATCTTTCATATAGCCTTTGACTTTGCTTTTCATCAGAGCAACCTAAATATGCCAAAGCACTTTACCAAGGTGAATAAGTATCTTTACCCACAACATAAAATAACAAGGAGTAGAGACAAAATTTGGCAGAAATGGGACTAGAAATCACACATCCTCATTTCTTGTCCAAATCCTGATTTGCTGCACCACGTTACTTAACATAGGTACTGGGTTGCAGACATACATTACTTTTATTGTTAGTTATTATAATGATCTTTATATTTCCATGGTACAGGCTATCATGAAACTTTGCATTGGAAGGTTGCCTGTGGCATGCTGCACCAAAATCAAGACCTTCTTTCCCCTTTTCAAAGCCCTTGATTACACTGGGCCAGGCGAGAGGAGGACTGCCACACAGCGGGTGGTCACAATTTACCGGGATTACTGGCCTTCATTCCCACCAGACACAGTTTCCCCAGTTGTACTCGCTTTGTGGTCCTTCTGGGCTGAGCCACCCTTGTGCTGGGGACACTCGGGAGCAGCAGGAACAGTTGGGAAAGATGAGAACTTGGAAAGGTTTGCGGTTGCAAGGCTTTCTCATACGATAGCATAGCGTGGCGCACAGGTTAGATCCTGGTTTCAGATTGCTTCATCTCCCCCAAATGAGTCACTCTCCTGTTTTCCTGGTCTTTTTGTTCTCCTGTACAGTCAATTCTTAAGCTCTCAGGAAACCCACCTGTCTGCTGTCCTCCAGGTTCAAAAGAGGGACAGACATGAAGATCTATCTGCCTGCAGCCCTTTCCCACCCAGAGCCTGTAAGGAATGAGAAAGTTGTGTGTTCTTTCCATGGAGGAGTCTTTTTAGGTTAAGACTGCTTCTCCTTAAGGGTGATTTTGTCAGTCTGCTTCTTTCTGCCCAGAGCTGCTGCACTGGGGGGGGGGGGGGGGGGGGGGGGGGGTTAAAAGTACTGGGGAAGAGCCTTGGACAATCACATGTGGAATAAGAGAGAGCTACCCTCTCCTTAGTGGGAGCCAAAGGCTGGGACACCAGGAAGGATGGGCTGTAGGCACGAGCAGTCACTCACCTCTCACTGACTTTGCAAAGTCTTCATGGTGGGAGATGTTCCTCAGCCCCTAGGAACAAGCATGTGTTTTGTGGCTTAACTTCAAGCATGTTTCTGCTCCAGGCGGAGACGCAGACCTGGCAGCTGCAGCACCGGTGGGGTGGCCATGGCCATCACTATGTGTTCTTGTGCATCCTCCATGTTTCTCTGCCGCTCCTTCATCAAGTGCAATGCTCCTGCGGAGCACCTTGGGGCTGGCCATCTTTCAACCCAAAGTTCCCAGGAAAGAACTGAGGATTTACTCCAGAATTTTGTGTTTGAGAGATTCCAGTCTTATCTTCTCTGACGGGTGTGCAGGGCTCAGTCTGTTACTCTGTTTTATATTTAGAGACTGTATCTTCTTTAGTCACTGTGGACTTTACTTCCCTCTCGTTTTTCATCTTTTTTCCTTTTTCCCCTCCTCCACCCTTCAGTCCGATCTTATTTTATCCACCTGTTGTCTTTCTTCAAATAATAAGGGCAGAGCTCTTTCTTTATTACATGTTGATACAAAACTTAACGTCATGGGCAGTCTGATTTCAGGAGCTTCCTGAAATATTGCTGTGAAAGAAATAACAAAGAATATCACCAGCTCTGGCTGTTTCTCTTCAGGAAGGGTCTTCCATCTCTCCTGAAAAGCCTGTAAACAACCCTGGATACGTCTAAGAAAGCCCTGCCCTCGTGAAACTGAATGAACAGCTCCTTGATTCATTTGAAGATGATAAAAAGACAAAACACAAATAGCTGAGATCAGCCATCTGATCTTTCACCTTTGTGTCCAGATGAAAACACAGATTCTTAACCTTTGAGCCCTTCAAATGATTTCCTGATGAGCTTCAGCAATGGCAACAAGACTTAAGCTGCCACAGTTCAAGGAAAGTCGCTTGAAAGCCTCTTTTATACTTCACAGCTTCGGGATTTAGTTCTATATGACAACTGTTTTTAATAAAATATTCGTTTATCTTGACAGAAAGCTGATTTTTGATGGCTGTATTCAGGAAGGGAGGTAGGTTACCCTTCCTTAGCAGAGCTTTCAGCAATTAGTTGGTGTCTGCATGGACCATATTGCTACCTGCTCCATGGAGATCAAGATCTTGTCTTGACACTGCAAGAAATTAGGAAGAATGACTTCAAAGCATGTGAAACACACAGGGGGAATTGTTTTCCAGACACTTCCAGTTGTCAAAAGCTGTAAGTGAGGAGTGATTGTATGATCTCCTGGCACACCTGTCCTGCTGGTGGTTTATTTACTGGATGACTTAAGGATGAAAAGCACCTAGCTAAAGTTTGGTGGTACCTGGGATATAACTTGTGTGTAACTAGAGCATTGCATACAGCAATGTGGTCTGGAGCCAGCAGAGTTATTCTGAGATGCTCTTCAAATCTGCATGATGGGTTGCCATTTACAGCAACGCTTTCAGGCTTTTTAGACTCTGTATAAGCCACAGGTTTGTGTGGAATATCCTGTTTGGATAACGTTTATGGGAACATCTCCAGAAGGTATCCAGAACACCTTTCAGGTAGTGTATAGTCTCTTCCAGTTCCACAGACTCTGCAGGGAAAGGTGGCATATGTTGTGACATTCATATCACTCTCCTAAATGCTCTAAGTGCCTGATTCTTTTCTTGATGAGACTTCTTTTATACCAGAAAAATTTCAAGGATTTGTCTGAACTTACTCTTGATGCTCCCAGAGGAGAAATGAACCCCATGTCTAGACATGGTTACAAGAAAGAGTTTTTCTCTTTGACTAATTGTCCAAATAAGATTTCTGACTAACACAGTTTCTTCTACAAGAGCCTTACTATTTGCCATGCTTTTAATTGGACTTCCATAAATCTGGATATAAGAAATCCATCAACCTCAGTGGGGCATATGGAGTTTATTTAAAACACACCTCAAACATTCTAAGCTCTTTTATTTTGACAGGCTCTTTCATGGTTCTCTATTACTGAAGGCAATTCTACGAGATGCTTCAGAGAGAAAGTAGGAGTTATCTCAGACTTTTTGAGAATGGATAATTCCTGGAAAAGCTAGGTTGTACGGAAACATATAAAGAGCTGAGTTCTGTGTATAAAACTTTATTACTAAATCATGGCAACTCATCTAATATTTGGAGCTTTTCTTGTTCAAGTTAAGAACAAATCAGCAGAATTTTTTAACTGACACTTCATGGACATTGTCCATATTAACACGAACAGCTTTCTCTTTGTCTGCAAGTACCCAAATCTAGGAACAGTCTTCTCAGCACCAGGTCCCATCTCTAGCAGCTCTTATTCAGGATTACATCTTGGCTGAAGAATGAATTATACCTAGAATATGCAGGTTAAGTTTTCTCTTTTTTAGCATGTTTTCCCACTTCTTTCTCCTACAGAGAGGAAAGATCTGAAAAAAACTTACTTTGGTGAAAGAAAACACAAATTCCCTCCAGCTCTGCTCCAGGATAGGGGGGCTGCAAGCTTCCTGATGGACACGATCCTTCTGGATGGAAGTCCTTTCTTGAGACCTCACAGAAATCAATAAGAATGGGATTTCTCAACTTTAGTTCTGCTTTTTGTGCTTCTGAGACTGGGCATCACAACAGCCAGCCTTTCTGCTTCTTCTGTAGCAAACCCAAGATCATTCAGATCAGAAGCAGCTTGGCCACAGAGACATTTCTAGCTTCAGAAGACATGGGTCCTTCCACAAAGAAAAGCTGTGGGTCTTAAAGGTTGAATGGTGTCAGACAGAGGTGTCTGACAATGGAAGCACCAAGCTTCTGCATCCTGTTACCTAGAGCCTAGACTGTGATTGATGTTCGTGGACATATGTTAAATCGCTGTACCACTATCCAGCACTAATATTTAGGTAGGGCTAATTTCTATCTACCCATTCCTTATTGCTTTCTCAGGGCTTGAATACAATAGTTCCAGAAACTGATATCAGCTTTTTAAGGGAATGTGTCTCCTGTTCTGTATAGATGTAGACTACTTATGAGTGCATAAACCAGCTATCCAATCTGTGGGATCTCATCTTACTGGTTGTTATCATCTTATTTGGTATTCTGACAGGAAAAATTACTTCGTAGTCATACCACAAATTTCTAGATTAGATAAAATAATTTCTTACTTGCATTTAACCTCATCATCTTCCCACTGTTTCATCTTGCACTTGTCCTACTGTAAGGACACATTTTGGAGTTCTTAATACAAAACCTCCAGACAAGTGCTTTCCTATCCCTCCATGGCAAGAATTTGCTTGCATGTGTGCATTTGGGGAATGTTGTCACTGCACTTTTAACATGAAGAGCCCAGTTTCAGTCTGGATGCTGCTCTTTGACTTTGCCTAGACACGTTTCCTCTGGCCCAGATTCCTCACTGCTGGGGACGAACAGGGACAACCCCTTATTTCAAACAAGGTACCAGCCTCTTTGGACAGATATGTCACCAGAAATAGCAACTTTTACTGGTCAAAACTTGAATAAACTGAAGCAGGGCAGGATAGGACTGACTGGCAAAGACTCACCTCTCTCTTGTGCAGTTGATGGTGCAAGGAATGGCTTGGGTTCATGGTCATTCAGTCCAAGTCTTCTGGAGTTTGTGGCACGGATGAGCCCACATGGGAAAGGAGAGAGTGAGAAGCAGAGATCTTCTGTGTATATCACGCTGTAGGTGTCTTCTAGTTTCTAATCCTGCTTGTATCACAGTGAGGGCTCTCACCTCGTCTTCATCCCGATGCTGGGGGGATCTTCTGCAGGTCTGTGGTCTAGCAAACTTGGAGTCCCAGCCACGCTTCTGTGCAGTGTTGTCCATGTGTGATGGCAACAGGACGCCATGATCACCCTGGCAAAGCAATTTTGTGTTAGCTGGTTCACTGGCAGGTTGCAGACTTGCTTCTTTGGAGGTAACCCTCGAAGAAATCTCCTCCAGGTAGTGATCGGAAGGACAATTTTGAAGTTATTAGAGTGTAATCCTTGAAGCAAATTAATGTTCTTCACCATGTGAAAGCTTCTGAATTAAGGCAAAGAACAGAGAAATAACTAAAGCAGAGCTGGGGCACAGTCTTACACTACATAGCCTGTTCAGTAATGTGTACTCCAAGGTTCATGGATGTCTAAAGGGCTCAGGCTTGGTCCCTGCCCTTTCTAGACATGAAGACTTTGTGGGTTGTGTCCTGCTGAGTGCTTACATCCTTTCCATGGAAGGGTCTGAAACCCCATGGAGAAGCAAAGAGGTAAAGTCTAGGGAGGAGCCAGGTTGTAGAAGAGAAGTGAAGGGCTGGGACAGAGTCAAGAAAGCTGAATAGGAGTGAGGAAATATGAGAAGAATAAAGAAGAGAGAAAAGGCCTGGTGTAGATCAGGGATTCGAGCAGGGATGCATGAGGACAACGGGTACCAGGAACTGGAGGAGGGAAAACCCAAACCAGTTGAGCACATGAGCAGACGGTAGCTATAGGTGTACCAGGGAAAATTAAGTAATGTTGGGGTTTTTTTGTCAATAATTGCCTTTTTAAGGATTTTTTCATAAAAACAACTGGCACTAGCAAAATTGTTAAAAACTAAGAATGTGTTGACTGTCCCTCCCCCAAACAATCATAACAGTAGTGCAAGCGGCAGTGCAGCATCTGCTGAGGGATGCAGGAAACACTGGGCTGAACTTCTTTTCCCCTAAAATGTTAGAAAAGTTATTTACAAAATTGAAAAGGAACCAAGATCCTCAAAGGAAACTAAATAAAAGGTAAGTTTAAACCAACTTACAGGGAGAGAAGAGGAAAAACTCAGGTTATTCAAAAAGAACAGGCCAAAATGCAAACTCAAATGGTGATACCAGGTGTCTGTTTTCCAGCGGTCCTGTGATGGAGCTGGTGGCAAATGTGCAGACCTGAGCAGTGCCTTGGGAGTGTTTCGTGCTGCATCAACCTGCCCCAAGATGCAGACCTCGCTCCAAAAGTGACATTTTCCAAAACGGAGAAACCTCTGCAGAGACTCCAGATGGCCCCAAAAAGCCTGGCTGGTGAAATGGGTGAAGATCTGAGGAGCCTAATTTTGGCCCCTTCCCTCTGTAGCTGAGCACACAGGGGTGTGCAGAGCCTTCTTGCTCCCCGTGCCCATCCCCACTCTGTTTTACATATTGGAAATACATTTAGGAGGCATCCCAGGCATGCTCTGGAAAAGGATGGCTTTTATGCTGACCCATTTTCCCAGTGTGCCTACCAAGAGCCCCATGTGCCAAGCAGCGGTCCTGGGCATCAGCCATGGCAGCCTACATGATGGGAGAAACTTTAGTGGGAGTGGGACAGGACAAGTGGGTGGGCTGGGGTGGGAGATGGGAGGAGAGCTAGCTCTGGAGGGAGCCAGGAGCCCTGTGGGGACACAGGTGACAACTCACTTCTCCCCTGGGGTCCTGCCTGGAGGTTCATGCGCTGCCTGCCCTCCACCTGCGGAAGGCCTTTATCCTTCTCTTCCCTTTAAGACTGACATGCTAAAATCGATGGCACCGTCTGAAGCACAGCAAAGTTTCCTAGGGCTGCTCAAAATCCCGAGCCCCACAGCTTGCATTACAGCCCTGACTGGCGTGCCGGGTCCCCTCCTCCGGCAGGGCTGGCAGGGCCAAAGCCTCGCCTCTCGGTGACACCCAGCACAGCAGTTTTCTGAAGTCTTTTGATGTGATGGCTGCAAGAAACCCGCTGTCAGTCACACGCTGCGTGCGTGCGCTGCAGGTCTAGAGGTCTTGTACTTATTCATTCTTGCCACAGCTCCAAGTCTTCATTTTCTTGCCCCGGGAAATGCGCTTAATTATTTATTTGTATTGGACCCAGGCTTGTAATACTTGGGTGCATACTACAAAGCGGTGTACGAAGAACTATTGCTGGCTGCCGTCGCCCGTCAGCCCCCCGCTTACCCCAGGCCCCTGACAAGATAACTAGCCCCATCGACTGCACATTAAGATACACATTAAAAAAAAAGAAAGGTGAGGTCCTCCGTGCTTGTAGCCCTGTTGAAAGCAATGGAGCTGATGTGCCCGGAAAAGTTAACCTGCAGTGAGCCAGTTCCTCCTCCAGAGCACCCTAAAATGGCTTGAGCAGGGACATCCGCCGGGAGTTGGCTGGGGCTTAGGCAAGAGGACAAAGCCAGATTTGCTGTGGGCTCTGCTGTCCCCAGCAGCCACATTGGCACCCAGCCAGGTCATGCCCAGGCACCCGGGCAGCCACGGTGCCACCTCCACCAGCTGGTGGTCCTCCTGGTGCTGGGGGTAGGAGGTGCTGCTGGGCACTGGGACAGCATAAAAGTTAATTAAAGCTGGTGCTTTTGGAATTTAATTAATGCTGTTTGCCCATTTGTTGTAGGAGTTCAGCCTGGCAAGCCTGCAGTTTCAGTGGTGTCACCTGCCAAAGCTGAGCTCTACTGTCACCTGCCTTTGTCCAGGCAACAGCTCTGTGGGCAGGCTGGTGGCCCTGCCCTGAGCTCAGTGTTCTAGCTTGTGTCCGCTTTTACAAAGATACACAAAATATCCACAAAAATGTCCCTTCCACTGACCTTGGGATGCCTGAGAGTTTGCCAGATTGGCCTCTCTCATGACATGCTCCTGATGGGATCACCACAAAGCCAGGTCTTATCTGGAGCAGGTCAGAGCTGCACTCCAGCAGTTTGGGGCTGGACGAGCAGGATGGGAAGCACCAGGGATGGTCAGTGTCTAGGTCACCCGTAGGTACTATGGGCAGCCTGGACTCAAGCTGTGATTTGGAGTCAGGCAAGAAACCGAGGTTCCCCCACGTGTTCATCAGACCACACACTGGGGTAGGTGTCCCTCACCCTGGAGCTGCTCTCTGTTGGTTCACCTTGGAAGACAGATGCGATTGCACATCTTCAGGGAAAGCCCTCAGTGCTAGCAGGGAATTGCGCCCATGAACGCTGAAATACTCATGCAAAAACCTTGTGTCAAGGGTAGTAACCACAAGGGCTTTCCACACAGCATGGCCAGGTCTGGATTGCTTTCCAACCACTGGAGACACAACCACTGAACTCATTCTTCAGCTCCCTGTGTGCCAGGCTGGGGCTGCCATTGGGCCAAGTGGTGGGAACACCCAGCAGGTCCATCAGCATCCTTGTCCCAGCTGGCCCCTCACGTGTTCACCCATCCAAAGGAGACCCCAACCCACGGCGTGGCCGCTCTGCCCATGCCACACTCGTAGCTGGGGTCCCTCCGAGCAGCCCCCTGTCCTTGCCTTCCCCCCTGCTGCTCCTGCCGAACTAGACTGTTGCATCACAGGGGATCGCAGGGGGAACCTCAAGAGATGTCTACTTTTTATCCTAGCTTTGACAGTGATATTTTTCTTATTCTTAAAGGATAAGAGAAGCTGCTCCTTTCTTCCAGCCCCTGCGCAGCTCCCTTGCCAGGGGACGTGTGTTTTGCAGCTCTCTGCTCAGGTAGCAATGCAGGAAATCAGTCATGCTGGACCACAGCGAAGTTTTGCTCCTCCACAAACAGGAGCTGGGATTTGAGCAGCAGGATTTATTAATCCTTTTCAGAGGATCTAAAAAGCAGTCCAGATGACACTGAAATTATGGCATGGGTCTGGGAGTCCAGAAAGCTTTTGCACTGCCTCGCTCTGCCACCAACTTCTTACATGACCTCAGGCATATCACTTTGCTGCTTCCTACCTCAATCTCCCCATCTGGCAAGTGGAGATAACACCGCCCTGCCTCGTACGGCTATTGGGAAGATAAGTTCGTCATCATTTTTTGAGGTACTGAGATGCTACGGGAGATGGATAATGAGACAGACAGAAAGATAGCTAGATAAATCAATCTCTTCTCATTCAAGTGAAAACAGGCACTGCAGGTGCAGTGTTTGAGATTAATCATCAGAAAAATTAGTTCCCTCAGTATCTTTTCAGGAGAAAGAAACAGCCGTAGGGCCCAGTCCTGAAGAGAGTTATGCACATGAGTAACCTTAACTTGAATTCAAAGGCAGCGCGCAAGTAAAACTACTCATGTGAGCAAGCGCACACTCCGGTTGCAACTTCTGAAACTGCCTAAATAAATGATGTGTCCCAACTGACACACATCCCGAAGTCACTGGGATGCTTTTAAATATTTCCCTCATTTATTTATTTCTGTCCTTTCTTAGCCAGCTGAGATGCAGTGGGTTCCAGCTTTCTTTGCAAATAAAATGAAACAAAAATAAACACAAATATGTTGCTGATGGGCCTTACACATACTGTGATTTTTATATGTGTTATAATTGAATTATTAATTCAAACTAACCTATTACACTTTCGATATCGTATATTCTATGTTTGCCCTATGTGAAACCTTGTCAAATATATTTACCTTCTTTTTTTTATCTGTTTGTCGTATCAGAAAAGAGAAGCTTTAAAGGCAGCTAAGTGTTATTTGAACTTCTCTACTACTGTCTCCTATAGGAATCACTTTTTTTCTCCAGACCAGAGCATGGAGCCCTTTAATAGGCTAGATTGGAGTCAGAAACTGAATAGGGTTATATATTCAGTTGCCATAGTTGCCATATGGTGCCAACATTGAATGAAATAAAATAAAAGTCCAGAAGGACTGGGAGTCAATATTGGGGCAGCCCGCACACCGCTGACTCTGGGACAAAACCCCCAGCCCCGGCAGAGGATGGAAAAAAAAAAAATCCAACCCCAAATGGCCGAAAATCTGCTGCAAAGGCAGAGGAAAAGTCTCACTGAAGAGGAAGCCAAAGCAGCGCCGTGTTGGGATGTGTCTGCACCCAGGAGGAGCGGGAGAGCCAACCGAGGCGGTACGGGCAGCAGAGAGAGAAAAACTCATCCGAGCGTGAAGTGGTGAACAGTCCGAACAATTGTCACGACAAGAGGAAACGCGTCTCAGCCCGGCTCAACCTCGCCTATCCCGGATGAACAATTGACCGGCCAGAGTCTGCTGGCATGAAAGGCAGCTCAAAGGAAACCGGGGGGCGAAGGCTCTACGGAGAAAAAGAGCGAGGAACTAAAACCAAGTGGATGTAAACAAATATGACAGGACTGTAAGGCATCTGATGTGGGCTAAGGGATGGGGAAGATATTATAAACCTGCTGGGTTTCAGTGTGTGTGGTGAAAAGGGTGGCTGGGAATGTGGTATTTTACAGATGCAAGAACAAAAGATTTTAGGCGCTAATAGTGGGTGATGGAGAAAAAAAGGGGGGGGGAAAGGAGATAAAAAATAGAAAAAAAATTTAAAAAGTAACCCCCCCCCCCTTAAAATTTCTTATGGTTCAGCATTCACAAAGAGTTACACGATGCTCGCTAGGCTGAGCACAATTCAGAGCATCCTCGTACCAATATTTCTTCCACTTTTAGTTAACAGAGTCCTCCCATTCTAATTAAAATAGCTTCATGAGGACTGAGAGTTGATTCCAGAAACTCAAGCTATCAACATTTTCAGGTTTATATATAGAGAAAAAAAGAAAATTAAGCTACCAGGAAGCTAGCACCCAGGAGTGCCAATATTATCAGGAAAATTAGAAGGGCTTTGAAATCGCTCCCAAGTGTCTTGAAGAACTTTGAGCCGCATCTGCCGCCTGCAGAAAGCAGGTCTAAGGGAGTAAAAGGCTGCAGAGATTTACCCCTGCATAGGATCTGGCCCTGGTTTCAGCTATATTCAAATGAAATATATAAAATGTGCCAAAACGTTGGCCATGGATCGATTGCAACCTTGTAGCTGCATTTGCTGGAAAACAATTAAAAAATATCAGCCCTGAAGCTAACAAAAGGAGCAGCATCCTCTGGTCCTTCTGGAAGCAGATTTAATGCCAGAAACAAGGCAAGGGACAGCAAAAAGCCCGCCTGGATGCAAATCCATAGGCAGGTATTTTTATATATCAACGGGGGAGAAATCTGGTAGATCTAAAAGGTTGGTACGTGCCGTGCATACTGTATTTAACAAAAGTCTGCAGAGGAGGAGGAATACTGTACAGCCACCAGCGTGAGGGGAAGCAGGGGGACTCCTGCAAGAAACCATAATTAAGCTGCAAGAGACTCCTGCTCCTCTCAAAATGAAGAACGGAGAGAACAAGAAGCGGCCAATGTGGCTTCATAAGGGACTGTGCAAAGATCTGAGGCTTTAATTTTTTTTAATTAAAAAAAAAAAAAAAGCTGTAGTCAAAATTAGAAAGCAAGAGGGGGCAGGGGAAGGAATCAAACAAGCATACTCAAATTCAGTTAGGGATTATAGGGGAAATAATAAGGATAAGGGGAGAAAAAGAATTTAAAGCTAACCAAAGAACTTAAAAAGGGCTTTAAAACCTATATCAAAGGGAAAAGACATTCTGGAGAGACAGTAGGCCCATTAATTAATTAGAAGGGGATTAAATTAAGGGTGAATCAAAAATGGCTGGACTGCTGAACTTTGTTTTTTTTTTTAAATCTATCCTTAATAATAAGAATTATAAAAATTGGGGCTATTTTTGTAGAAAGGTCAGAAAACTTAGTAAAATAAATAAGCAAGCAAAGGTAAAAACAGTGGAAAATGTATAGTAAATAATCTGTTCAATTTTTTCCTGCTTTTTGGTCACAGGCTATCTGAGAGGGTAGTATAGGTTTCTGAGAGGTCTGTTATTAAATATTCTTGCATGGTGTTTTCTGAAAATTACTTGTGAGGCATGCGTTGATACTGAGTTGTTCACTATGAGCATTTGTTCCTCAAACCTGAGGCTGTGTGGGTTCGTCTGAGTGGGCAGACAGGTCAGGGCTTGTATTGCTCTCACCTGAGCAAGTGGATGGAAGCCTCCCCATCAGAAGCCAGCTTGCCATCAGCCAGCCGCCTTCGTCACCACGGTTTATTTTCCAAAAATATTCATACATATGTACTTAAAACTGGCTTTTCACAAGTAGTTCTACAACGAACCTGTTTACTCAAATATCTACAGGATCTGAACTGGAATTTCTTAAGGACAAGCAAAATAAATAAGGCAATTCAGTTTGACTCTACAAAATACCACCATATATAAACTAACTAGACTGGATTTCTTCACCGCTAAGGGAATTAGCTAACAAATTTCCTAAAGCACTGCCAATTTCTTTTCTTTTCTTATTGAAAAGCTGAAGAGCTGTAGGAAAATTAGGAAGAAAATGTTAACGATGCCAGAAGAAAGCTGGTCCTGCTTGTTTTCTAGTAAAGGTAGCAGATCTACTATACCAATTCAGGTAAAAGAACAAATATTATAAAAGAAACATCAGTTGGGGCTTGTCTATGTAGGGAAATTGGCCAAAATATGTCACTCTGACAAAAAAAGGGGAGACTAAGAAATAGCTGCTCCGGAGCACCTCTCCATGTGGGCAATATCCCCAGATAAATGTGGTTTTGGTTCAGAATAATCGCCCTGTCTTCTGAGTAGAATTTTCCAGAACCAAATGCCTTTTACTTTAGAGCAGATTATTGAAAGAATGTATTTCAGGTGTTAGGACCGATTTTATTTCACTTTGGATATTCCAGACATTTTTCTCCAGGTAGATAAATCCTTGCAGCCAGATCTGAAGATGGTGGGAACCAAAGGGCATCTTTCCATTGGCTTTGGTGGGGTCAAACGCATAGAGGTTAACAGAGCAAACAAGTAGAATGGATTTACGAAAAGAAAATCTTGAACAGCAAACATTGAGTACCTTTTTATAGAAATGTAAAACTTGTAGATTAAGGTCTGATGCTCAAAATATGTGGGATTATCCATGTGAGCACAGTTCAGGACTGCTCAGTTGGGTCCTTGGATTTTAATAAAACAGTCACTGCTGTCTCTCGGCATCTTATTCCCAACATTAATTCAGATTGACGTGGTTTCGAACGTCTCTCAGCAGAAAGAACTGAGGAATGGCAACAAGCTGATCTGGGGGAGCCTCTGGTGGCATCTCAACAGGGCAAGACCCTGACACAAGCCCCAGCCACGCAGATGAGGACATGCAGACGCACTTGGCAGCCTGTGATGGGTTTGCTTCACCAGTGATATTCAGTGCATCCTTTCCTCTGCCTCGCGTCACCCTATCCCTCAGCGCTACAGCCAACCTTATTACAACCAAACTAACGAGCATGCCCACATGCACTTCATCCCATACCTGAGCCCTATTGACTCCTAAAGGTTATAAGCATGTGCTTAAATGATTTACTGAATGGGGAGCTTATTTACCAGTTGTTTTAATGATCTAAAAGAAGAAGTGAATGGTTTGTTGATGTAATGTGCAAACAACTAAGCTGGGTGGATTTGGAAATTCCAAAGATGAGAGCAAAATAATGTAAAGGAATCTGAAAAGGCTGGAAAAATGAGTGGGGAATAAAATGAGATTCGACATAGAAAATAGAAGCTACTACACTTGTGGAAAAATAATCTAAACCCCAGATATTCAATCAGTGATAAAAACCCGAGAAGCAGTAATGCTGCAAGAGATCTAAAGATGATAGTGTGGAGTAAATTAGACATGAGTTTGCCTTGAGATATGGCAGCAAAAAAAGGCCAATTTGATTTGGGGCTGAAGACATCACATCACAGCACAAGAAGGTAATAGTCCGTCTGCATATGGCTCTGGTGCGGTAGCGCCTGCAGTATTTAATTATGGGCACCACATTACCTGAAAGATAGTGACAGATTGAAAATTATTCAGAGGAGAGCAATAAAAATAGTTCAGAGGCTGGCATGATTGAGTTATGAACAAAGGCAGAGTAATACGGACGCAGAGCCTGCGCTGGCGAGGTGCTTATCCCCACAAGCAGGAGTGGGTGGTGGCAGGTGGGTCTGTCTTTCACCATTTCTCTCTTGTTTGAACACAGAATTGGTACGTTTATGGGCCCCAGTGCTGGCAGCATCTGGTGAGGGAGTGGGTGTGCAACAAAGTGGCTGAAGGACCACTTGGCTGCAGGACCCACTTGAGATGTGCGTTGAGAAACAGGAGCAGAAAAGAGAAGAAATGAGAAAAATTCAAATATTGGAGCTGAAGTTTGTGTTGCTCACTCCTCTGAAGCCTGTTTTGGGGTGCTAAGTCAGGTGGCAATAAATACCCTGGGTGCAGGGAAGGGAGACTGAAACCCAGGTCATGGCTTGGTGGACACCCCTCAAATGTAGCACCCGCTCTGCCTCCAGCCCAGGGAAGGAAGGAGGCAGCAGAGCCACGGGCTGAACACACAGCTTGGTGCAGCCAAACCTCTCTCCGTGTGGCTGATCAGCCTGTGAGCTACCATGGGTGGAAGCTCCTGAGCAACAACAAGTTGACAAAACAGACGGGAATGGGAATGGGACCATGCAAACAGCAGGACAGAGGGATACTCAGGGAATAGCAAGAGAGTGGAGGAAATGTTGAGGACAGAGGGATGCAAGACCAGAGCATTTACAGCTCCAGTACCCAACCCAACTGAAAATGTGGAAAATTGATGGTTTTGTGCCAATTCTGATTTTCTTTTTTCTTTTCTTTCTTTTTTTTTTTTTGGCAGGATGCATGCATATTTGTTGAGCTGGGAGAAAGTGGAGCTTTCACAGAAGCTGGAGGACAGGCAGAGGAGCCAGGCAAGGGAGCCCATGTATACAGAAGAGGTTTGGGAGTTGATAAAAAGGTTTATGGAGGGGAAGAGGAGCCTTGTTTTGCTTTCCTTCTAAAAAATGCATTTGTTGGGGAGAAATAGTAAGTAAGACAGGGCCACAATAAGAGCTCTTTATTACAGTGAGGGAAAATCTGTCACAGAAAATTTAGCAAATATTGGCAACATCAGGGACTGACAAGATAATGTAATGGGGTGCAGTTCGGAACAGAGGCTTTCTGCTACCAGAGGAAAATGTGGATGCTCCTTTCCAAAATCTTCCTAGTATTCTAAATCATCCTTTGATGCACCTTGTCAACAGAAATGGGGAAGAGCACCATTTAAAGCTATGAGTAGTGGGCAAATAACTTGCAAACAGACAGAAACAAGCTATTCTGCACTGGTGAGGGACCTGACAGTGGTGTGTATCTTGAGGTGACCTGACTTAAACACAGCACCCTTGGGTCCCAATAGCACCTATGGATGGCTTTTTCAGTATAACTCAGTTGTTGCTGATCTACGTTCCATTTTTACTGTGTGAGACAGAGAAGTGTTTGGTTTAACAGAGAGGATACAGTCAGGGTCTGTTTGGCACACAGACCCTGGCAAGCAACTTTTCTATCAGATAAGTTTTGTTCTATGTCTGAAAGTATGATGGCATCAGTGCTTGAGAGCAGATTCATGCTGTATCTTTAAGATTTCCCTGGATTTGGAGCATGTAGATGCCACTTTAAAAGCACTGTCATTTCCTGTATTTGAAAGTGACTCTTTTCTGAATAGTATTTCACTGGGGATTTTCTTTGAGAAGAGAACAGAGCTGGATGAAAAGAGTGCAGATTTACACAGTTCTCAAGTTGAGCCACTGTGCAAATGTGCTCCATTCACATCCCCCTCTCCTTTTTTTTTTTTAATCTCATAAATTTAAAACACATTTAAAATTTGTACAGGTTTTCAGCAGCCCTGATAAAGACAAAGGCGTTTGTCCCTGTAACTGGAAAACTGGTTACAATATAGGGTGAGCCTGCACCGCTCAGTGCACAGCCAGCACCCTGCATCCCCCAGAAAGGAGCCTCACCGAACCCAGTGGCTGGGTCACTGGGTAAGGGGGAAAGCTGCTTCTGTCCTTTCCATATTTTACCCAGTGATGGTTTAATATAAAATACAGATTCAATGCAAGGACCAGAATCCTTTCTCCCAAGCGACCGCTCTAGCCATTGGGCTATGAGCTCATGAGCATCCCTCCTGTAGTGACCTTGCTCTCCTGTCCCAGCCGCCCACAGAGCCTGGTGCTCATTGCTTCAACCTGTAGAAAAAATACCCCCATCGCCTCCCGGCTCTGCCTTGCAAGCAGGGAGGGTGGGGATGTATGTGGCAGGACACACACCTCGGTGTAAACCCAGGCGTGGAGTAAGCGATGATCACGGCAGAGAGGGAAGAGCATGGAGGCTACTGTCTGCAGGGTCAGGCTAAGCCTGGAAGTGGAAGTCTCATTCTTGATATCTTATAGTCTTTTATTGATATTAGTGCTTAATGCCTTCATGGTGTACATTAATAAATACTTCTGTTGTCCATGTGTGGTTTACTTTTTTTTTGATGCATTCCCAAGAAAGAGAAAACTCTTTCCCTTCCCTTCCCTTCCCTTCCCTTCCCTTCCCTTCCCTTCCCTTCCCTTCCCTTCCCTTCCCTTCCCTTCCCTTCCCTTCCCTTCCCTTCCCTTCCCTTCCCTTCCCTTCCCTTCCCTTCCCTTCCCTTCCCTTCCCTTCCCTCCCCTCTCCTCCCCTCCCCTCCCCTCCCCTCCCTTCCCCTCCCCTCCCCTCCCTTCCTCTCCCTGTTCTCAGTTTACATCAGAAAAAAATAAGATTTCATTCCTTTTTCCTGCAAAACCCCAGGTGTGGTGGGATTTTCAGGGCTCCGTAGCTCCTACGGGAGCTCACGGCACCATCTCAAACGGGTCTCTGGGAAAGTTCCCTTCTGAGCAAATAAGTGTTACCATAATAACAAAAAGTTGCATTTTGCCTGCAGGAGGAAGGCAATATTGACCAATATCCAATATCTCCTCGTTTGAGAGCATGAAGTGACCTTGGGGACAGAGTAGACTTCAGTGCGAGGACTGAGACATTTACCAGTTGTCCCACAGAGAAAGGCAAGCTTGGTTTGGTTGCTGGGCAGGTGATGCTGGCAGGGGTTGCAGGCAGTGAAAAAACAAGAGGCTTTTTGCTTTTACACATATATAATGTAAATGCTCTTCATTGAAGGTAATAAATCATTTTTCCTATTTAAAAGCTATATATATATATATTTAAATATGTTGGTATTAATATAAGGAGTGACCTGAGAGGGGAAATGCCAGAAAAGTTTGGGACAATGCCAGAAACAAAAGTATTTCTCCTGATGCTGATAACTGAAAAATGGGCTATTTCAAACAAAATGCCATGGCCTGAAAATGCCAACCGGACCAGACTGTTCTGCAATGAAGTTAAATCGTTTGGTTTCTGGGGGGGCGAACAGGCAGTGCCGCCGGGAGGGATGAGCCCTGAAGGCCACCGGCTGTGTCCTGCACCCGAGGCAGCTCCCGCACCAGGAGCATCCCCTACTGCTCCTCTGACCCAGCCTCAAAAACCTCCAGTGCCAGATTTTTTACAATACTCCCAGGTAACCTCTCCCAGTGCTTAACTCTCTTTATAGTTTGACATTTTAGCTAATATCTAACCTACATTTTTTTTTTTTTTTTGCTGCAAATTAAGCTGATTATTTCTCGTTCTATCCCCAGTGGATCTGGAGAACAACTGATGGTGTTTTTCTCTGCAACAGCCTTTTACATCTTGGAAAACCATTACCCGTCCTCTCTTTCCTAAATTAAACAAACCCAGTTTCATCATTCTTTTCTCACAGGTCATGTTTTCTAAACTTTTTCATCGTTCTTGCTCTTTTTTCAACTTTTTCAATCCTTTTTAAAGTCTGCTGTCCAAAACCAGACACAGTCCTTGAAATCCAGCTGCTGCTCAGTCCGATACTAACATTAACACATTGCAGGAAGGGATGGGTCCTGGTTTTTCCCCATTTTTCTGGTTTCTTCCCATCATTGGCTCTTCAGTTTGCGGTTCAGCACACAAGCCCCAGGTCCTTTTCTGGAATATCCCATTTCAGTAATGAAACTCCAAGGGATTTTAAATGCATTTCTCGGTCGTGATGCCACTGAGGTTTGTGATACAGTTGAAACGAAGGTGAAAAAGCTCTACCTGGTGCAACACAAAGGAACGTATGTAATCTTTTTCATTTCAGTAAACTCGCTTTTAAAACGTCTAGGTTTTAGCATCAAAGACCTAATCCTCTTCAGAAATATATATTACAACATAATAAGTATTCTTTAGGGCTTTGGAAATCATCCCTTAATAAAGTCATAGCACAACTTGTACTGTTACAGCCGATGTCAGATGTTAAGAACTCTGCGGTATAAATTAACATACAAAATCTTAGCGTATGGATCAGGTTTTCCAGGTAAGTGGAAGGGCTTGCTATGGTTAATTTGAAATACAGGAGATGCCTTTCATACATTCATACCCTGGTGGCTTGTGAAAGCTGGGCAAATTTTTTAAAAACTAAGTATAGTTATTATTTGGCGCTTTGCACTTCACTGCCTGTGGACAATTTCTCTCCAAACTGGCTCCACATCCATCTTTATAATAAAAATAATAGGATGCAAGTACATTTTCCTCTTACATTATGTGTTAAAATTAATTCAGAACAATCCTTTAAGGCATTTCAGATTTGTTCAAGTCTTTTATTTATGTTGACTGATTTTAGTTTTGAAAATACTTATGCTTCGAGACTCATACTATTAAAATAAAGTTAACACAATCTTTTTAATGAATCCAGCAATTGTAATAAGGACCGAAATCACGTACAGGTTGGATACTTTATGTTACCTTGGTGTAATGATAAATCCAACCACAAAATTAAAAGCAAATCATATTTCTTTTATTGCTGTGTTTTCTTTTTCAGTTATTAATATCGTTATTTTCCAAATTTTCAGTAATCCTAAAAGAATTTTAAATTTACTTTTTATAGCTTTACATCACTAGATGTATTCAGCTAAAACAAAATATTTGAGGGGAAAAAAATATATAAAATGATGGGATTTATTGTCTCAGAATAGATAATTATAAGGGCTCCATTTTTGGTTGAACTGTGTCAGGATTTCCCTTCAAAGGAAAAATAAAACTTGCTATTTTTCAAGTTGTAGGACCCCCAAAATAAAAAAGATAGTTGTGCCCTGACTAGCAATTCCTTTTCAAACTGTGAGATGAGAGCAAGAGAGAGAAGGGATTTTCTCGCCCTCCGTGGGGTCCGGAGGGGCCACGCAGAGCTGGGGGCAGCACCGCCGGCAGCACCCAGCTCCGGGTGGCTTTGGCCCTCTCCGAATAAAGCCTTCCTGCTCCTCTACCCTTCTCAGACACATGTACATATACATATGTAATAGGGAGCATACATGGGAAACCATCAGCGTATCTTCTTGAAATGTTTCCATCCGATCAGGATTTATTGCCTCTGTTTTTCCAATGGATCATCCCCCTTTCCATTATCCAGTCGGTGCTTATCATGTATTGGCACAACCTGAAATATGTTTTCTTTTTCCCTCACAGAGAATAAATCTCAAAAAGCGGTCTATCTTTTTCCAAATGTAGTTTTTCTTCCTCTTTTTAATTATGTTTTTTAAATTCACAGAGGCAATAAACAAATACCAAGGAGACCATACAACTTCAGTAGCTCTGTAGACACAATGATATTTTCACAAAGCATTTTATAATTACTGTAACAGAGGCATGTCTATCATGATCGGAGTGTATCAGCTCTCGTGAATACTAGAAATGTGGCTGGTAAGATGCGAGTAAGAGCTTTCCAAGTAATGGGGGTAATTTATGCACCCTTATTATGGAAACATTTTCGAGCCATTGTTCAATTGGGGTGTAGTTTGCTTATTTAAGCATAGAATGTCACTCTGTCATTTCACACTTCTCCACCATCCTCTCTGTTGATTACACTTTGTCTGAGACACACAAAACAATTAGTTATTGATAGAGTTTAAGGCTTATGCATAGGAAAAAAAAAGCAAATTTACGCATTAGGAAATGTTGCTGTCTCAGCCAAAAAAATGTTGCAAAACCATACAAGAATATTCATCCTGGGAATATTCATCCTGGGAATATTCATCCTGGGAATCTAGTGAGTATTTAGAGCAAATGCAAGGAGAAGGACAGCCTCGTATCTCTGCTGGCAGCATAAATACGGAGTATCACCACTCACTCCATGCTAGAGAGAGCAGTCCATCTAAATCCATGGGCACACAACGGTGTTTTGTTTGATGGGGACAAGTGCTCAGCCTGGAGAAAAAGGGGACAGGCAGGAACCTGCCCAGCTGAGCCAGTTGTGTTGGGTGTTTTTCATACTTAGGATTGCAAAAGCATCACCAAACTGAAGACTGAGTAAATCTCAAAGGGCATTAGCTCCGTTGGCAAGCGAAGGGGCGGCCCAGGCTGATGCCAATGCAGCAGCTCTGCAGGAGGGTGGCATAGAACAGGATGAACCCCGAGGACGTGGGGGACAAACCCCACTACCTCCTCAGCCCTGTGGCCACTTTCCATCCACCTTGTCGTGCACTGGCCTTTTTGTCCCTTGCACAGCCACGGTAGCTGGTTCACACCCTGGGGAGCTGGCATACAAGCGACACCATGGTAGTAATGACGACGGTGTAAGTACTTGGCTTCCCATCTGCCAGCCCTACAAACCTCCCAGGGATAGAAGACGCAAGCTCAAGCCTACCCTGCTTCTATTACCTGCCTGTGTTTTTAGGCTGCTCTAATTTGCCAGCATCGTGTCAAGTGGGTACTGCACAGCTCACAAAATTAGAGATGTGCAGGTGAGGGCACAGCATCTCTAGCAGATCCCTTCCCAGGACTGGCTGGCCGGCATCCGTCAGCAGTAATTCCCGGAGAGATCCAAGGGGGTCTGGAGCATTGGTTGGGAGACAGAGATTAGGATGCAGCCCCTCTGCGTTTGCAGTATCACCTTCCTTTTTCCGCAGGCGTCATGATCAGATATAACTATAATTATAGGTATGTTGTCATCTGAGCTGTTTGTCAAGAGAGTTATGTATTAACTATGATTTTCCTGGACTGCAGCAATTTTAGGCAAGCCTGAATCCCATTTGCAGTTAGCTTTCTTACACGTAAGTGGTATTTTTAGCATTTATGATTACAAAAATCTCATGTTTTAGCAAGATCTGAGACAAGATTTTAAGACCCTATTTGTCTAATCGTCTCACTGGGATGTATTACCGCATGCAAAACCGTGTGGGAAGAGATTATAAAAAGCGGTCTTTTCGATCAGAAGATGCTCTGATTTCTGAATGCAGAGCCTTGAACCGAGGCACAGCTATTGCCAGGCAGGAGATCATTGATGTCACTATTTAATAAAGTGACAGTTGTCCTTCACGTGGGACAAATCCTGCACCTACTGACGTACGTAATGTAACTCCCTCGGCTGGAGCGCTGCAAGAGTAGACCCCTGGGGAGAAGTTAGCATCTGCGGGGACCTGAGTGTCCCCTCCAAATCCCAAACTAGAGGGGACCCGGCGCGGCAAAGGTCCTCCCGGGTGTATGTACTAGTAGGTCAACTGCTTTGCTGGTTTATTCCCCCATGGGATGAGAGAGAATAATTGGGGCTACAATTAGCAACAGAAATACGTGTGCTTCTGAGGAAGAAAAGACATCACCATGACGAACGCTTTAAAGTTGGATAATCGATTCAACCTGCCAGTTTGGGGTTCAGGTAAGACTTTACCCAGGGCAGGGTAAATTCTTACCCTACAGGTAAGAAGGGCAGGTCCCCTCCCCTCATATTATCTTTCTTACTGATTAGGTTAAGTGCTTAAAGGCATCCCCTTGCTCATGTGCAGGTGTTTGCAGATGCTGGACTGCAGCATTTCAGTTAAAGATACTGAGAATGATCCTTAGAGGGTTTTTTTGGTCTTAAGAATTTGACAATGCTGCAAGCCCCTATTACCCAGCTCAGACAAGGAGCATTAAAACACACAGTTTGAATGCACCTGAAATCCAGAAAACAAAAGTTTAAAAAATCACGAGATTAAAACATTCCAATAAAGCTTTTTTTTAGCCAAAATTGTGTCCTTTTTTCAGCTGTTCCCAAATACGATGGCGTCTGGGCCTGAGGTCAGACCTGACGCCATCAGGGGGACCGCTGACTGGCTGTCACAGTGATGCCAGCGCTTGATGTTGGATCTGATTCACATTTACGGAGGGTCCCATGGTGGCAGAATTTAAAGTACACGTTGAACGACTTTAATGATTTTTTTATAGTGCTGGAGAGGTGCGACGGAACTTGAGTTCATTTGGCATCTAGTGAACACAAATGAGATTACCCAGAAATATCTCCCAATTTCCATGCCATAGAAAGAGGATAACAGTTCTTGTCTCCTTCACTGGATTGCTAATAAACTTTATTCATTAATACTTGTAAAATGATTTGAAAAGCACAGATGAAGAATATCATATAAAACGCGAGGCGCTTTTAGCCTGCAGACTTGCAGTTCAAGTAAGTTACTCTGCATGTTCAATGGCTACTTATCCAAACAAGATAATTGATATTTTAAATATCCCTTCAATGTTCTAAATATTAAAAATATCTTGGAACAAAGCCTGGCAGATCCCTGTGAGCAAAGAAACGCTGTCGAATACCAAGGACTCATAAAGGAATTTAAAAATGTAAATTGATTTCTGAAAGTTCAGGCTACAGGGTTAGTCGGAAAGGAGGAGACGGGGGATTTTTACACTCGGTAAATAAATAATAGCTCTCGCTGTTTGTAGATTCGAGTCCTGGACTGTCGTGGCGTTTTATAGGCACTGAGGAACGGAGACTCACCGAAAGCTTTTGAAGTGGGTGGTTAATTTGTCTGATGTGACATGAAAGGTGCTGTCCGCAGCGCTCCTCGCCTCTTTGCTAACGCCACCGAAGCTGGCCTGATAGTAACATTGGAAGGAATTAGGAAAAGCTTGAATTGGAGAGAAATGAAAACAGGCAGGGGCTGCCGCTGGTTTTTCCCCACCACTAGGGAAGACATTCCTCGGCTTTTCACCTTTGGCAAAACACAGCTCAGGCAAAGCAGCCCTGAGTCAGACTAAGGTTTGTAGGCATAGTTACAAGCCCCCCAAAATTGGAGAAATAGCAGAAAAAGTTATTAGAGAGGCACAGGGCAACTCCAGGACTACCAGGCATCGCTCTGGCTGTTGGAGCGTGATGCACTGGCACTCTGCGCCTCACCAGCTGGTTTTGCATGTGCTTTGGGAAGAGCTTTCCACGGGCTGGTTTAACAGCAGGAGAACCCCTGGTTTTGGGAAGGAGAGCAAGAGAAAGGGTGGACTTTACAGATGAGGGGGGACCAACTATATCATTAATCCTGAGGAGGGAAGAAAGCACTTCTCTAACACTAAATACAGTGAGGGAGTTTCCATCCAGCAGACTTTACATCCAGGTTTGCACCATGGCACCACTTTTTCCCCATTTCTCGCTGGTCTGATTGAAACTTCTCCTTTTTCACCCCTGCGAGGTTCTGCTGTCGCAGCCATCGGTGCCTGCAAAGGGCACCCTGGGAGAGGGACCAAAGTGCTGAGGACCGCAAGTGCCTGTGTTCTCCTGCGCCCGGCGCTGCAGGCGCTGCTGAGGACTCGGCCTGGCCAGGCCCTGCGGGGCTCTGCGCAGGCTGCAGCTCCCAAAACCAGGGGAGAGCAGCTCTCGCCCGGGGCCACATTCCTTTCGCAGATTATTTCGACTTTACATCGGAATTCCTGCAATTTTGGGCCCAAAATTTTCGAAGGCGCTTACAGGAACTGCAAGCATTTTCAGATGCTCAAAGGGGCTGCAAATATTTTCAGATGCTGAGAGGGGCTGCAAGCATTTTGGGATGCTTGACTGGAAGGGGTCCTTTTTCAGGTCTTTCCAAGGCTCTGGCGCTTTTGTTGGGAACACCGAATCGCTTCAGGCAGTGGAGTCACTGGGGTTTTTTGTTGGTTCATTTAAAGGAGCCTCTAGGTGAGCTACAAGGAGGCTCATTTAGTAAATTTACTTTTATGAAGTATGAATAAACCAGGAGGTCTACCTCATTCAGAGCTAAAGTAAAAGTGGATCTCTACACTCTGACAAAGTTCAGCCACTGAGCTGCAGCATTAACTTGTATTCTAACAAGATTAAAATATATTTGTCCTGGGGATTAGCATACTTAAGTCCCCTTTTGCCTTTTTAGCAGTGGCAGTGCACTTTGATCTGTGTTGCGTGGCAAGAGCACGGCTTGGGCCCAGCCATCCGAGTGCCAAGTGTGAAATCGGCCTGATGTCATCCCCATTCTTCATCTTTTACATCTTTCACCAGTTTAATTATATTTCCGCCACAAAGCTCTGGAGCTTCATTGCATATTCAAGTTTGACTAGGAAGCATTTAAAAAAAAAAAAAAAAAGTATGGATGAAATAACCCTGTGGGGGGAAGGGGCAGGATGCTTTAAATCTTTACTGAGAAAAGGCAGCAAGAGCCAGCCCTGGTTTTGGTGCTACCAGATTTTCTTACCTGGGTTAAAATCTAGGAAGGAGTCTCCAAGTTTGTGCGAGTGGGCTGGACACGAGCTCCTCTCCTGCGGGCAGCGGTACGAAAGCTTGGGCTCGTGATGACCCTTCGGGGTCCACGACTTTAGGGGTTCACACAGGCCGCCCCAGCTTTGTTTTCCAGAGCATCGCTCCCGGCTCCACGTGGTCCTTTCCGCGCGGCGAGGGGCATCCGCACCGGTGGGTGATGGAGACGCTCCAGGGAGGAGGTGTAGGGAAGGGTCCCACTCGGGGGTGGGACCCCGGGAGCAGGCAGGGAGGCTGCGGGTGGCGTGGGCAGCCCCTGGGATGCGAGCCGGGGCTCCCAGCCGGGGGGCGGCCAGAGGCGGCCGCATCTGCCGGGGCGGCCCGGGGAGGGAGCGGGCACCGCTTCAGCGGCGGGGGCTGCCCTGGGTGGGGGGACAGGAGGGGGCAGAGGAAACGAGCCACCTGCAGCTGCGACAGAGGCTTTGACCTTCACCCCGGCTCCGGCCACAGCCCCTTTCAGGGCGAGCTGGAGCGTCTGGGAGACACAACCGCCCTCTCCCCCCCCGGCTCATCAAGTCACTGGCCGTTGGGCGTTACTTCCACATACAAGCTGGGCAGAATAGAAATGCAGATCAGCTTCTTTAGCATTTGAGAGCAGGTCAATGCTGGGAAATGCTCTTCTCAGACAGCCTCTTTTGTCTGTGATTTTCCAGTGTTTTCCACTTTCTAGATATGAGCAGAGACAGGTAATACGACAAAAGGCGAGATAAATGTACGTTCCCATTTGCTGTTTAAGGGAGAAGGGAGGTGGGAGGGAGGAAAGGGACCTGATGTGCGTTTGAGATACTCCAAATTAATGAGAATTTTATTTGGAATCATTACTCCCGTTCAGAATGCGAAGTTACAATGCATTGCTTTTTAAATTGAATTGATATAATTATAAAATTATCTCCACATAATTAACTCAAGGATTATGTTTGATTCTATTTAGCATGTAATCAAAGCCTATTACGTTTTAGCTATAGGAACACCAATTAATTTAAAAGGGTTACTTAGACCCGTTTGGAAAGGGGGGGAAACAGCTTATCATGGCATTATTGCAGTTGTATCGCACGCACACACAGAAAAACCACGAAAAGCTAGTGAAACTCCAAGAAGCCGGGGTTTCCATCGGAGATGCGGTGCTGGGAAGTTGTGTGCTCCAGCCCCGCCGCTCCCCGGCTGCGGGGGGCGGCTGGCCCCGCTCCTGCAGGGGGAAGCCCCGCTGGCCTGGGGACTTGCAGGGTGCAGGGTCACCCACCCCTGCCCCGCACCCATCCGGCCAGGTTTGGCTTCTTCCCTCTTCCAAACACCCTCTCTATCCTATTTACCCACCAAATGTAAACGCGACCGGGCTGGGGGATGCTGCCCCGGCTGCGGGGCACGGCCGGGCATCCCTCCCCAGCTGCCAGCCCTGCGGGGACACTGGTGGGTACAGGGGACAGCGAGAGAGGTGGCGGGGGGGGGACGGGGACGGGGACAGGGACGGGACGAGGAGCCGGCATCAGCCCCATGCAAACCCAGCGAGTCGGAAGAAATTTGGCCCCGGGGGTTTGGGAGGGTGAAGGCGGGAGGAGGCGGCCCGGGGCTCCCGGGGAAGGGAGCGGCTCCCACCGAGCCGGGGGGAGCCCGCCGGGCCCGGCAGCTGGAGCCGGTCGGCTCCACCAACGACACCCCCGGGATGTGCGAGGCTTTGAAAACGGCAGCTCCTTTAGGAGGAAAAACTCTTATTTTTTTCCCTCTTTCCCCAAGAAATACAGGGCGGGTGCAACCGGCCGCAGCCCCCCCGGCCCCGGGCTGAGCGGAGCGGCCCTTCCCGGCCCCCCCAAGGCGGCGGCAGCGGGGCGCTGCGGGGGACACGGACCCCTTCCCTCCCCCTCTCCCGGGAGAGGAATCGGAGGGGGCGAGGGCTGAGACCCCGGGCAGGGGAAGCCCCGGGGACACGCGGGGAGTGGGGCTGCCCCCCCGCGCACGTCCGTTCCCACGCAGGGCCCCGCGGCAGAGGCGGATCATCCCGACGCGTGTGTGCCTCTGGCTCTTTTTTTCCTTTCTTTTTTTTTTTTTTTTTAAAGACGTTAAAATGTGTCAAACGCCAAATTTAAATTTCTTTCCAGGTCGAGGAGACGGTGGGGCGAGAGGAAACGCGGGTGATAATGTGGGCAGGCAGGGGCGGGCAGCAGGCAGGGGCGGGCAGCAGGCAGGGGGCTGCCGGCGGGCTCCGAGCGTGGGTGTCGGTGGAGCTGCCGGCCCCGCCGTCTCGTCCTGCCTGGGCTCCAGGCCGCTTATTCCCGAGACTGGGGCTGGGCTTTGGCCGGCAGCCTTGCCTGAGTTTGCCAGGGGTCCCAAATATGCGACAGAGCAGCTTGAGGACGGGCTAGTGCTGGTTTTATCTGCAGGGCTGGTCTGGGTGTGGGGGGAAGCCCAGGGCATGGATCCCCCCATCCCCAGAGCTGCAAAGCCCAAACCTGCCCCCTCCCCAGCCCTGCAAAGCCCAGGGACCATCCCGGCTTTCTGCAAAGCAAACCGGGACTGCCTTCAGCTCCCCCGACGCGTCCGGGTGCGTTTCTGCCGGAGCCACGGGTGCCACGGAGCATCCCCGGGCTGTCAGAGTAAAAAGCTCTCCCCTCCCTGCCCACCCCGCCAGCCCCGGCTGCGGCTCCGGGCGGCTCCCGGGCCGCTCCGGCTCCATCCCGGCGGGAAGCGGGCGCAAATCCTGCCCCGAGCACCCAGTCACAGCCCCCGCCCGCGGCTGCCGGCTTCGACTTTGTCTGTCTGTCTGTCTGTCTGTTTGTTCGGGTTTTTTTAAGGCAACGCGAATTTGTTTATAAAATTGACTCGTGGCCCTTTGAAACAAATTGTTATTAACCTTCCCCTTCTGAGCGTTTCATAATCACAGATGTTAGTTTGGAGATGATATCCAAACATCCCAGGGGTACTTTTGATAGCTGCATGGGCGGGGATTGAATGTGGAGGTCGGATATTAAATCAGCGGGATACAGAATTACTTTTTTTCCACAAACCCGCGCTAGCTAAATAGTTTCCCCCTCTAACTCCGATATGCATTTCACAATAAATGGCGCGGGCATTTGCATATATAGTGCCTGGGTCTGGGTTTGTATATCGCATGTGCGATATACTGCGTTAACAGACGGCGGAGCGGAGGAACACCTTCACTAAACCTCAGTGCTCAGACGCTTATTGAACAGAGTTACGGAAAAAATACGCTTAATTAATTACACGGAGGGGCTGGTTGGCGCCGGGGAAGTGCAGGTGTATTTTTGCTCGGCCCTGAAATACTTTTTTTATTATTATTTTTTATGGGACTCTGCTGCTTTGGCTGGAGGGGAAGGAGCCTGACCGGCTAGCAGAGAGCTGCCCGCCAGGAAAAAAATGCTGCCAGGCGGTGGGTGACTCCAGGGCAGCCCTGCCTCTGCCCCTGCCTGCTCCTGCCCCTGCCCCTGCCCCGACGCAACCGGGTTTGGGGGGGGGGAGGCTTTGACTTGGCTTCGGGTGTTTTGGGGCTGTGGTTTTTGTCTTTTCCAGAAAAGACTCCTCCAGCAAAGTGGTGTTGCTTTGCTAAAATGGCAAGAGGCGCTTGTGCGGCAGCTCTTTCCGTTAAATTAATTTTAAATTTTGAAGTGAATGAGGGCTGGCGGAGCCGTGCCGCCCTCCCCGCAGCCAGCGGGGCGCCGCTGCCCGGGCGTGGGAGCGCTGCCCGGGCGCTGCCCGGAGCCGGCCGCCGCTCGGAAGATGGCGAGAGGAGCAGCAGAGCAAGCGGCTCCCAACCTGTGCCTCTTCCCATGAGAGCTTCCCCCCCGAAACAGCGGAGGCAGGTGAGGAGCGCAGCCCCTGTGAGCCATTTGCTGCTCCCAGCTGAAGGCACCGCTCACCAGTTACAACTATTTTGTATTCTGGTCCGGATAATACCCAGGCAGCAGCGAGACAATTTCTGTCCTTGCTCCAGAGACTGAACTAACTTAGAGAACTTTCCCTACTATTTTTTTTTTTAACCTAAAACTAAATACATATCCCTGCTGGTGTCACACATCTGTTTTCTGTTCCCGGCGCTTCTTGCAGGCCGGGGGAGGACAGGTGGGAACTTCGTCCCACTGCACACTTAGGAGCGGGGGCCAAAATTTCCCTGGGTGCAGGCTTAGTGACTTCTTCAAAATAAAATCTCCGTGGGACTTGTCCGCCGGTGTGGAATACACCCACGGTACCCTTTTGTCCCATCGGACAACCGGAGCTATTTTTCAATCCAGATTTAAAACTCCACTTTAGTGCCCACCGCCACCGATTTTCTCCCTCGGGATTATAAATCACCTGCCTCCATGAGTGGAGGTGACCAAAAAAAAAAAAAAAAATTCTCCTCAAAGGCACGTTAACCAGAAAGGCTGGAAAAATAAACATGGTTTGGGGAACCAGCCCGGCAGCCTCCCCCCGCCGCCGGCCGCGGAGCTCAGCCCCGGCTTCCCCGAGCAGGTGAAGCCCTTGGTGCACCGCCCCAGCGGCCCCTCTGCTCCTGGAGCATTTTAACCCCTTGCAGAATATATCCCAAAGCAAACAGCTTTGAAAAAAATAAAATAAAATAAAATAAAAATTTAAACACACACACACCCCCCCGTTGGTTTAGCAGCAGGGAGCCGGCCCTGAGCGTGAGGCTCTGCCCCCCGCTCCCTCTCCTCCTGCCCGCGGAGCGAGGGCTCGGCTATTTCGGAGATCTTGTGCCCCTTGGTGCAGCAAAGCGGGCCACCGTTTTATTTTTGTCCAGCCCGTCCTAAAATCGCGGTACCGCCGTTTCCCGGGGATGCCAAGTATTTTACAGGGTGCTTGGTTTCGTAGCATGGCATCGGCAATATTCCCACCACCTCTCCTCCCGAGCTCCAGCTTTACGGGTTTATCTAGCAGAGGTTTTCCAAACGCAGCCTGCCAGAGCATCACATCACAACCACCGCGTATTTAAAGTCTTGAAAAGGTGAAAACCTGTTGACAGTACGTGAGATTAAAGAGATTTTCTTTTCCGTTTTCAGCTCCTTTTTAACACGGCGGGTGCCTTAGAGCCGGGCTCAGTTAGGCTGGCGGTTGCCCTCTCCTCCGTCCTAGAAATGAATCCCCCAAAGTTTCTTCATGAAGTCAAAAAGCTGATGAAACGCCTGGCTGCAAAACCACCTCTCTCATAAATCGCCACGGAATTTACCCCCCTGGAAACAGCTGAAACTACGAAATGCTTCGAAGTGGAGTTCCAATGCTCAGACGTGCAACCTAAAGCCTATATAAACATATAGGGATATATAGTCCCTGATATAGCCCCTGACAGAGGGATATATAGTCCCTAGCACTACTCCATTGCAACGCCTGAGTGACACGGTTTGTATTTTGTAATGAAGTGGGTTGGCTGGGGGTTTTTTTATTATTATTTAATGCAATCCTCGAGAATTGAAAACACACAAAATGCAGCGAGAATGTTCACAAATGTTGAGAGCACAGTTGTAAATAGAAACATTCATATTTCATCCGATTATAAATATTTGATACTGCAATTGTAAAACGCAACATGTTTTATAACTGGAGAGAAGAAGGAAAAAAAAAAATCCTTTTGCTTTCTTGCTAAAAAGGCAATGTCATTTCATCCTGGCTCCTAAGCAGCTGATGATTATTCACAGAATTTAAAATTACAGTTTTTATTTTATAGTTGGATTGTTTCCTTTTTTCTTTTTAAAGTTTATACTACTATGTACAACGTGTGTCTATTATAGCTGCAAAATAAAGAGGTTTTAAGGCAAAGCGAGAAGTTCCCCCCCCCCCCCCCAAACAGCGTCGCAGTAGCCCCCGTTCCTGAGCAAGCGCCCACGCACAACCCAGACCCACGCGGGGACACGGCTCCCCCTCCCCGTGCCGTGGGCAGGGGGGGCACCACGGGTTAAAGGCAGCTCAGTGCCTCGAAACCCCGAAAAAACTCCCATTACAAGGAAGGGCGTCTGCGGGGGGGGGAGCGGGGGGAGAAACACCCACCCCCACGGCGCCACGCAGCGTCACGCTAGTGGGAACCGCGCCGTGGGATGGGGATGAGGATGGAGGGGAAGAAGAAAACTAAAAAATATTACCTTTATTTTTTTTTTAGGTGGGGGGTAAAACGCTCCCAAATGCTTCGGGGAGGTGGTGCCGGAGCGGAGCCGGGTCCCATCCCACGGCCGCCACCGGTGGAGTTGGGGAGCGGGGCCGGGAGGGGGGCAGCGGACCGGCCCGCTGCCCCCCTCCCGGCCCCGCTCCCCACTCCACGGGTGGACGGCCACGGGCTGGAGCAGCATCCCAGAGCGGCTCCCGCTTTTCGGAGAGGGGGTCCTAAAGTTTTCCCAACAAGTTGGGAGGAGGGGGGGGATGCTAACCCCATCCCTGCATCCCGCATCCATGCCTGCATCCCGCATCCACGCACGCCCGTGGGTCTCGCTGGGGATGATGAGGGACTAGGGGCTCAGGAAAGGACCCCGGGCATGTTTCAAGACGGTTCTTTGAGATTTATTTCCCTATCGTTCCTTATATATATATTTTTTTTCTTTTAAATTAAATTCTCCACGTCTGTCCCCAAAGCCAGCCCAGACGCACATATCCCCAAAATAAAAAGAAAAAAAAAAAAAAGAAAGAAAAAAAAAAGAAAAGGGGAGGGGTGGGGGGAAAAAAAAAAGGTAAAACTCATAGAACAAATAGGAGAACTATTTATTCGGTTCACAGTCGTGTGAAAATGCGAGCAATAAAAATCTTTGGACTTCAGCAAAAGTTGTTTTTAATTTTTTTTTTTTGAATTTCAAAAAACAACGTCCAATGTCCATTAAAACAGCGCTTAAGTCTATAAAAATGTAACTTAAGCATTTAAAAAAAAAAATCATAAAGATAGCGTCTAAAATCTCCATACAACCGAAAAAAAAAAAACCAAAAACCAACCAGCCCAAACCCCCGAACCAAAACCAAACAAAAAAAAAAAATCAAAAAAATATTTTATAATCAGATATCTTGGATTTTTACACCACCTTACCTGTAAATTATATATACATAGAATATTGCAGAATTATATCTAATACACAATATTTTCACTATTAATGCTGGTATAATCTTTATACACTGGCCCTTTTTTAATTAAATTATTGCATTGTATAAACTTTGACTGCAAACGGCCCCCCCTCCCCTGCCTCCCCCCTCCCTCCTTCCCCCCCCCCCCCCCCCCCCTTGGCTATTCACTGTCCGACTTGCCGTCTTTCGCCGTGGTGGAGTGGTTGTAGAGCCCCTGGGCCATGAGGTGCCCAGGGAGTTCTTGCTGCCCGTCGCCTTCTTGATCTTGGCTCGTTTATTCTGGAACCAGATTTTAATCTGGGACTCGTTAAGCCCCAGCTCTTGGGCCAGGCTTTGCCGCCGCTGCTCCGTCAGGTACCGGTTCGTCTGGAACTCGGCCTTGAGTCTCTGCAGCTGCTCGGCGGTGAAGGCGGTGCGGGGCCGCTTGTCCTCCTTGTTGGGGTTCTTCTTCTTTGGTTTGCGGGAGCGGGGACCTACGGCCGGGAGAGAGGAGAAGCACCGACACCGCCACGCTCCGCTGCGGGCGGCCCCACGCCGCCGCCACCCCGCCCGGGGGCACCCCGCTCCCGCCCGCCTCCCGCCCCCCGACACCCCCTCCCCAAGAAAAAGAAAGCCCGTTTTGTGCCTCGGCTGCCGGGGGACGCTCGGGGGGCGGCGGGAGGGGAGCCGCAGCCCCCCCGGAGCCCCCGCTCGCTGCCCGGCCGCCCGCGCCGCTCCCCGCATCCCCTTCCCTGCCGGCCGCAGAGACATTCACCCACCCCTTCCACCGGGGGTGCCCGGCAAGCCGAGCCTGCGCCGGCCGCAGCGGCACCGAGCTGAATTTTATTCCCTGAGCAGGGGATTATTTGTTTTTTAAGGAAACCTCTTTTTTTTTTTTTTTAAGGAAACCTCTTTTTTTTGAGGAAACCTCTTTTTTTTTTAAGGAAACCTCTTTTTTTTTAAGGAAACCTCTTTTTTTTTTTTTTTTTTTTTTAAGGAAACCTTTTTTTTTAGGAAACCTTTTTTTCTAGGAAACCTCTTTTTTTTTAAGGAAACCTCTTTTTTTTTAAGGAAACCTCTTCTTTTTTAAAGAAACCTCTTTTTTTTTAAAGAAACCTCTTTTTTTTTTAAAGAAACCTCTTTACTTTTTTTCTGCCTTTTTTTTTTTTTTGGTGGGTCGCGATAAAAAAATGGAAATCAGCCGCCTGTTTACATTGCCAGAAGAAATCGGCCGCTTTGCTGCAGTGCCCATATGGCGCTGCACGGCCCGATCCGAATCGCCGGGATTATTCTCGGGAATATTATTCTCGGCAGCACAAGGAGCCTTTTCTGCCCGGGCCGAGCCATTGTGAGGATGTATGTTAATTAAATATTAACAAAGGAGAGCGTTGGAGAACAATGGAGTAAATTCCAATTCAGCCCTGAATATTACCTCTGAGTAAGAGTTTGTTTTCAGACATTACGAACTAATTTTCAACTCGTTTTACAATCCCTCCTTCAGCTGGCCGGCTCTCCGGGTGAAAATCCTAGCTCGCCGCTTTTGTAAGAGAAACCCCCATATTATTTTTTTTTTTTTTTTCTGGAGCAGATCTCCTGCGTGGCGCTTCCCATGCCTTCCCCCAATGGTTTCTACTTCTTTTTAACGAGTGTTTTACCAATCTGCCGGGGCCGGCCCTGCTCTCCCCGCCGTAGCAGAAGGACATTTACCCCCTGGCCTTTTATTTTTAGATTTTTTTTCAGTGTTTTTCTCGATAATTTCAGGAGGTTCTGCCCAAGCCCTTGCCAAGAGACGGACCCTGCCAAAGAAGTTCCCCGGCTCTTGGAAATGTCCCCCGGCCCCTACAGAGCTGACCTGCAGCACATGGGGGGGGGAATTAAAAGAAAGAAACGAAACGGCGGCCGCTCCGAGGCCTCTTTTAGAGAAATAAACGATCGCGGATTGTTTTGGGCTAAAAAAAAAATAACCAAAGCAAGGCGAGGCCTGTGGAAATCCACCCTCCCCTCCCCAAAACACAGCGCGGGGGTATTTTCCTGGCAGGGCGGAGGGCAGCTCGCCGGGAGGATGAGCGGGGAGCCCAAAGCCAGGGTTTGTTTTTTTTTCCCTCCCTCTTTGATAAAACCCGGCAGTTGGTGGGAAAAGCCCCAAGCCCGGGCGGCCCCGGCTCCTCCGCGGCGGCGGCGGCGGGGAGGGAGAGACCCCCGCGCCCCCCTCGTCCCTCCGGCTCCGCGCATCCCCCGCCACCCCTTCACCTCCCCGCATTTTCGGGCGATTTTAAGCAAACCCCCCCCGCCTAAAGAAAGAAAAAATTAAGAAAGGAGAAGAAGGAGCGGGAGGGAGGAGCGGGGTGTTTTCCCCGCCGCCCTCCCGGCCCGGCGGGCGGGCGGAGGCGAGGCGGGCAGCCCGGGGAGGGGGCTGCGGCGGGGGGAGCGGGGCGGCCCGGCGGGGCAGCTCTTACCTGAGGAGGGCCGGTCCGAGTACCGCGTGCAGTAAACCCAGGCGGGCCAGAGCATGGGCTGGTTCCCGGCGTTGGAGCTGGCCTGGGAGCTATCCGAGTCCGAGCTCACCGACAGGTCGCCGCCGCTCAACCCCCGGGCTTTCAGGGCCGCCTCCAGCGCCGCGGGGTCCCCCCCCTTCTTGGCGGTGCCGTGCAGGGCCAGCCCGGCGGGGCCGCCCTCCCCCCGGCCCGGCGAGCCCGCCCCGCCGCCGGGTAGCGGAGCCCCGGGGGCCGGCGCCGCGGCGGGGCTGCGGCGGTTCTCCGCTCCGGGCCGCCGGGGCTCTCCGCCGGGGCCGCCCGCCTCCTTCCTCCGCCCGAACTCGGGCCGCAGGATGTTGTCGATGAAGAAGTTGGTGATGCGGTGCGGGTGCGGGTGGGGGTGCGGGGGGTCACCGGGGGGAAGCAGCAGCCCCCGCCGCCCGCCGCCGCCGCCGCCGGGCTCCGCGTCGCCGCCGGACTCCTGCGGCTCGGCCGCCTCCTCCCGGGGGCTCCGGCCGCCCTCCTCCATGCTGCGCGGCCGGGCCCGCCGACGGCTCCGCTGCCCGCCCCGCCGCCGGCCGGGCGGCTGCCTAGCGCTTTTTGTTGTTGCTGTTGCAGTCGGTTGTTCTTTATTTTAAATTTTTTAATATATATATTTATATATATATATATATATATATATACACGCACGCACAGGTGTCTATTTGCTTTCGTTTCTCCTGGCCGCGCCCGGCATTCAAAATCCAGAGTTTGCAAAAAAAAAAAAAAAAAATTAATAGCAATTTAAAAAAAGAATAATAAAGAAGCCAACCCAGGGAGACCCCGAAGCCAGCAGCCGAGCCTCCACGAGTTCCAACTTTGCCAAAAATGAAAAGACACGGGCTCCGGTCCTCCCGCCGCCGCTCGCCGCCTCCTGCCGCCGCTCAGCCGCTCGGTCCCGCGGCGCGCTGCCGCCTTCTCCCCCGGCCACCGCCGCCGCCGCCGAGCCTCATCCGCCGCCCCCGCGGAGAAAAAGATTAATAATAATAATAAAAATAATAACTGGGGGGTGGTTAGGGGGGAAGGAAAAAAAAAAAAAAAAAAAAGAAGCGGGTGCCGGGGCGGGGGGTGGAGGCGGGCTCTCAGAAGCCGGTGTCCCGCGGAGGGCAGGGCGGTGAGGGGCTCCCCGCGGGGCCCCGGCCGGCAGCGCCTCGCCCCGCGCCGCCCCACGCCGCCCCGCGCCCGGACATGCGGGGGCCGCCGCGGGTGGGGGGGCGTCCCGCCCTGCCGCCCGCCCTGCGCTGCGCTACGCCCCGGCGGCCGCCGCCACCGCCGCGCCCGGACACTTCCACTCCGGATTGTTGTCCTTTAAGGTTTTAACGGGGCCCCCGTCGGTGACGTCGTCGGCCCGGGCACTTCGACACGTGCCTCGGGCCAATGATAAAGCGGACATGCGCACACGTGGTGCGGGGAGCTCCGTTAAGTGACAGCACCCACGCCCCTCCCCCCCCCCCCCCCAGCCGGCCCCGGCCGCCGCGGGGATGCGTGCGGGGGAGCGGGGGGGGACCCGCCGTGGGGTGCGCACCGCCCCCCTTCCCCCCCCCAGCGTTGGATTATTGGGGTTTTTAATTGCCCCGCTGTTTACCGGGGGGGGGGGGGCGGCATCCCACAATTCCTTGCAGAAATGCATAAATGATATTAAGCGAGCGGCGGTGATACAAAGGGGGTCCGGGGGGGCGGAACGGGGCCCGGCCCGGTGCCCGCGGGCTGCCCGGGGGGGCCCGGCGCGCCCCTCCCCGCGGCGCCGTTCGGCCTCCGCGGCGGCGGTAATTGACTCGTCTCCTCCTCCCCGCAGCCGGACAGGAGCCTTTGATCTCCCCCGCCTGCGCCCGAAACGGCAGCGCGGAGCCCTGCCTCCCCCCCCAAACGCCTGCCCAGCACCCTTCGCACCCCCCAAAAATCCCTGCTTCTTTGGGACGGGAAAGCTGCCGCCTTAAATCCCCCGGAACAAAATTAGGGAGCAAAGTGCGGCTGGATGGGCGAGGAGGCGAGGGGTCGCGTCCCCCTCCGCAGCCGTCCCGTTGTCCCTCCCCGGGCCCGCCGGCTGTCACCGCCCCGACGGGGCGCACGGTGAGGGGCTGCGCGGCCCCGCCGAGGGCCGAGCCGGGCCGGGGGCTGCTCGGCTCCGGCGGCCGCCGCACCCCGACCCCCGGCTTTCCCCGCTAAGTGACATTTTTATTTGGAGGAGGCTTCCCGGCGGGTGTCATGGACCGCTCCCCTCCTCGAAGGGAAAGGGACAGCGAGCCCTTCCTCGCCTCTTCTTCTTTTCCTTTTCCTTTTTCTTTCCCTTTAATGCTTCTTTTTCATTTTGTTTTAAACGTCTTTCCCCCTTTCCTTCGTACTCCGGGTCCATCAGCGACGACCAGCGCTAGCTGATCCGAAGTTGTTTTGCCCAAACAAGCACCTAGAGGTTAATTTCTTCAAGCGCCCCATGAAAAGCGATTAGCCTGTCTCCCAAGAAGTATTTTCTAATTACTTGGAAGCCCTCGCTTTGCTACTACCCCATAATTAAACGTGTTCAAGGTGCTGCACTTCAAATATTTCGCTCCCGGGCGGACCCACGTTACCGATAAAAACTTGAAACCTCCCGGAGCCCCGCGTTACCTGCCCGCTCCGCCGGTACCGCCTTCCCCTTCCCGGTCCTTATCCCGCTCCTTCGGGGCAGTACGCTGGAGGGATTCTGGATAATGTCAGAGACAGGCAGATGCAGTAATTGTTTT